>NW_016690279.1:2025504-2042545 GCF_001604755.1 Lepidothrix coronata
ACGACACAGACAGGCAGCTGCCAGCCCACAGCTGCCTTTGCTTCTTGTGCTGGGAGGATGTTTGAGAGCTCTTGAAGGCCACCTGCATGAGGCTGATGCTGGCAAAGCAGCTGGGCCTGGGGCAGCCTGGGGAGAGCTCTGCTGTGCCCTGTAGAAGCTGAGTGATGTGTGGGCAGGACTCTGCCTCCCTGCTCCAGCCCCTGGCATGGATGTGTGTGGGATGGAGGAGGGAAGGGTGGCTCCTCACATCCTCTCCTCTGACCCGCACGGCAGTGCAGCAGCATCTCCTAATCTCCCTGCACATCTCCTCTGGCTTCCTCTGCAGTCGATAAGGATTGGAGGGGGGCAACAGGGGAGGGAGGAAGAGGAGCTCAGAAGCCACAGGACATGTGACCCAGGGGCACAGGGGAAGCGATGGGCAGGAAGCGCCGGTGCCCGCAGAGCAGCTGGTGGGTCCCTGTGTGGGCTGCCCAGTGCACTCTGCCAGCACATCTGCCCAGGTGCCAGCTCCCAGGGTGGTGTGCCAGCTCTCTGCCAAATCCTCCTGCTCCACTCTGAGTGACAGGGATGTCTGAGAGGTGAGCCAGGACCTGAGTCGGGATCCAGGCTGGTCCCAGTCATGCTGGCTCATCAGGAGCTCCCTGTTGTCCCATCTCCAGCCCATCGAGCTATATTTTTCCCCAGCATCTCCTCTCCCAGGGTGTGCTCTGCATGGATGTTGCTCCTTCTGGGGTAGAACTCTTGCAACAGTTGCTTCATAGCAAAGTCCACTGGCTCAGAGGAATAACTACTGTTTGCTGATGCAGGTGAGGTGAAGCACTTTGCTGGAGCAACCTGGGACATTGCTGAGTCTGCAGGGGAAAACATTTTTACCTGCATCTTCTCCCAAGGCAGGAGAAGTTCCTGGGTGTTGCAGCAACAAGAGCAGTGGGACCCAATGGTCCCCTGGACACCAGGGTGGCTGTGTCCCTCCCTGGTACAGCAGTGGGAGTGAGAGAGCTTTTTACAGGGATTTTGGCATCTCACTGAAAGGGCAGCATGGCCTTTTTTAGTTCATAGGGAGTGAGGGATGTGCTGGGGCTCAGGGCACTGCTGGTTTGGTGTTTGGATGCCTCAGCCAGGCTTCCTGCCCTCTGAAAAACCAGTTAAGGTCAAACGAGAGGCCTCAGCTGGTTTCTTGTTGTCCTGTCTGGATAAGCCATCTGCTAATGGCATGGGCTTGTCCTCTGGAAACCTGATAGCTGCTGCTGAGCAGCGCTGGTGGCAGCGAGGGGGATGCAGTAACCTCAGCGCTGCATCTCTGAGCAGAGACGTTCAATTCCCTGCTCCTCTGTCTGCTTTAGTCCTGTCGATTAAGGGAAAGCTCGTGGGGTTGAGAGGTTGAGCTGTCGTCACTCTGAGAACCAATGCTAATGTGAGACACACAGCTATTCCCTCTGGAATCGGTTCCTCATCGATGGGGTGACCGCTTGGCTTCTCGTGGAGGGGATACAAAGGGCAGGATGCCAGGGTTCCTGTCGTTATGGGGGCAGCACACACGTCCTAAGAGCCACCGTGATTTCTACGGTCCAAGCAGTCCCAGCTCGGGTGGTACCGTGTGCCCCATTCCTGCCCCAGCCCCCCAGGACACAGGGCTGGTCTGTGCGGGGCTGGGGCTGTGCGGGGCTGGGGCTGTGCGGGGCTGGGGCTGTGCGGGGATGGGGCTGTGCGGGGATGGGGCTGTGCGGGGATGGGCTGTGCGGGGATGGGGCTGTGCGGGAGCGAACACGGGGCTCGCCCGCAGCGTGGGGCAGGTGGAAGGGGCTCGATGAGCAGCGAAGGGCAGGCGAGGGCTCCAGGCTGGGAGGTGCTGAGGGCTCTGGCCCCCGTCCAGAGAAGCACTTAGTGCTCGCTCCCCCTCACCGGGGAGTTCTGGTCGGGCTGTTCTTGCCGAGCGGTGTTGGGTTGCAGAGCCGGGTGGGAGCCGAGCACAGCGGGCAGGGCTGCCTGGAGAAGGGGGACTGGGATCCTGCTCCAGGCTCCCGCAGCTCCTAATACCCACTGCTGCCCGAATATGCGTTTCGGGGGGACTTCCACTGCAATATTAAGAGGGATAAGGTGCTACTTTATTCTTCATGCTATTGCATAATAGGTTTTTCTTATTTTTTACTCACATGCACATATATGTCTTTTTCCTCTTTCTCCCCGGGGGCCTGACCTCCCAGTGCCCCTTCCAGTGATGGGAAGCCCTGGTTGTGCTCAGTGGGATCCACAATGTTAAATAGCAGGAAGACTCTTTTTTTAACCTCTTTTTCTTTGCCAGAATGAGTAGGCTGGAGGCTTTTCCGCTGCCCTGGGGCAGGATCAGACCATGTCAGCCAGCTGAGGTCAGGCTGGGCTGGCAGTGGCCATGTGGCTGTCACATACACCCAGCAATACCTGTTGAGGGGGTGGGTGTTTGCTTGGAGGCTGTCCGCAATAAACCCCTCCTGGAAGGTAATCTGGCTAAGTTTCCTTTTTGACAGCTTTTTTTAAAAATGTTTTTATTTAATCAGTTTTACATCTTTCCAAAAATCCTCTGGAGGTGGTGATTTTGCAACCCTCAGAGCCTGTTCCAGGGTGTCCTTATCCTTACATGTTACAACACCCTATCCATCAGCGGGTAAATGAGGCTTGGATGAAGTTTCAGTTTTAAATGACTTAAAGGGTGGATCTGGTTTTCATGTAACCAGAGGGTAATTTGGTGGGGTTTTTTTCTTACATGGCGAGGGAGGTGGATCTGGGGTCAGCTTTTTCTTTCTGATGCAACCCTCTCCCACTAAAAGGAAGGCTCTTTGCCCAGAAATGTGACTATGTCCCAGGTTTTTTTTTTTTAGTGCTGGAGGCAAGGGGAGGGCCAGGCTGTTTCTGCTGGCAGTGGGCTGGGGGGACGTTTGGGAGGCTGTTGTACAGAGCCTGGTTGTAGAGCCACAGCACAGCTCAGTGTGCAGCGTGGAACCGTGTGGGGAGCTCAGGCCATCTCGTGGGTTTCTCTGCCTTCCTGGAGCTGCTCCTGCCTCCAGCCTGGGAGGGCTGGAGGACAGCCAGCTCACTTCAGCCCTCCCATCTCATCAGCTGCTCCTCTGTCCCTGCTTGCTGCTGGTTCCTACTCTGGGACATCCAGCCCTGCCAGGCTGCAGCAGGTTCATATTCCCTAAGAGAGCTTCCCTCTGCCACTGCCATTGCTGTGGGACCAAGTTCTTCCTCTCTTGCCATGTCCTGCATGGGATGAAGACATGTTAGTATCTTCTGTCTCACACAGCATGCTCTGGGAGAGAGCAGCTTGGGGAGGAGGAGATGTTGCTCACCTTGGTGACAAGGGACTTGTCTTCGGGTGGATCATCCCAGATTACCTGCCCTTGTTCCCCTTCCCAGGCATTGTGTGGCCTGTGGGGCTGGAGCCCCATCTGATGCTCATCCCCATGTCTTTGACCACATCCTTCCCAGCAAGGACCCGGGGTGCAGAGCCATGGTGGGACACGTGGGCCATGTCACAGAGCCCACCCACCCCTCACTGGGGAGCTCGTGGTGCTGAGGGTGCACCTCTGAGACCTGGGCTACAGCGAGTGCCTCCAGCCCTCCTTCCCCTCTGCACAGGGGCTCCCGGAGGACCTGCAGCAGGATGGAGGCTGGGACCAGTGCAGGGAAGCAACATTTCAGCACGTGCTTGTTGGGGATGGTGGCATTTGTGCTTGCTGTGCTTCCTGCTCAGAGTCACTTCCTTCCACACTGCCAGGGGGCCGGGAAGGTGTTTGAGTCAGTGCTGCTCTGTGGTGAGAAGAGGGCTGCACAAACCAAACCTGAACCACCTTCCCCCAGCACACACAGGCATGTCTGGTAGGACGAGAGAGATGAACAAGCAGCTGCAGGCGTGCGTGGGCTGCAGGTTTCTGCCCCGCTCCCTCCGAGTGCATGATCCCTGCAGAGGCTGCCCTTCGCCCCAGGAATTCCCTGCGTGCTTCTGTCCTTGATAAGCACCTCACTTGCTCCAGGGCTCTCTCCATTGGGTGGATTTTAGGTATGCACTTTGTAATAACAGCTTTGTCTTACTTACTAACCCGCCGGTGCTCCGTGCACTGAGGTGAGCACAGAGCATGGCACCTTCCTCCATTTGAGTTATTCCCTGGTAAACTACCATGAAAACCCATCTGCCAGTTCCTTCCCATTGCATTGGTCAAGCCCTGTATCCTCTAAAGATAGGATTAGCCTTCAGTCCCACTGTGCATGTCCTGGATACAAAGACCTGGACAGCAATAGGAGATTTTAAGGGCTGAAATAACCTGCTGGGAGCATAAGGACGTGAACAGAGGCAGGTTATGGCAGGGCATGCTAATGTTTGAGCTTTCAGCCTGCTCCTCTCCAAAGGGTAGGTGATTCCTTAAAAGGTTCCACCCTTGCTTATTTTAGGAAGCTTGTCTGTCCTCCATTTGCAGCCCCAAGGAACTGCTCTTGTCATGAGCTGGCGAGCTTTGGAGGGTTGTTAGATTCACAGAATATCCTGAGTTGGAAGGGACCCACAAGGATCAAGTTCAGCTCCTGGGTCTGCACAGGACACCCCCAAAATCTATCAGTGTTCAGTCTAGATATGTCCTGTGTCAGGCAATGAGCAGGCTGCCATCATCTCCAGGTGCACACCCACACTGCTGTGCACTCCTGCCAAGAGAGGATCCCATGTTCCTCGTGCCTTATAAGTCCTCCCAGAGTCAATCCCTGTGTCTGCCTTGCTGTGGGGTTTGGAGAGAGCATCATCTCTCATGATGCAGTTTAGTGCTGTCGTGGCTGCTGCGGGTGATGAGCTGGTCACATTTCTGCCTAGTTTTAAACTGCAGGAAATTGAAATGAAAGGCGAGTCGATCCACAGTGAGTGCAGTAAGTGGAGTTTAATTGGGATGAATTACATGCCAGGTTTGCAGTAATCTCCGTCTCACATTGCTCAGAAGCATCATCTGCTTTGGAAACGTGACTCAGAAATGTTGTTATTTGATTCCCACGAGCATTTAAGAAACTATTTTTCCAGGAAGCAAAGGTTTTTGGGTTTGGATTGGGTTTGGGGTTTTTTTTGGTTTTGTTTTTTTTGCCTCCTTGCTGCTGTTGTTTTCTCTTTGTTCTCTGGCAATGTGAGTCCTTTCCCAGAATTTCCTCTGGGGAGGGAGGCTGTGAAATGCTCCCTTACCAGTGTCTCTTCAGCTCCTTCTCCTTGCTTGGCGTTTGCACTCGAGGCATTAACAGCTGCCCCTTGCTGGGGATCCCCGTGAGGGAGACATGTAGCCATTTTTGGGGAACACAGAGGTAAATAGGGGGGTGGTGGCTGGGGAAACTTCCTTGGGAAGCGGTAGGAAGGGGCTGTGCTTACCCATGAGCAGCAAGGGAGATGTGCAAGGTGAGTGGGAAGATCTCCGTGCTGCTTTGGAAGGTTGAGGAGCGAGCTTTGGCTCCTGAAGACCACTTTTATCTTTCATGGGAATTTCAAGCTGTTTGCTGAACTCCTCTTTCGTTTTCCCTTTCTCACAGTGGATATTCGTGAAATCAAAGAGATTCGTCCAGGAAAAAACTCGCGTGATTTTGACCGGTACCAGGAGGATCCGTGTTTCCGACCAGACCAGTCTCACTGCTTCGTGGTCCTCTATGGCACAGAATTCCGGCTGAAGACCCTCAGCCTCCAAGGTAAATCACTTGTGGCCCCGGGGTTGTGCCAGGACAGGGTTGGTCGGGCGCCTCAGCACCACCAGACCCAACAGCTTCAGTGCCTGGGGACAGAGATAACCCATCCTTGGGAACTGAAGGAGGATGGAGCGTGATGTGCAGGGGCAAGAGGTCCAGCCAGCCATGTACATCCCATGGGAGGGGAGCAGGAGCTTGGCAGGCATTGGAGCTGGCCAGAGCATCTGCATGGCAGGGAAATGTTATCAGAAAGGGGATAAAGGAAGGAATAGGGAATATAAGGTGCTGAGGATATTCCCAAGAGGTCTGTGTTGGTGATCAGCCTCTGTGTCCCTTCCTCCCACTTCTCCTTTGCACTTTCCACAGCTACTTCTGAGGATGAGGTCAATATGTGGATCAAGGGGCTGAACTGGCTGGTGGCAGACACTCTGAGGGCACCCACCCCCCTGCAGATTGAAAGGTGAGGAAAGCTTGTCCTTGTCCTGCTCTTGTTTTCTTTTTTCCCTTTTCTGTCTGTTTTGACAGAGAAAGGTGAGCACAGTGACATCTCATTCCCTCTCTGAGCCGCGCTGACCTGACACTTCTGCCTCTGCACTCGAGAGGCTTCATCCTGTTGATCCCAGAGTTTGATCTCACGTTTGTCAGGGAAAAGGAGCTTTACCATGAAACTGATGTTTGGTGTGAGCAGCCTGTATTATCTGTAGCAGTTCAGTGCAGAGGCACGTGGAACAGAACCCCTTTGGTTTCTGTCTTATCCGTGGGCTCACTTTCAGGCAGAGACATTTTTAAAGGGGGGCAGGTTGCCCACACGGAAACAGGGTTGGCTGCCTCTGGAAGGGAGTGGAGCCAGGTTCTCTGGTGGGATGGAGGGCTGTGGGAATGGATGGTGTGGCGTTGAGCACCTTCCAGAGACAGCAGCAAACCACCCAGGCTGGTTGTTGGGGAGCTGTGGCTAAGTGTGTGCCTGTTTGTGCCTTCCTGCTCAGGTGGCTCCGGAAGCAGTTCTACTCGCTGGATCGCAACCGGGAAGACAGGTAAGGAGAGAGGAACTTGTAATCACCTTCGTGGAAGGGTTTAAGCTGGAAGAGTTTGACTTTGACTTAAAACCCCAGCCTTTGGTTGGATTTTTTGTTGGGTTCTTTAGGCTTTTAATATTCATATCCAAGGAACCTTAATCCAAGTCCCATTACTTCCCCGGCTGACCTTCACTGAATTAAAAAAGCATAAAAGAGCTGTCTTGTTTCCCTGACCTATTTCCCAGCTGTTTAGACTCAGTAACACCTTGAGAGCCCAGAGCTGTGAAATGCCTTCCCCCCAGCTTCCCAAGGAAGCAGACATCAAGAGGCAGTTTGGGGCACCCCATGAGGATTGAACTGGGTTGGGCTTATTACCCTACAACCTGTTTGTTTTATTCTCCTTCTCTGAGGTCCATGAGGCTGGTGGGCTGCAGCAGGGCCACTGCTTGGGGGGTTCTTGGGTGAATGCTTAGTGATGTCCTAGCAGGTAAAATGTCATGCTTGAACCTGCCATGAGGAGATAAGGGAGGAGAATTGGGTCATGATTCATCGCGAGGAGATAAGGGAAGGGACATTTCCCTGTCAGGGAGGTGAGTTCCATGCTAGTTTTCCTGTCCACATGCTGGCTGCCAGCCTCCTCTTCCCGAGGTGCTGTTATTTGCCTCCTTTCATCCCTGGGACAGGCTTTTCCCCTGTGATGTTTACTGAGCACATTAACCTTTCAGCATTGATTTCCATGTTAATGTGCTCCCCTGGGGCAGGGAGATTCCTCCAGTCCTGCTCCAGAGAGGGCAGTGCTGGAGACATCACTCACACATAGCTCCTGCCCCGGGCTGTGGTGGAGCACGTGGGTCCCACCTGCCCTCTTTCCATGCCCTGGGCATCATCGGGCAGATCCCTGGGCTCTGGAGCATCCTCTGCTTTGTCCTTGCTGTGTCCCTTCCAGGACAGCCAGACAGCCCTGCTGCCAGGCTGCCAGGGGTTAAATCCAGCCTGTCCAGGAGCAGAGCAGGAGTGTGTTGCCTGGGGAAAATCCCACTGCACTGGACATTTTTGCCTTTGCAGTGATTTATCCTGTGGCGTGACGAGAGCACCGCTGGGTGCACAGGGATTTAGCGGAGGAGGGATAAATCCTTGCAGAGGCAGAAAGGGAAGGAGAGGAGCTTTAATCTGTTGCAGCTGCTCTGCATATGCCACACACCTTTCCAGTCCAGGCTGGGGTTGTATATGCAGTGCACTGTATTTCAGTGGTGACAGGGCACGGTATTTCCTAATCCAGCTATGGAGAGCACTGGGGCAGGGGTGTCTGCATGGGGGATTTGGAGGATGAGAACAGGAAAAATGGAAGTACTCAGACCTCCTTCTCCTCTGTTTATGCAGTAAAACTGATGAAATGGCATCCCAACAGGACAAACAGAGATTGCGTGTCCAGATCCGTCTGCCCGAGGCAGAGCTGACAGCCAGCCTGTTGCATCTCTCTTGTTTTTCAGAATATCATCTTTCTATTGGAATTTAGAATTAAGGCAGCAAAATCCAATATATTCCTTACCTGTCAACCATGGGGAGAGCTTTCAGTGCAAAATGGTTAATTAGGAGAGCTGCTGCTCCAGCCCAGGTAGCAAGAGGAGCAAAACAGGGGGAATGCAAAAAGATTTGAGGTCTTCCCATATTACAAACATTCTACAAGCATCCATGTGTTTTCTGCAAGGTAAAGGCAGCAGTTATGGAACATACACGTCTCTTGGATTAAATCTTTGCCCTTATGAGGCATTTCAGCATTAAATTTAGTGTTGCTGAGCATTTTGCTTTTGCTTCTCAGCCTGGAAGTGGGTTTTCAAAGGGAACACTGAGATGTGGGGGGAGATTTTTTTGTTGGTTTTTTTTGTTTGTTTGTTTGTTTGTTTTTATTTACAAAAAACCACTTCTTTTGCAAACCATCCTTGATCCTTTCCAGAACAGGCAGATTTTTGGCAGCTGAAGAAATCATTCCTCGTGTGCCCCGTGCCCCAGCCTCCTGTGCCGGAGCCTTTCCCTCTCCTTTCCCTCTCCTTTCCGCCCTCCCCGGCTGGTGCCGGGACATCCCTTCCAGCACGCCGGCAGATGTTGGCTGTTTTCACTGGCTGCTGGGCCTTTGGGTATTTGTTTTTCCAAGGGAGGTTAGGTGGAAAGAGGAGGATAACAGGATGCTGGGTTTTTTTTCCTAACTGCTGCCAAAGAGGCTGTTTCACCTCTGGCCAGGAGAGCTGCCCATGGCTGGGAGCAGTGTTACAGCACTGGGGGCTGGCAGGGGAATGTTTCCATCCCCTGTGAGAGGACTGAATCGGTCCTTTGGCCTGTTTGTCATGAAACCTTAGAAAACTTCCGTAGAAAAAATTAGTTTGTTTATTTGGTTTTTACTTTCTAGTCTGAAAATACTACTGAGCTGTTTATCCAAGGTGTCCAGCACTTTAACATGATTAATAACACACGGTAAATAAAATCCTTCCGTACCCTGTCCTCCTTCCGAAGCTGAGAGGAAAATGTTGGTCACAGCTTTGACAGGGCTTGCTCTTGTCACATCAACGAGCAGTGCCTTGGTCCAGCATATGCTGTGAGGCAGCTCAGCATCACCAGAGCCTGCGTGCTGGCTCCAGCGGGTCTCCAGCCCGATTCCTACTGCTGGTCCTGCTGGTCCAGCCCCTCCTGCTCTTTTTCCATGAGCTTTTTTGCAGTGCCAGGCTCTCACCGAGGAGGGATTGCTGTTGGATGGCCGTGGGGACTCTGGGTGTCCTGTCAGGGGTCCCATGGCAGCTGTTACATGCTGGGGTCCTTGACTGGAGAGGGCATCTCTCACTGCACCCCTGGCTCAGTTCCCTGTCACCTGGGACCCCACAGCTGGGACCCCCTGCCCTTGGGATCACACAGCACCCTGCACATGGCCATGGATGCTGGGTGTGCTGGAGGGGGCAAGGGCAGACTCCCCTCCCCAGGACACTCCCCCTGAGCCCCCGGGGTAACTTCACCTGCTGGGGCAGGGGGAGGTGCAGGGGAGAGAGCAGAGCTGCTGCCCATGCTGGGTGTGTGTCACTGGCTGTGCAGCCTGTACAGCTGGGTCAGAAGGAGAGGCTGGGGCCATGTGCCAGCTTCTTTTTTTTTCTCTTTCTTTCCCTGTCCTGCCAGTGAGTGGCAGGTGAGTGGCAGGTCACTGCCCACTCCTCGGCTGGCCGGGTGCTGGCCGTGGGCACGCACGGGAGCCGGGCCAGGTCCTGCCCTGGCCGTGTGTGTGTCCTGGTCCCCAGCTCAGAGCCCAGGAACAAGGGCTCTCTGTGTCCTGCTGGCTGCCGGGCCCTCGGCTCTGCAGCGCCTGACACCAGCCGGTTTCTCCCTCTCCGTGGGGCTCCCTCCATCCCTCCTCCTTCCTGTGGCATTGGAGATCACCCCATTTCCTGGGAAGAGTGTGAAAGATGTGGTTCACAGGGTGAAGGACATCTCCTCTGGTACAGCCAGGGAAGCCCAAACCATAAGGATTTCCAGGGTCAGACCTGCCCTATGTTTTGCAGGATGGGGGAGCATCCTTTAGAATCCTGGGCTCCCACATGCTCCGTGGGGGGCAAAAGCAGCATCTGCAATTGCAGGGGTGGACTCCCAGGACTTACTTTTAAGGCAGAGGTTGCCAGAAAATGATTGCACACAGACCTCTCAGCTTCTTAAATCCTGCAGATGGAAGGCATCTACATTTTTTCTCGCTGCAGGGCCATTGCCCCATCTGGAGAACAGCTCCAGAGCAGGCAGGGGCAGCCTAGGGCTGTTTGCTGCCTGTCTCTGCCTGCCTGGGTGCAGGATCCCGCTCAGGGCTGGCACTGGAGCTCTCCCTGGTCCAGGAACCGGCACATTTGGTGTGAAGGGCCTCAGGGGGAGGACAGCCACGCTGGCTGCTCTGTGCCAGCAGCATGTGTGGCTGGGAGAACACAGCTGGGCACGACGTGGCAGTGCTGTGCCTGTGGCTGTGCACTGGAAATGGCTCTTTTCCTCTTAGGATAAAATTAGCTGAATCCAAACCACTTACAGAGCCTGCCCTCCTCCAGCAGGCCAGGGGTTGGGTTTTGGAAGGGAATTGGTCACTCAGCATCCACGTTGGGGGCAGATACTTGAGAAATGCTTCTTCCTGGTTGTTCTCCTAAAGCAGTGCTGCTGTGTGTCACCGTGGCTCGAGTGGGCTGAGGGCGCTGGGACTCACCGTGCAGGGTCAGGAGCTTGTAGGAGTGGTATTTGCTGTTTCCACTGTCATGCAGACATCTCTCTCTGCTTCCCTGTGTGCTCCCCACTGTTCTGCCTTTGGTCCCAACCTCGGCATCCTTCTGGAGTCACACATCCATTCTTGTGCATCACAGCCAGTGCCCCTTTGGGCATGGCTGCTCTGTTTGTGTGGTGTCCCAGCTCCAGGATGAGACCCCTCCATCCCTGACCTCCTGAACACGTTTCTCCTCTTTTCCCTGCTGAGCCAGGATCTCTGCCAAGGATCTGAAGAACATGCTGTCTCAGGTCAACTATCGGGTGCCCAACATGAGGTTCCTGCGGGAGAGACTCACGGTGAGTGTGTGACCCCTCAGCTCTGGGGACCCCCAGCAGCCTGTTACCCACCTTTGTGCAAACCCTGGTGGTGGTTAAACTCCCAGGGCATGTTTGCATATTGCAGAGCCTCCCAGCCTTTCCTGGGAGGGCCCCCACCCACGGTGGTGACTGAAGAGGTGCCAGCTCTCACTGGGTGCCGCACCCTGGCCCATTTGTGGCCAGCACCCTCTCTTTACCCCACCCTGCCTCCCACACTCCCCACATTGCTCCTGGCTCTGGTTGTGGGCTTGGTGCTGGTGGGGTAAAGCACAGGAGACCAGCTACTGGGTCCTGCATCCTGGGTCTTGCAACCCACTGCCAGGGAGTGATGCTCTGCCAGCATCACTGCAGGCCCAGGGGTGGATGGTCATCTCACCATGACCAGCTCTTCCCACCAGCATGGAACTCTGAGGCCAGAGTGGTGTATCCAAAGGAGAGCACACGCTCTGGGTCATGCAGTTTTCAGACACTTCAGGTGCTCTTGGCAAACAGAAGGTTAAATTATCCTTTGGAAACCATTCAAGTAAGTGGTGATGCTTTTCTCAGCATGGTGATGCCTTTGTATGGCTGAGCTTGGGGAACTGTGGCACTTGGGGATGTGCCTGTGTCCTGGGCACTGCAGTGTCCTGCTGGCCCCAGCAGAGGTCATGGAATCAGAATTGTTAAGGTTGAAAAAGACCTCTAATATTGAGTCCAGCCATTATCCAGCACTGCCACGTCCACCACTAAACCATGTCCACAAGTGCTGCATCCAGATGCTTGTTGAACCCTTCAAGAGATGGTGACTCCACCATTGCCCTGGGCAGCCTGTTCCAATGCCTGACCACTATTTCCATAAATTTTTCATAATATCCAGTCTAAACCTGGCACAACTTGAGGCCATTGTGCGGGAGGCAAAGTCTGGACAGGTTTTGGCCTTTTCCTCCTCCTTTTTTCTGCATGAATTCTGGTGGAATGAGACACTCCTCAGGCCATGCAGAGTTGCCTGTGGCTCTTGTAAAAACTGTTGTGTTTTTTTTTTGCCTCAGGATGTGGAGCAGAGGAATGGAGACATCACATATGGGCAGTTTGCACAGCTCTACCGCAGCCTGATGTTCAGTGCCCAGAAAACGGTGAGAGCTGAATTCCCCAAGGGTGGAAAGGGGAAGGAAAGACCTTATTTGTTACTGGGCATTCCCTCTTAATTGTCTTTTTAACCCTGCTGCTGTTGGGGTGAGCTCTTGTGTCTGGGGAGTAAAGAAGTTACTGAGTGCAAACCTAATGTTTGTGCTCTTTCTTTTGCAGATGGATGTCCCATTCCTGGAAAGGTGGATAATTCTTTGTATTTGTTGGGGAAGGGGCTGGGTTTTTTTCTCCATATCATGCTTTGGTGCCTGCAGCAGCGTGTTGGGATGAGACATGCTGCACTCCTCCTGCCACCACGCTGCCTGTGGGTTTGTGCTCTGAACAAGCATCTTTGCTGTAGACACTTCAGCTCGGGGCAGTGAGGGCTCTTCCTCCCAGACATCCCCCTGAGATCCAGCTCAGGTCAGGTGGTTGATGTGAAGTGATCAGATCTGGAGCCATCTCCCAGGGGTTGTCCTCGTGGTGGCTGCAGAGCCCTGGCTCCCCAGGCAGTGCCTCTGGTGCCATCACCAGCTGTGCCCTCTGCACACTTCAGCCGTGATAAAAAGAGTTTGAATTTAGACCCAGGAGTTAAAGAGTGACAGACTTATTAACTTGTTCAGGTAATTCTCAATGGTTTCCTTCCTTTTTTTCCTACAACCATAGAAAAGAGTTGGCAGGACCCTCAGCAGACCATCTGGCTCACCCCTTTGCCCAGGGCAGCCAGCACTGCCCAGTCCACTTTGGGGTTTTGTGATGTTAGTGCCCAGCATGGCCCGTGGCTGTCCATTGTGGCTTGGTGCAGTCATGGACCAGTCTTTTGAGATAATCAGCTACAAACCATTCCTCCTTAATTCCCTGTGCCTTGCCTCCCTGAGTCCGTGCTTCCATGTCTGTCCTGTCTGCAATCACCCCTAGACTTCCCTGCACTTATTCAGTTCTTTTCACTTGTGTACAGACCCTCAATTTTTATTTTTTTTTTTATACCTCTGATGATTTTTCTGCCCTTTGCCAGAGTTTCATGTTGTTGTGCCCTTGGCAGTGTGAATCCTGGACTGTTCCTGGAGCAGTCCCTGGCTCTGAGATATGGATATATGATCTCAGTTGCTCCATGTTTGCTGTCATGGTCTCCTTGACTCTCTGCCCATCCTGCTCTGCTCCTGCAGCCTGCTTGCTCGGGGCACATCTGGCTGCACGTGCCGTGGAGGTGGCAGATGGCGTCTCACGTGGTGTGCTGTGTGAGTGACTGAAGCTTCTCTCTCTTTGCTTGTCAGGGGTGGAGAAAGGTCTGAGCACTTCAGGGTGTCACTGCTGGAGCTGCAGAAGTTCTTGCTGGAGTACCAGAGGGTGAGCTCAACAAAGGCCGTGGGGAGGGACTGTGGGGTGGGCACCAGTATCAGTGTGGATCTGGTGTTCCATGGGTAACCTCTGTGGAGCTGGGGTGATTTGGTTCTGGGGTGCTCTGCCTGGCATGGCCTCAACCTGAGCACGTCCTTCCTGGAGCAGGAGGTGTTGCAGGGGGAGCACTGGGGAGGGCAAACCTGTCCTCAGCCAGGCACCCTGGTCAGAAAAGGAACTAAGAGCTCTGGGAGGAGCAGAGGTCCCGGGAGGAAGGAACTGGTCACTGGAGATTTACCCAGTCCCTGTGAGCTCAGCTGGTTACTGAAGGTTTGGAGCAGCCAAAAAGTCCTGTCCATCCTGTCTGCTCAGAAGTTGTCAGCAGCTCCTGAGGAGCAGCTGATGGATTCAGTCACTGACCTTTCCATTTCAAAGTGACTGTGGGTTGTTCAGCCAGCACAGCGTGCACAGACACACAGGCAGTGTGTTTGTGGGCTGCACAGACCCCTTGGCTCTTGCTGGGCTCCCACCTCACTGCTGGTCTCCTCCAGGAGGGCAGATGGGGGAGTGTGAGGCCTCCTGCTCTGAGCCCCACCGCTGCCTCTCTGCAGCCAGCAGGGAGTTACCCAGGGGGAGATGTGCTGTTTCCATGGCTGATGAAAGAAACGCAGGGAGAGGGAGCCAAAGGAAGCCGGGTTGGCTTCTGCTGCCGAGGGAGGAGGGAGGGCAGATGTGTGTGAAGGAGCTGTCGGAGAGGAAAATGCACAGCACTGAGAAAATGAATCCCACAGAAGTAGGGCAGATTTGCTCACTCTGTGCTCTCCAGCATTTGTGCTGACAGTTGAGTTCCTGGCAGAGATGGTCTTGCATCAAAAACCCCCTCCTGAATGGTTAAAGCTTCTTGCTGGATGAGCTGCACGTGGTTTTGAATAGTACTTTCTGAAATGGCTTCTTTTATGTCTCTCCCGGGGTTTGCAGGAGCTCTGGGCTGCAGATACCCTTCAGGTACAAGAATTCATGTTCAACTTTCTGAGAGACCCTTTGAGGGAGATTGATGAGCCTTATTTCACCCTGGACGAAGTAAGACACCTTGAACGTGGTGTGTGTGGAGTGGGGTGACACAGGGGGTGACATCCCTGGTGCAGAGTGTGCTGTGGTGTGACAGCTCTGCTGTCTGTGCTGTGAGTGGTGGTGCTGGAAGGATCACAGCTCCTGTGAGCTGCCTGGCCCTGTGAGATGGACGTGGTGGGTCACTGTGTTACACAAGAGCTGGTTGACAAAGAGAGTGACTTCTGGGCTCTCTTCTTGTGCTAAGTGTGTGCAGCTGGGAGTGCTCATCAGGCAGTTCATCTGGGGGAGGAGAGGGGCTGCATTTGGCTTAATGCTGCTTTGGAGCATGTCAGGATTTTTTCAAAGCAAGAAGAGCTGAAAACAAAATAATAAAAACAACTAGAGATGAAAATATCACTGGCACTCTGGACCAAGCCAAGGTCCCTTGACCCACATGGCCTTAGTGAGCTACTGCCAGCCATGTGAGCTGTAAGAAATAAACGCAGAGCAACTCATTCGTCTGCAGTTGGGTCAAAGGATTTGGCACACAGATGTCTGGCACAGCTCAGAGGGCAGGTGGCCATGCCCAGGCTGTGGTTACTCTGGCTCAGGTAGCCTGGGTGCTGTGTGGGTGGCCCCTGGTCAGTCTGTGCCTCTGGCACAGGGTGGGAGATGTGTGTGAAGCTGAACCACAGCACCGGCCCCTCCACATCATTAACACCCTTCTGTTTCTTCCTGAGCAGTTTCTCACCTTCCTGTTTTCCAAAGAGAACAGCATCTGGAACTCACAACTGGACATGGTGTGTCTGGAGAACATGAACAACCCCCTCTCCCATTACTGGATCTCCTCCTCACACAACACGTAAGGACTAGGGGAGGGCTCTCTCCACCCAGCTGCTCCCAGCAGCCTTTTCCCGTGCCAGGGGGAGATTCTCCTGATTTTGCCTGATCCCAGCAATGGGTCAAGTAGACTTCCAAACAGTGGTCAGTACATTAGAGACTTTCCTCTTGGTGCCTCAGTTTTCCCTGTGTTGTTTAACCATAAATGTTTTGCTCAGACATTGTCCACAGCACACATCTGCACAGACCTTCGGGTGCCTTCACATCCTGAGCTGTCACTCTGGTAATTCCTCACCATTAGCAATGGCATCTTCCCTAGCCTCTCAGGACAGATGTGGTAAAACCTGTCGGGCTGAATTTGGCCATTTTCCTTCTCTGCTGCTGGAAGAATTTTGCAGGAATTGCTTTCTGTGCAGACAGGCTCTGTGTGTGCTCCCTGTTCATGGGGTGCAGTGGCAGCCCCTTAGCCCACACGTAAAGGACCAAGAGCCTAAGGCAGCTGAGCAGCCCTGAGAGCAGGCAGTGAGCTCCTGTCTGCCTGCAAGAGCTGGTCTAACCCTGCTCTTGGGCTCTTTGTGGCACCAATGCTGATACCTCTCTATGGTGTTTATCTCAGGTGACAGCAGTAGGGCTGGGCTCAGAGCAGTGCTGGCAGCCCTTGCCGGTGGGACAGAGCTGAGCCCCTGCCCTGGGGAGGTGGCAGCTGTGGGAACGCTGCTCTGCCCTTCCCTGCAGGGCAGAGGCAGGTCCAGGATGGCCCAGTGGTGTGGCTGTGCTGATGTGTTTGTGTCCCCTGGCAGGTACCTGACGGGGGATCAGTTCTCGAGCGAGTCCTCGCTGGAGGCGTACGCGCGCTGCCTGCGCATGGGCTGCCGCTGCATCGAGCGTGAGTGCTGCCCCTCCTCCTGCCTCCAGCCTTGGGACAGCTTGTGGTGGTCGGGAAAGGCTTTGCACGGAAGGCAGAGCTGCTGGTTGACGTGCCACTGGCAACATTATCTCCGTGATGTGCAGAAAGGGCTGAGGTCATTTGCTTTGTGGGGTGTGCCTGAGCTTCTGGTCCCTGGGGAGGATCTGGCCTTTCACCTCCTCTATTGCCACCTAATGCATTTCCCAGCAGTGCTTAGTTCAGTCCATCTCATGTCTGTATTGCAGCCTTTGGGCTGAGTTTCCCCCGTGGGTCTCTTTCAGTGGATTGCTGGGACGGTCCCGATGGCATGCCCGTCATCTACCACGGACACACCTTAACCACCAAGATCAAGTTCTCCGACGTCTTGGTCACTATCAAGGAGCATGCCTTTGTCACCTCTGAGTGAGTACAGCAGGACCTCAGCTGGCAGAGCAGAGGGAATGTAGAGCCAGGGTTGTAGTAAAGGGAAGCCCACCTTTATCCAGAGATCCAGCACAAGGCCTGGCATTTGGTGGGA
>NW_016690279.1:2043647-2145158 GCF_001604755.1 Lepidothrix coronata
GCTGTCACCGTGTCCCTGCTCTGGGGGCTCCATAAATGGTGTCATGGCTCCATCGTGTGCTGTGTGTGCTGGAAGGAAGGGGTGTGGTGCAAATGACCAAAGAAGCTCTTGGTCTCTCTGGTTTCTCAGGCATCCCTGATGGCTGGGGGAGTTCTGTGCTGGCTCTCTCCTGTGCTCTTCCCTAGGCATCTCCTGTGGGCCCTTGCTAGAGGCAGAAGGCTGAGCTAGAGGGAGCTCTGGGCCAAGGTACTGCAGCCTGTGATCTGTGCTGCAGGAAGTTCTGGTGATGGCTGTGCTTCCAGCCCTGCCTCCTACCAAGTGCCTGCACTCCTGACACACCTAAACAAGCATTCTGCTTTGTAAAGCACTGATCACTCATTTACTGTGTGCATTTACTTAACACAGCCCACTTCTTCAGCAGCATTGCTTTGCTGAGGGTCTGTCATGCAAAGCCACCTGCTACCAAAACAGATTTTTTGGGAAAAGGGGAAAGTGCAATGGTAAATCCACATAAAATCCCTGCCATCCTCACCTCTGATAGCCGCTGTGCTGAGTCCATGCACAGTGGGGTTTTTTTGCATTGATTTGCTTTTGATTTGGTCATCACCTTTTAATACGTGCTGGGGTGTTTGCAGTCACTTTGTATGTAAGACCTGTCACGTGCTGGGTTTTTGCTACTGATAAATCTGTGCTTCAGATCTGGGGGATGTCTTGGAAGCTTCTGTGACTCACTGGAATCAGTGTTGCTGGTGACTGTCCTTCACAAACCTGATCACCCCTCCCTGCTTGTGCTGGTCAGGGAGAGACAATCCCATGGATGGGTGGTGGGCCAGCTCAGTGCTTCCTTGGGGATCTCTTTGCCAGAGTTTGTTTCTTTGCAGGAGTGGAACCCTCATTACTTTGTGCTGACCAGCAGCAAGATCTATTACTCTGGGGAGACAACCAGTGACCAAGGAAATGAGGATGAGGAAGAGCAGAAGGAGGTGAGGGCTGTCCTGTGTGGCAGTGAGTTGTTCCCGTAAGGAAAGGACCTGACTGCCCAAGGGGCTGAGCATTACCACTGCCAGCTGCCTTCAGGGGGAGATCCTGTGCTGGGAACGATGGGAGCTGCTTCAGAAACTCCCTGGTCCTGGTTGGTAGACCCCTGAGCAGACTCCAGCATCACAACTCAGTAACCCAAGGTGGTGGGTTTTCCCCCTTCCAGGTGAGCAACAGCACCGAGCTTCACTCCACAGAGAAGTGGTTCCACGGGAAGCTGGGAGCGGGCCGTGACGGGCGGCACATCGCGGAGCGGCTGCTCACCGAGTACTGCATCGAGACGGGGGCCCCCGACGGCTCCTTCCTCGTCAGGGAGAGCGAGACCTTTGTTGGGGACTACACCCTCTCCTTCTGGTGAGACCCTGGCTGCCCCGTGCCGCTCCGGGGGTAGTTTCCTCTCGGTTCTGTGTTCAGTGGTGGGGTCACGTTCCCTGGTGGTCTGTGAGCAGGTTTCTCCCCTTTTTCTGAGCCCCAGCACCACGTCAGCTCCCTGTCCCAGTGCAGAAGGGTCAAGTCCTTTGGGATCCTTAGGCAATCACTCTCCTGTGGGGCAGGAATTCTGTCTCAGGCTGTTGCTGTGCCTGAGGCAGGTGCAGAATCTCTCTGTGGACAACCCTGGCTTACCCCCTCCCTCTTGCACAGGCGCAACGGGAAGGTGCAGCACTGCCGGATCCACTCACGGCAGGATGCCGGCAGCCCCAAGTTCTTCCTGACGGACAACCTGGTGTTCGACAGCCTCTACGACCTCATCACCCACTACCAGGGGGTGCCACTGAGGTGCAACGAGTTTGAGATGAGGCTGACAGAGCCGGTGCCACAGACCAATGCCCATGAGAGCAAAGAGTAAGTGTGTGTTTAGGGAGGAGAGGTTGTGTCTGTTGGGTTGCTGGGACCCTGGGGGAAACCCTCCCAGATCTCTCCTCAGCCATTCCCCTCTTGCGGGGACTTTCTGGTCCTCCCTTTCTCCCCGTGGAGCTCTGTCACAGCAGCCCTGCTGGCCAGCTCTGTTGTGCATGGAGCTAATTGTTGTGGAGTCTCAGTGCAAAGCAGAGGTACTGGGCTTGCTTGGGATACCCTCGCCCATGCCACGCATCACCGAAGGGCTCTGCCCCATTCCAGTGTCATGGATAGGATGTTCTCTGCTCCCTGTCCTCCTTTTGAGGATTCAGGCAGCCTTTTAGGGGCTGAGGGGAAGGTGTGTTCCATGGCAGAGTTGTGGGATGAGCTGGATGTGTGGAGGCCTGTGCAGGGTGACGTGTCTCTCCTGACAGGTGGTACCACGCCAACCTCACCCGGGCCCAGGCCGAGCACATGCTGATGCGGGTGCCCCGCGACGGAGCCTTCCTGGTGCGCAAGAGGAGCGAGCCCAGCTCCTACGCCATCTCCTTCAGGTGTGTCCCTGGGGAGGGGTGACGGGTGCGGGAGGTGTGGCTGGGATGCTGTGGTGGGTGGGAGAGCTGGACAGAGGCCATCAGCCGGACATGAGCCCTCCCAGAGCTCCTCTTGTTCCCATGTGGTCATGGATAAGTCCTGTAGCCCCCTGAGAGCCCTTAGGGCCCTGCTCCTCCTCCCATCCTCCGATGGAAGATGACTTTGCTCAGCCATCAGCCCAGGGGCGCCTTTTCCTAGGGCATTTTTATTTTGGCAGAGACTTTCTCGTGCCAGGTGCCAAGTGGCTTCTTCTTTCCTCCTTCCAGGGCAGAAGGGAAGATCAAGCACTGCCGGGTGCAGCAGGAGGGCCAGACTGTGCTGCTGGGCAACTCTGAGTTTGAGAGCCTGGTGGACTTGATCAGCTACTACGAGAAGCACCCGCTGTACCGCAAGATGAAACTGCGGTACCCCATCAACGAGGAGACGCTGGAGAAGATCGGCACTGCGGTGAGCGTGGCAGCCACTGGGAGAGCTCAGCCACACAGTGATGGACAGGTCGTTTCTGAGCTGGTGCCTTGGTGTGTGAGCCATCCCTGTGCTCCACAGCCCTCACCTCTTGGGGCTTTGTGCCGCTTACTGGCACTGCCCCTCGGAGCCAGGCTGGCAGGGAGTGTGGGCTTGGGCTGCTGTTTGCCACGTGCAGCATCATCTTTGGTCTTGTGCCTTCCCTGGGGTGCTCTCCCTCCCTGCCCCAAGGCAGGACACCTGTCACTGCTGTAACCACTGTCCCTTTGCTTCCACAGGAGCCGGACTACGGAGCCCTGTATGAGGGACGCCACCCCGGGTTCTATGTGGAAGCCAACCCCATGCCCACCTTCAAGGTATGCTATGAGTGCTTGGGATGGGACAACCTGCAAGGCCTGAGGGTTGGCAAGTGTCTCTGTGTTTCATTTTCCAAGAGCTGGGTTATTTTGCACACTCATTTTTAGATTATGAGGGGAGAAATGCTGGAGGTTGAACCTGCAGGTTCCCAGGCTGGGCTGCCTCTTCTTCTGAGCTCTCCAAATTCAATCCATCAGTGGCTGTGGGGTAAAGGAAAGTGCTTGTGTGGGGCCATACCAGATTTGTGAGCTCTGCTTTGGTGTAAATGGGGCCTTGATTTGTTCTGCAGGGTGTCAGTTGGGGTTGGCAGCAATGCTGGATGCTGCTTGCACACAAGGTGCCTCACAGCCCCCCCAACAAACACATCTGTGGTGGGAAGTGATCTCATCCTGTGGGCTCGTTGTCCGTGTGTCCTTCCCCTGCCCAGCCTCATGGGACCCTCCTCCTTGCAGTGTGCAGTCAAAGCCCTGTTCGACTACAAGGCCCAGCGGGAGGACGAGCTCACCTTCACCAAAAATGCCATCATCCAGAATGTGGAGAAACAGGAAGGAGGCTGGTGAGTGGGGGCTGAGCCTCCCTTTTCCCTCAGGGATGTGGTCAAACCTTGCTGTCACCATCTATACAAAGGTGTGTTCTCTCCAGGAGTGGGTCTGTCTGGGAATTGCCCACAAGCTGCACAGTCCCAAAGTCTCGGGAACCCTAAAAGCAGATAATGGAGGAGCTGTCTGTCCCCCTGACCCCCACTCAGGATGCTCTGGGGTCCCATGGCAGGTGCTGATGCTGCCCCTTCCTTCCCTTCCAGGTGGAGAGGAGATTATGGTGGCAAGAAGCAGCTGTGGTTCCCTTCCAACTATGTGGAGGAAATCACCAGTCCCAGTAGCCTGGAGCCAGAGCGGGAGGTATGTCCATGAGTGGGGCAAGGAGGGCTGGTGCCCCTCGAGCTTGGCTGCTATGCCCAGCACCATGCCCAGCACCATGTCCAGCACCATGCCCAGCACCATCCTGCCTGTGCTTCCTTCCCAGCAGCAGCTGGATGAGAACAGCCCCCTGGGAGACCTGCTCGGAGGTGTCCTGGACGTGCCTTCGTGCCAGATCGGTGAGTGCCAGGGAGAGAGCATTACAAAGGCCCCTTGAGGCTTCTCAGCCCCCTGGGGATACACTCTGCATCCTCACCTGTCACTTCCTGGGCTCCAGTGACCAGAAATGGGACCTTCTTGTAGCTGAAGAGTCCTGGGTCAGCCCTGAGCCCCTGCGTCTGTCCTCTCCCTTCCTCCCTCTGCTCTGTGAAGGGCTTGGCTCAGCAGCTGCTGTGACCTTGCCCTGTGCCCCTGTCCCCACGCAGCCATCCGCCCCGAGGGGAAGAACAACCGGCTCTTCGTGTTCTCCATCAGCATGTCCTCGGTGTCGCGCCTGTCCCTCGACGTGGCGGCCGACACGCACGAGGACCTGCTGGACTGGGTGAAGAAGATCCGGGAGGCAGCTCAGACAGCTGATGCACGGGTGAGCCTGCAGAGACGTCTCCCTGCCAAGTGCTGGGTTTTCCAGGAGCTGAGGAGTAGGCAGAGGCTGGCGGGGGGGTGGTGAGGTGGCAGTGTGTGATGGATGGCAGAGCAGTGACAGAGATGACAAAGGCAGAGCAAGCTTTGACAATATGGTGAGGGGTGGTGGCCGTGTGTTACGGCTTGAGAGGTTCAGGCTGGATATCTGGGAAGATCAGACAACTGGGAGGGTGCTGCAGCCTTGGGAGGTGGGGGATCTCCATCCATGGAAGGTGGCAAGGCCACAGCTGCCCTGCCCTGCCCTGCTCCAGGCAGGAGGCAGGACCCACCAAGGGCCCTTCCCATGGGGGTTTTGTGGTGTCCCCCAATGCAGACCTGGCAGACGTGCTAGTGGTTCCCACAGCACGAGCAGGAACAGCCACACCAAGCAGTGTGGGTCAGTTTATGAGCTGGCTTGTCCAACACCACTGCTCCTACCTGGCCTGACACCTCTGTCACCCTCTCTTGGCAGCTCTCTGAAGGGAAGATGATGGAGAGGAGGAAGAAAATTGCCCTGGAGCTTTCTGAGCTGGTGGTCTACTGCCGACCTGTGCCCTTCGATGAAGAGAGTGAGCATCTGCCGGGCTGGGGCCACCACAGGCACTCACCATGGCATCACCCACCCCGTGGTGTGCCCCGAGGGGCTGCTTTGGCTAGATCTCAGCAGAGGCCAGGTCTCCAAGGTGTCCAAAGCACCAGTTTGCTTTGGAGCTCTGGAAACATCCTTTTGCAGAGGGTGGAAGTTCTGTTCCCCATCCTTCTGTTGCTCATATCTGTCACCATCCAGAGCAGCTGCTGATGGACTGGGGTTGGGGAGCATCGTGCCTGATCACCAAGAGCTGTGTCAGTGCTTTCAGCCATTGATGTTAGGCCCCTGGAAAACACTCCCCAGGTCAGAGTAGGGTCTGCACTGCTGTGATGTCTGAGCCAGGGGTGGGAGGATGGTGTCAGGAAGGAGCCAGTCAGGGTGCTTGAAATGTCTGAAAAGGGAATGTTCTTCTGGCTTACACAGTGCTGTCTCCTCCCAGAGATCGGCACAGAGAGGGCCTGTTACCGAGATATGTCCTCCTTCCCCGAGACCAAGGCGGAAAAGTACGTCAACAAGATCAAAGGCAAGAAGTTCCTGCAGTACAACCGCCTGCAGCTCTCCCGCATCTACCCCAAGGGCCAGCGCCTCGACTCCTCCAACTACGACCCCCTGCCCATGTGGATCTGTGGCAGCCAGCTGGTAGCACTCAACTTCCAGACCCCAGGTGAGGGCAGCAGGCAGGGGAGGTGGGTGGGTTCCTGGGGTGCCCGGTGTCTCCTCTGAGCCACCTGCCTGCACCCCTGCTAACCTGCTCCTGGCAAATGGGAGGTCTAGGAGGGGCTCTGGGTCTAGGAGGGGCTCTGCAGGCAGCAAGACCCAGTGTTCATGTCCAGGCATGTGGTTGCTGCAGGGGAAATGTGCTCCTGAGGGCTGGATTGACCCAGGGAGCTGGGCTGAGCCAGAGGGTTGTGCCACAAGAGCAAGATGAGATGGAGAGGAGGCAGGGAGTTTTCCCAGGTCCCTGGTGACAAGGAGGGCAGGCAGGGAAGGTGCCAAAGGGGATGGTGCAGCCCCAGCTTTGGGACTCCAGCTGGTTGCAGGGTTAGACACCAGCTGGATGCATGGTCTGGGTCCAGCTGGCTGCTCCTCTTGCCTTTCCCCAGCTTCCATTCCTGCTCCTGCCGTGCAGTCCAACCTTCCTCTTTCCCTGGCCCTTGCCAAGCCCTGCTGTGAGCCTGTTCAGCTCACCCACACACCAGCAAACGACCTGCCTCTTTTTTCCTGCTGGCTTTTTCATTCCTTTTGTGAATTCAAGCATCTCACAGGGCGGTTTGGCAAACACTAGAGTCAGCACAGGGAAAGCTGAAGGGAGAGGGAGGAAAAGGAGGAGGTGACCCATGGAGCACTGGGTAGTTGGGCAGATCCTGCATAAGAAGATCACCCCATGTCCCCAGCACGTGCACAGGGCAGTGAGGTCATGGAGCACAGGATGGGCCAGGTCCCCTTGCCAAGGGCTTCCTGTGAGGGACCAATAATCCAAGTGATCCAGCTTGTGAAAAGGGCACAGGGCCTCTTCCATCTCCTCCATCTCCCGCCTGTGCTCTCCAGACAAGCCCATGCAGATGAATCAGGCCTTGTTCATGTCCAGTGGCCAGTGTGGGTACGTCCTGCAGCCAACCAACATGCGAGATGACATCTTTGACCCCTTCGACAAGGGCACGCTGCGAGGCATCGAGCCGCTCTCCATCTCCATTGAGGTCAGTACTGCTCCCGCTGTGGGGAGGGATTCCATCCGGGTGGTTATACCAGACTTGGGGTGATAAAATGTATTTTCTGGGTTCCTGGCTCTGCCTGCAGCTGCTTGCTCCTCACCAAACCCCTCAGCCCTTCCCTAGAGCTGTCCCACAGCACAGGCTTGGAGAGCCCTCACTGAAGAGGGAGACCCGCGAGTGTTGCTGAGGGTACCTGGAAAGGACCATCCGGAGCATCCCTGGATGCTCCCCCGGGACCCCTCCTGCGCAGGGCCCAGTGCCAGCAGGTGGCATCCATGAGCTGCTGAGGTGGCATCCCTGTGCCCAGAGCCTGGCCAGCTCCAGCGGGATAACACAGGAGCTGTGCCTGGTCCCCTCCTTGTCACTCAGTCCCTCCGGGCTCGAGGTGTCCATGACCCCTTGGCTTGTGGCCCCTCAGGGGAAGATGCTCAAGGACAGAGCATCTTTTCACCCTGTTTTCTGTGTTGCACTGCTGGTGATGATAAGAGGAGGGGTGGCTGTGGATGAGGGGTGCCAGAGGGTGGGCTGGGGGTACTGGGTGAATCTTTTTCTTCCCGGATGGTGGTTCTGAAGCAGGGAGCTGCACCACAGGGGCTCCGCAGGGGTATTGGACAGCTTGCGAGGCAAAGCTCCTGGAGGGCTGTGACAAAGCAGGTGGCTCTCATGTTTGGAGCAGTGGTGTCCTGTACAGGCATCCGTGGTGATCCTGGAACCGAGCTGTGGGTCAGTCTCCTTTGCCAGTCCCTTCACCTCATGCAGACCTTGGGGAGGATGCAGTGGAGATCTTGCCTTTAGGTGCTCACAAGTTTCCTCTGAGGCCACCTGTTTCAGTGTCCCACCTAAGCCACAGTCTTCCCTATGAGGAAACCCCATCATGTCCTATCTGCACCATTGATGCCATATCCACTGTCTCCCTAAAACCCCTGGCACTGTTTCCCTTTACCACCTGTTTTCCCAGCTCTTTCTGCATCTCAGAATGCAGCTGCAATCAGCAGGTGTCAAGAGTCATTGTACCATAGCCAGTCACTGTCGCCTTTAAGAGATGGGCTCAGCCTTTTGTCCTCTGGCAAAACTGCCCATGTCCCCACCAAAGCCAGCTTTCACGGATGGAGAAGCCGTCTCGAGCCCAGCATGACTCAAAGCACATGATCCAGTGTTGGCAGCATGTCCTTCCTCTGCAACAGCAGCGTGCCGACAGCACGCTGGAGCGACATATGGCCACCGGCAAGAGGGAGCTGCGCTGGCTTTCTCCTGCGAGGAAGCAGGTTGTCATTGGAGTTGGGCACAGACTGTGCTATGATTAGGAGGCAGAGCAGTGAGGGAGAGCAGCTCCTTTTCATCCTCACACTGAGGCAGGAGGGCCGAGAAGTTTCAGCAAAGAAGAGGGTGTCCAGCGTAGCACTCCAGGCAGGGAACGGCACTCGGCTTGGAGCCCAGTTCCAGCTTGGCAGGCTGGGGGAGGGATGGTGTGGCCCAGGCCTGGCTGTGCAGGCAGTAGGCAGGAACCTGGGGCAGTTTTTTTTATGGCTTACAGGTCAGACTGGTGATAGCAGCTTCCAGGGGTGGGAGCTGTTTCTCTCCGAGAGGCTGTACTGGGCTGGCTGTCAGCGTCGCTTCTCTCTCCAATTAGCAGAGCCAGGGTGGCTTATTTGGAAAGGTGTCTTTTTTTCCCTTTGGTCCTGTCTCTTACCAAGTGTCTCCTGCTTTCTGCCCAGGTCCTGGGGGCTCGGCACCTTCCCAAAAATGGAAGAGGAATCGTTTGTCCTTTTGTGGAGGTGGAGGTGTCCGGCGCCGAGTATGACAATGCCAAGCAGAAAACCGAGATTGTGGGTGAGTGGGTTAGTGAAGGGAAGGGAGAGGGATGCACCAGCACTCCTGATCCTGCTGTGGGCCATGGGTGCTGCAGGAAAGCCTGGCCCTGGGCTGGGAGCTGCCCTTGTGCTGCCCCCAAGCTCAGCATCAGCTGTGGGGGAGGGGGGCTCAGCGGGGGCTGCCCACTGACAGCCGTGTCTCGTGAGCAGCGGACAACGGCCTGAACCCCCTCTGGACCCCGAAGCAGTTCCACTTCCAGGTCAGCAACCCTGACTTTGCCTTCCTCCGCTTTGTGGTGTACGAGGAGGACATGTTCAGCGATGAGAACTTCCTGGCTCAGGCCACCTTCCTGGTGAAAGGCTTGAAGACAGGTAAAGCGCTTGGGGAAGTGGGGAGGGTGGTCATGGTGGTCCTCACCAGTTCACATCATTAGCCAGGAAGATGCTGAGTTTCACGAGAGGATGTTGTCATGCCCCAGGCTGGCTCAGTCCATCCTGTCCCCATGACAGGTCACAGCCCCAGCGAGGTAAAGGAAGGCAGAAGCCATTTGCTAACAGCTCTTGGCATGACTGGGATGAGTTGGAGAGTCATGGAATCATAGAATGGTTTGGGTTGGAAGGGACCCTAAAACACCATCTCGTTCCAAACACCCTGCCATGGGCAGGAACACTTTCCACTGGACCAGGTTGCTCAAAGCCCCATCCAACCTGGTGGAAGCAAAGAAGGGTCTTATGGGAGAAGGACCCCCCTCTGACACTGACATGTGCCATGAGTGACACCAGGGCTGTCTCTGCTTTAGGTTTCCGAGCTGTTCCCCTGAAGAACAACTACAGTGAGAATTTGGAGCTGGCTTCCCTGCTGGTCAAGATAGACATTTTCCCTAGCAAGGTGAGGCTGGGGTCACACACGGGAAGGTGACTGTGCCACAGGGCTGAGGAGCAGAGGCAGTGAGTGAGCCCTGCCTGGCCCTGCCCACGCTCCTGCTTCAGTCAGGACAAGGCTCAGCTGTGCCTGGCCTGAATTCCCAATGCTGCTCCATAGTGATGCATGGTGGAAGGGCAAGTGCTGGGCTTGCCTCCTGCAGCAGTCGGGGTGTTTCAGGCAGGGTCCTGCCTGGACTGCGTTTGACTTGCCTGGAAATCCCTTCAGCAAAAGCTGGAGGAGGCGGATTTGCTCCATCCCAGTGCCTGTCTGCTCTCCAGGGAAGTTACAGCTCCGTATCACGGAGCTGGCTGGCCTGGGGCTGTCTGTGTTGGCATAAGTGGAGGGCAGGGCTGCTTCAGAGACAGATGGTTCTTTTATTTCTTCATTTTAAATGATGCTGGTGGGAGCCAGCAGTGGTTGTTAGAGCAGTTTCATATTGCAAACCCTAAGCCCCCGTGAGCCCTGGATGCACTGCGTGGCAGCTGCACCAGGACTGCCCTTACTGCAGGATGTACACTTTGAAATACCAATCCCTTGACTGCTGTGTTTTTTTCTTTCTGATCCAAGCAGGAGAATGGTGAAATAAACCTCTTCAATGCTTCAGCCCTACGGGAACGAGCAGGGGATGCCTCCAGTCAGCTGCTGTCAAGCAGAGGCAGAGAGGGGTCCTTTGAGTCGCGGTACCAGCAGCCTTTTGAGGATTTCCGGGTGTCACAGGAGCAGCTCGCTGACCACTTCGAGAGCCGGGAGCGAAGGTAATGGCAGTGCTCCTTCAGCTCCTCCCAGCAGACTCTGCTGCATGGAAACCCTAAATTTCAGCATGGAAGTTGTGCCAGTGCTTGGGGGAGTCGCTGCTTTGGGGTCTGTGGGAGTAGGGTGGGACAAGGAGCTGCCGCCCTGCAGCTGGTGCCACCTTCCCCAGGCATGGGAGATGGGGCTGAGCCCCCGCTCTCCCCCAGTGGGGTGACCTTAGAGAATGCCCTTGGTGACCCCTGGGTGAGGCTGAGCTGTCCCCTCTCTGTGCCCCCCTGCAGGGTACTGCGGAGGACCCGGGTCAACGGGGACAACCGGCTGTAGCCCATCCCGGCGGGCGAAAGCACCTCCAGTGCTTGTGAATCTCACAGCACGCTGTGAACTGGTTTCTATGGAAACGGCACTGCTATGGCCTACTTTCAGGCAGCTTTTCCAGTTTCTCTGCTGAAGTGTGTTCAAGTGGAGAACTAAAAAAAAAAAAAATAATATTGGAAAAAAAAACCCCACTCCAAAACCAACCCCAACCACCCCCCGACCTTCACCACCAAGCCCTTAATGAAGCGCGTCGGTGCAGACAGGCTGCCAGCCGCTGAGGTGAGAGACCAAACTGCCTATAATCACAAGGAGAGACCCAAAAAACCCCCATCCAGCCCTCTGTGTCGCTGCTCTGCCTGTATTCCAGAGATCCTGTGCAGCTGCCAGAGGCTCTGTGCAGCCATCCTTTGCTGTACTGTTCCCAGCACTCCAGGCAGGGGGGGACTTTGGAGACCGAGGCAGCAATAGCTGTGTCCTGGCATCGGATCTACTACCTGTATAGCCACTGCCTAAGGGTCCAGTAGTGAAACTCTGTGTTTACGGGGCCGCTCTAGCTTTAAACGACAATAAAAGTGTCAGTATTATGTGTGTGCTGGCTCAGGTGTCTGGTGGGCTGTGCCCTGCACAGGGGTGCAGCCATTCCTGAGGGGAGCTTGCACTGTTCTCTCCTTCCTCCTGGATTTAGGGGCTTTGCAGCTGCTGAGGGGAAAAATAATAAGCAGCAGCATCAGGTTTAATGTTTTCATTCAAAAGGGTAAAATGAGGTCATGTGCTACCACTGGCCATGCAGTTCTGAGCCAGCCTGGGGACAAACACCCCAGGATGAAGAAGAGCTCCCAGGACAGAGGTGTCTGAGCTCAGCATGTTGCTGGGTCACTCACTCATGGCCTTACCCCATCGTGCTCTTAAAACAAATGGGAAGGTTGTGATCAAGCATTCCCAGCCCTCTCCACGTGGGGCAGCTCCTGCTGTGATGCCCTGGGCTTAAGGGCATCACCACGGGCCTCCCCAGACCCCAGTGCAAGCACCAGTCAACTCACGCTTGTCTTTTACGCTCTTTATTTAGGAACAACCAAAAATGTCTGGTTTCATTTCAACAAACTGTACAAGCAAGCTCTTCCCCTCGCCCACCCTCACATCCACATATACAAAAGGAAGGGAAACTTGCCATTCACTTCTCAGAAGTGGCATTGTTGCTACAGGGAGTTCTTGCCCTCAGAATAAGAGCAGGTAAAGTCCATAGCAGGTACAAGCTACCCTAGCCCTAATAATAGCTACAGCCCACAATCACAGGCAGCTTCACTTTTTTTTTTTTCCCTCTTTAAAACCTTTACCAAAAGTAAAAACTATTTCCTGTTTCACACGATTGCCAAAGTGGCCATTTAAAATTGTGGTCTTGAAAAAAAACACAGTAACAACCCCTCTGGAACCCCCCACACCTCCCCAGTACAAAGACGGTTTACACAGCAGAGCCCTCGCTCTGCTCCCTCACTGCAAGGACACCCTTATGAAAGGTCCCATTGCAGCTACAATTACATTTTCCTTTGGATAAATCCAAGCAAAAATTCCAGGTCATTCAGCACCAGCGTGATTTCTAAATAACAATAATTAAAAAAAAAAAAAAAAAAAAAAGAAAAAGAGACCCCATTAGGCTGACTTTGTGGTCTGCTGAGAAACAAAGTGATCAACACACTGTTCCCAAAGTCTCTCTTTTAGTGCAATGTTAGTATGTGCAAGGGGAATCACAGCCACGTACCCATAACACCACCACGAGCCAGATGGGGCAGAGAGAAAGTGCAATTTTAGCTAGAAGTTTTCTATGCCATGGATTCCTAGCCCAACCCTCACTAGCACCAGTAAGCAAGAGTCCTCCTAACACTGCCCTCCATCAGTGCAGGTAAAAAGGGGCTTTAATTGTGCCATCAAAATATGGCCAATGTCAGCAAACAGAGCACTTGGGCAATAACCAGAAAACCCAAAATTTAAAAAACAAAAAAAAAACAAAAAAAAAACAAACCACCACACAAAACCCTAAATGTAAAACCTGCCTTCTACAGTTTCCTTCTTCTGTCAAGGGACACTTAGCAAAAATTAACCAAGCAGGTATCTTGCAGCTCCAGCCAGGTAAAGGGTTTCAGCTGCAGCAGCTACTGCTTTTGCTGGTTTCTTCTCATGGTGACCAACACAAATCCCTGGCAGGGAGGGGACATGAAGCCACAAAAAATACCTCCAATCACCTGTGCCCATCCTCCCACCAGATGCAGGCCTGGTGTCCATCAGCACTCACCTCTCAGGCAAGTGGAAATAGGAACCTGTAGATTATGGTTGGTTTAGTGTCCTGCTTTAAAAAAAAAAAAGAAAAAAAAAAGAATGATTTCCAGGATGCTAATTATGGACCTGAAAAATAAGGTACCCAAATGAAACACGGAGCCATGTCTAAGGCTGGCACAAATCAGGGTTTCGGGTTATTAAGCAATTGGATTGTGCCCTTAATCTAAGCAGTCTCAGAGACATAAGTAACAAGATTCACATGGATTAAAAATGATGGTTACTGCTGTGCCTGCCAAGCCCGAGCTCAGACAGAGCTGATGGAGGTGGAGAATATAATTTCCCTTCCTTACTGATGCTGGCTACATCACCTCGGTCTTACACCCCTCCTTTCAAGTCAAGATAGTCATCTTTGATTAGATGATGATAAATATTCACACACTGTGTAGAATTGTGGTGACACTTCCTCTTAACACCACAAGAGCTGCTGCTGGGACTGTCAAGCCACCTCTCAATTTTTCCTTTCAGTTTTGGATGCAAACACATTTCCAATGTCCTGCACCAAAACCCAAGTCTGTCTGGAGATGGCACCTGCTTCTCCTTCTCAACAGAGAAACAGGGGACCACAGAGCTAAACCCTCAAAAATCTTCAGCTTATACTTTTATGGAGATTTCAAGTCAACTAAAAAATGCAGATAACAAGGAATGTAGGAGTAGAAAGGGAACTTGATCACTTTTTGACTTTTTTTGTCTCTAAATCTCACCCTCCCCACGCAGTGGCGTTTGCCAGCCCCGTCACCACGTCCGAGGGGAGTCTGCATGGAACCACTTTTTAAAATTCCTTTGACCCAAAAGAAAGAAAACTCCTGCTGTGCTTGTATGAATGCATGGAGACAAAGCTCAAAACCCTCAGCAGCTTCCAACCCTCAAGGCTGTTTTTTCTGTGTACACCGGGAAATTCTCCCTCTAGCTCACAAGATTTCTTTTCAATTTTTCTGGAAAACTGGCTGAATATAATCCAAGTGCAAAATATTTCAGCTAGTGCATGGAAACGTGGTTTGAAGGGACCAGTTCATACCATAGTCCTTAAGCATTTCTGTAGATGGAGTGGGGAATCACTCTTCCAATTAGCCATAGGCCTTTAAGTGTACACCAAAAATCCCACAGAAAATCACCTTGAATGGGCAAACTACACTTCCAACATATTTATATAGCAAGTAGTTAGTAAAAGTGTACATTTTTAATGTACATCTTAATGCAATAAAGAATCAATGGCATATCTGAACTGTATATATGTGTACTTAAATAAACCTGCATGTACATAGACACTACAGAGTAAATTGACCTACTTGTATTTGTTCTCTGAAGGTGGCACTGCACATACACCCCCTAAGGCCACACGACTCACAGATCTGCTTTCCAGCTCTAGCCCCACCCAGATTCTCCCATCGCCTGTGATATTTTCGGGTGTGCAGGATTGCACCCGTGAAGGCGAACCCCTGGGGCTCTGGCAGTGCAGCCACCCCCAAGGGGAGCAGTGGGGATGAGCCAACACGAAGCCAAGGTGGGATGGCTGCTGGTCACACCTCCAACCATGCCATGACCATCAGCAGTGCTTCTAAAGAGACATTTAGGGAGCCTGGTGCCACAGCAGGGTGCTCTGGGTCGGTGCCACCCCTGCTCAGAGCATGGTGGGGATGGTCAACTCACCGCTACGGGATGGGCACAGTGTGAGTGGGTGCATCCAAAATATCACCCCGGCTCTCTGGGCTGCAGGTCACCTCCATCTGAAGCAGGTGGTCACACTTGGCCACGGGGATCATCCCCTGTGTGCCAGGGGGCCCCACAAACTCAGGCACAGGCACTCAGCATGTCCCGCCGGGCGAGGGGAAGCCCCTCTGCCAAAGCACTGAGCAGATACAGCCCCTTCCAGCAGCTGAGCAAGGCAGCCTCAAAGAGGGGACGAAGAAAGAATTGCAAAAGCAAGGGCAATTAAAGGTAGAAATCAGACACCATCTTTGGAAGAGGTTCTGAAAGAGCTTTTTTGTTTTTAAACCAGATTTTTTGTAAATCTCTGGATCCGATCCTTCAGGGTTTGCTACCCACCCTCCTAATAAATATCATTTACCACTAACAATAAAGTCTCCCACATTAAAAAGCTCTCACTAAATAAAAAACTTCTACTGAAAAAGCTTGGCTGAGTTGGCTTGGCAAAAATAAGGAGCTATGACTACTCTCCATAAATACATCAGCGGATAAACACCAAAACTATTTAAGTTAAAGGACAATGTTGGCTCCAAAACAAACCAGCAATGAACCAGCCACGAATTAATTCAAACTAGAAATTTAAATAAAGTTTCTAACCACTCAAAGGCAGTGAAGTTCTGGAAGAGCCTTCCAAGAGCAAAAGTGAAGGCAAGACATGGAACCAATTTGGAGCTGGGATTTGATTAGTTTGTGACAGAATGGTCTGACACAGCATTTGGCTGGACTATCTAGCTCAAGAGTTTCCCTTCTAGGCCTTGTTTTCTATTAGCAAAGGATATTTAAAAAAAAAAACCTTCAAGCAGTTGCATCACACAGCAACCACCCAGGACAACACACATTAAAAATGTACAGGTACCAGGCAGCAGGCAGGTTAACCGGGAAATTTATTTTGCTATTTTGCCAGAAACATTGCACATGGCCTGGAAAAAGGAAAAAAAAAAAAAAAAAAAAAAAAAAGAAAAAAAAAAGACTGGAACAAACACTTGAAGTCACCAGCAGTGCTCCAGGAGGATCTGCCATGTAGGGCTGCAAGAAGGAAACTTCCTGACTGCAGCAGAGCTGCTGCCTCGCCATCCCTTGGAGACAAAAATGACTTGAACCACTCACAGCCACGCTGCGATTCCCTGTGTTTGTTCTCTGAAGAACAGCCTGTTCTCTCTGAACAATGAAAAGGATTCCAGGTCAGGATGCAAAAATTATTATGTGCTAGTTCTCAGTGATTAAAGAGAGACTTGGAGATTTAATAGCCTGCTACAGTCAGTCTCCAGGAACACAGGGGAAAGTGTTCTAGCCAGCAAGGGACAAAATGACACCAAACTCCTGGGCTGCCTGGGTCTGGGAACCTGCTATTTATCAGAACAAGGCTGACTCTAACCTCATCTGTAGGGATTAAGAATCTTGCTCAACTTAAATTCAAGACTGGCAGTTTTCTTCTCAGATTCCTCTCCTAACACACACATTTGTTTGCCCACAAAGCCCTTCACTGCCAGGACCAGAAGGGGCAGAGAGGATATATGCAGCCATGCCAACCTTTAGAGAACAAACACCTTAATGAACAGATGAAAAAAAAAAAAAGGAAACAAGAAACAAGTACTATGCCATGATAGTCCATATCTAAGCAACGACCTTGTATACACAATGTCTGAGATTCGTTATGCTTGTATAGGCAGCTGTAGGCATCGGTATATGAATATGAAATCTGAAAGTCTGTCACTGGAAAGCAAACAGGAGCATCCTATTTCCCGGGTGCGAGCCGAGCCCCCGCCTCGGGCAGCCCTCGGCCGAGTCCCCGGCTGGGCCACGAGAGCTCGGCACCGAGGGCCCAGTCTGTGCACGTGCTGTCTCGTGTGCTGTGCCCAAAGGTCTCATTTATGGCAGTGCTTCGTCACCATGTCCTGCTCCCCAGGTTTGGATCAGGCCGGCCCGTGGGTTGCTTAAAGATCACAAATTTCTTCTCGAGGGTAAGAGCGGATCCTCCAGGGCTGGTGGTTTCAGTTCACTCTGTTTCTGAAAAAGAACAGAGGTGTCAGATGCTCCAGCCCGCTGTGAGGGCCTGCGACCCAGGTGGGATGCTGGGTGGGGAGGAAGGGGGGCAGAAGTGCCTCAGCATGGGCAAAATTGGGAGCCTTGACAGAGTCAGCTGCAGAAAAGGACAGCCCCACTCAGAGGAGCCAGGAAACACAAAATCCTGTGGAAGTGGAGCTGGCAGGGCTAAGGAGGGATGCAGCCTGCAGCAGCCCAAAGCTGTGCACACCCTTGCCGAGCACCTCCTGCCTCTGTGCCATGAGGGGTGACGGGACCACCTCACTCTGGATGGCATAAAGCCGTGCCCAGAGGGTGCTTGTAGGGGCACCTCCCTGGCACAGGTACAAAAGCTGGCCCACCATCCGTCCCCAAACCCACAGCTCCCTAGCAAAGCACATGAGGTGGTGATGCACAGCCAGACCCAGCAGCTGCAGGAAGGGCAGGGCCCTCCGAAACCCACAATCCACCTCCTCCAAATTAGATGGAGAAGGGAAGCCATGAATTTTACCTGATTTTTACAAATTTTTTTCTAAGGCCTGCAGCCATGGCAGAGCCTCAAAGCAAGGCAGTGAGGCCAGACAAGATCCCAGTTGACCAGCAAGGGGCTACATGTATGGACCATGGTGGGATGGGGCCGGTGCTTGGCCATCCCCATCTGGTGAGAACCTTGCCAGGGAGGAAATGGCCCCCAGCTGCACTACGGAAGAGCCCACAGAGGGCTTGGAAAGCACCTCTCCTCCACACACACGCCTTCCAAAAGTGAGCCCAGGTGGGGGTATGGAAGGAGCTAGTGGCATGGGACAAGTAGCCAGGCCCCTTCCTTCCCAAACACCTATCCCCTTCATAAATCCTTGGGCCACTTTCCCACAGGGCAGATAAAAGGACCAGACACTCCTGCTGTTTTACTTAGGCTTGAGATAAAGCCAAGATTTGGTTTCTGAGCGGTGTCAGCACCCAGTGACCAAGGCAGAAAGGGGCAGGCAGGCAGTGGCACTTATGTCACCCCTCCTGACCCTCCTCATCCTCCTTCCTTTCCTCCCTTCTTTCACAGCAGAGTTCCTCACCGCTTCCTCAGTTAAATCTCAAACACTAAACCCTTCCCTGAAGCCTGTTTCCCAAGTGGGAGAGGCCCAGTGCCCCACGGCCACCCCATTCCCCCACGGAGCCAGCCCTGCCGAGGCAGGGGCCTTACCCAGCCGCGTGGTGGGCGGCGGGCCGGGGGCGTCGGGGGTCCCTGCGCTGCCCTCCGGGCCGACCGGCTCCCACGCCTCGCTGCTCTCCGACGCCTCCGCGCCGGCTTCGCTCGGCCCTTTGCGGTTCCCCGCGGCCCTGCCGGCACAGGCCTCCTCCGAGCCAGAGCCCCTGCCTTCCTCCTCTGCCTTCATGGCAAACCACACCTTGAGCTGCTGGGCGCCGAGGCGGGAGCGCTCGCACAGGCCGGGCACGTCCTCCTCCCGCAGCCCCTTGTGCTTCTCGTAGTAGTCCTCCAGCACCTCTCTGCTGGCAGGGTTGACCTCCACCAGCCCCGGGGGGAAGACCCCCCGCCGGTAGTTCTCATACCACTTGAGCTGCCCGTTCTTGTAGCCGTACCGGCTGTCCCCGAACCAGCGAATGACCTCGGCCCGCGGCAGGCCCGTCTGGGACACGATGGCGTCATACTCCTGGTTCGTGGGACGCTGGGTCTGCACGAACATTTGCTTCAGCAGATGCCGCTGCTGGGCCGTTTTTTTGAAGTTCAGTTTGGTTTTGGGAGGGGTGGGCGGCCGGCTGGAGCTGCCTTCCCCCTTCTCGTTTGCGCCGGTCCCCGGTACCTCGTTTTTGCCGTTGGACTCGGTCACTCGCAGGTTCTTCAGGTTGATTTTGATGGGACTCACCTTCCGCTCTGCTGAGTTCGCGTTGTTGCCAGAGGCGTCGACTGAGCCGTTTTCACTCGCAGCTCTCTGCTCATCCGAGGAGTCCTCCCCTTCCCCGCCGCCATTCTCTGCCTCCTCCTCTTCCTGTTGAGTAGCCTCTTCCACTTTCTTGTTTTCCTCCGCCACCTTCTTCTTCCTCCTCTCCGAGAACCAGCTGTCAATTTCCCTCCGTGTCATCTTCGTTTCCCCCCTCAGGCGGTTCACCTCTTCCTCTGCAGGAAGAGGATTTTGGGCAAAACTGCTCTCTAGGGCCTTCAGCTGCTCTGGTGCCCGCTCCTTGTATTTGGTTGGGGTGAAGTCAGGCGCCTGGTGCCACGACTGCCGTCGCGGCGGGTGCTGAGGGGCCGGTGTGGCCGCCACCGCCGCAGGGCTCAGCTCAGCTCCTCTGGGCGGGACATCGAAGGTGATTTCGGGCAGGGAATCAAGAGCACTGTCTCCAGGGAAGACGGCCCGGCCGCCTCTCACGTTCCTGTAGTGGTACCTCCTATCGCTGAACCATTTTCGGATCTCCTTGGTGGACAAGCCCGTGATCTTTGTCAGCCGCTCCACTTCAGCCTGACCGGGGAACTGGTTTCTGCAGAAGCTGCCTTTAAGGGCTGAGAGCTGCTCGTGGGACTTCTTGTTTTTGTAGACATTGGGATCCAGGAAGGTCTGCGAGGAGATGGCAGGGCAGGCGGTGAGCAGCGACTGGGCGCTGTTGACCACCTTCACCCCCGAGGCGCTGCTGGAGCTCACGGTGCTGTGCTGCGCCGCCGGCTGCGGCTTGGGGACAGAAGTCACTGCCAAGGTGAAGGAGGAGCTGGTGCCCTTCAACCCATTTGCCATGATGGGCTGCGTGACCAGCAGCCCCCCCGTCCCCTCTGGCTGCCCCACCACGTGGCCTGGTAATGTTGCCTGGATAAGATGGGGGACACTCCCGGGATTTGCAACCAGTGGGGTGTTCAAAACTGTAATGGTGGGTTGTGGCACGGACTGAATAACAGTGTTGAACATCTTCTTCCTGGCATCTTCGATCTCCTCCGGTGACCAGCTGATGCCCTGCTTCAGCCTCTGTGCAGTGAACCAGATCTTCAGCTGCTCTTCTGGGTACTTGGTCACCACAGTCAAGTAGCAGAGCTCAGCTTTGGTGGGATAGGGAAACTTGTGGAAAGAGTTTTTCAGGAAGCTGTTGGAGTCCATGGCGGCATTGTACGTTGGAATGCTGCTCAGGGGAATCATCACCTTGGGAAGGGACTTGGATGTAGGCAGCTGCTGATGCAACGGGGGTTGCTGCTGCAGCGACACAAGTTGTGCAACCCCTGCCTGCAGAACAGGCACGTTTCCTATGATGGAGCCATTCACTATGTGGGATGACTTCGTTGAACTTGCAGTGGGCTGACTGACTGGCACGGACCCGTTTGGGAACGAATGCTCCCCATCCTTCACCTCTGACTCACCGCCCAACTGACTTGACACACTCTCCTTCAACGTGTGGATTTTTTTGGCCTCGGGTTTACCTTTCATTATCTTCATGATGGGGGTTTTGGTAATGATGATTTCAGACTGGCCGTCTGCCCCTTCTTCAGGAACCTCTCCCGGGAGGTCGTGGCTGCTGGTGGCCTCACAGAGACTCTGCTCCACGGTGGTACGGCCGTCCTGCTTAGCCACCCTCCAGACAAAGCCCGTCTCGCCGTCGTGCGACTCCGCGTTGTGGTGCGAGAGCCCCTCGTGGCTGTTGGCCAGGAAGCCGCACGGCACACACGCGAACGCGGGGTCTTTGCCAAAGTCCGAGTGCTCAGAGTCCAAGTGCCCGAAGAACTGATGAACGTCCTGGGATCCAAAGTCGCAAGACTTGCAGATGTAAGTGTCGCTGTCGGCAGCACCGCGGTGCCCGTTGGACAAAGCTCCACTGCTGCTGTTACTGGCACCAGCATCGCTCGCCGCCGGCCCTTCCACGGGAGCCTCTTGCTGTGTTCCTTCATGATCATCTTCCACAGCGTCCTGCTCGGTCTCCTGAAGCACCAGCGTTTTCACTGGTATCATGCAGGGAGTTGTGGATTTCCTTTTGCTAGCCATCACGATGATTGATCCAGATGATTACTTTTTTTTCATTTAAATTAAATTCAAATTTAAAAAGCGCTATTGCAAGTGCTCTGCGGTCCGGATTCCAGCAGATTCATGATGTCAGAAGGAGCTGTTGTCAAATGTTGACAAATGTTCATATTTGCCACCGAACCTGAGGACAAGGAGAAGAAGGGGTTAGTTCCTCTGGCATTTGACAAAGCACAACTGTCCTGGTATTTAACTGTTTCCCTCAATAAATCATTTTTCAGCCAGTTTTGCTTGAAAAATTTAACTTGACCTTGAATTTACTGTATTTTCACACCTACAGCCTGTGAATTATCTGTTTAAAAATAAACATGCCTCTTTTACAGCCTGCATCAAATTCTCATTTGAGGAGGAAAACCACTGAATTTTCCACTCACCCTGCCCTGCCATGACCCATCTCTGGTGTTTTGGCAGGGAGAGCAGTGCCCAGGTTCCCTGTGTGCCCGGGCTCCCTGTGTGCCCGGGCTCCCTGTGTGCCCGGGGTCCCAGCTCAGCCCCGCACAGAAGGTGATACCAGACAAGGGCACCTGGAAAAGCCGCCCGCTTTCCATCAGAAGAACCTAATGAAAAATCCACACATTCCCCACAGAACACTTCAATTTCTTCAAAATCAGCATTTTCCACCCATCCCGTCGGGAAGTTTCTCGCCAGCTCAAAGCACTGTGCCCGTGCCAAGAGCCTCTGCCTGCAGACACCGGAGCTCTGCTGCAGGGAGCGAGGGGGCTGCACACTGGAACACATCTTTTAGCTCTCCCTGCTCAGCAAGCCTGCAAAGCATTTGGGAGATTCCCTGCCCACCCTCTGCACACTTCATTACTGTTTCAACAGCATCTGTGAGTCTTCATCTGGAGCTGCAAGAGAAGGTAGAGGCTCCAAAACTCAAGGGCAGCATCACAATGTTCCTGGCTCCCAGCCTTCCCCTCCCACCACCTCTGCAGCTTTTGGCACTCACACCACTCAATGCACTGGGGATATTCCCTAAGAAAGTGTAATTCCTTGTTAAGGCAAGCCCATCTTGCTGCCCTTGGGGTGACCAGAGATTTAATACATTTAAAAAACAAACAAAAACCCAAACAAACAAACAAACAAACAGAAAAGGAATAATATTTTCTCTTTTGTTTTTGTTTGTTGTTCTTTTTTCCCTGAAACTAACTAAAGCAGATCCCAAACTGCTCCAGCCTGTGGAAGGCCAGGGCTGGCCGGGGCATTAGCCATGACCTTACTCCTGGCCTGATGTAGCCTCCACGTGTGCACAGTGAATGCTCTGTGCCTGAGATCATGACCCAAGGGCAGTAAAGCTGCTGTAGCTGGCACCAGGAATCACTTGCCTGGTGACACCCCTCTGTCAACCTTTTCTACAGCAACTCTGTTTTTTTTTTTCTCTTAAACAGAGGGATAAAACAGTATTTTTCCAGACTGCAAGGTCACTTGGAAGCACATGGACACACTGATTCATACTACAAAGACTCCGTGCCAGATTTTTCTGGGACTTACAGTAATAGAGCTTTATAAAAACACTCATAAAAACTTGAACTCAAAAAAAAAAAAATTACTTACCATCCTAGGAGATGACTCACAGAGGTAACTCCTATCAGTTACACCAGTTGTGTACCAGTAGCTTTCTCAGATCAGATATCTGGAGCTGATCTCATGCACTGAGAAATGCAGATCGGGCAAATGACTTGGTGGTGCTTATGCAATACCTCCTGTGCTTAGTTTTGTCAGTAGTTTTTAGAACAGAGGAATGAAAGGTCCTTATGAAAAAAAAAAAAATCAAACGGAGGAAGTAAAATTTGACCTCCCCAACTTTACTGGATTTTTTTAAAAAAATTGTTCTGAAAGCTGGCATCATTTTCTCCAAATGGGAGAGCCTGGATGGCCAGCTCTGGCCTCAGCAACTCTCCAGCACCGTTTGAAAGACTGATGGGAAAACGCAACTTCCCGTCAATGTGGGCTGATCTGAGATTACAAAACAGTCCTGTAAATAGTGTTAGTCATCACTGAACTTGGCATCAGAAAAGACTGCTTGCTATGCTAAAGCTTTGTGAAGGGCTAGAAATTACAACTTTTAAAAAAATATCTATAAATAAAACAGGTATTAAAGCTGTGAGCTGGATTTAGACAGCGAGGACTGCACGTCTCAATACCTGCTTTATGCTGCTCTCATCCCACCTTCCTGTGGTTAGTCCTTCCCTCTGCAGAGGGCCAGAAAGTTATCCATTAGCATTAGCAAGTGGAATACTTGGATGACTATGAATGGCCTGTGCTATTCAGAGGGGAACAGCATCCATTTGACACCAATCCTGAGATCCTCATTTTTGATGCTAAGTTAAATATTACACAGTCTAGCAGGGTGCAGTGACCTTTCCAAGCCGAGTCAATTAAGGAAAAAACAATAAGACCAGCCTGAAAGCTACAAAATACAGCTGAGAGAAGTTCCATGTCAGGGAAGCCATGGTAAAAGAGAATTCTTATTTCATTTTATCCTGCAGCTTTGACACAGGGAGAGGCTGCTGGGCCCTCTGCAAGCTTTTTCCTTTCAAGCAAACTCCAGATAGAGATCCAGTTCCAGAGTCTCCATTACTGAGACAGCTCAAGTCCCAGACCGATCTTACCCAGTGTTTATGGAGTCACCAGATATCAAAAAAGATGATTTTTATCTGTCAGCAGAGTAAATTTGATACAGGGCACCAGCGATACACAAAGACCCCCATTGTGCCCCGTTAACAAAGTGCCTCTCCCGAGCACTCCACTGCTATTATTTTGAGTAAATGTGAACGGCCTGACCCACCTACAGAGAACCTAAAAGCTCTGCATTTCATTTACCAGCACATTTGCATCAAGCTCTGTGTTCCCTCCAACAACTTTCCTTAAAAATGCAATCAAAGCAGCCCCAGCCACCGCAGCTCTCCTGCGGGGCTCCAATATTAATGCCACCTGAGAACACAGATTGCAAATTTAGCTGGAAGTGAATCACAGTGGCAATTTACTGGAGAAAAAAAAATTAATCAAGTGTACTGTTCGTCCATTTCATTTCCATGGAACAGTTGCATAACCACATGTTGGGAGTGTGTTTTATTCACTGCTCACCTTCTGGAATGCACTTAATACTTTAATACACCGCTAATACGTAACAGAATTGATAATTCACCTATTTCTTCACCATTAAAATAAGTGAGACTGTTTTAATGGATAGGGTAAATTAATGGGAGTAAAATTAATCAGTTGAAAAACATCTTTACAACTGATCTCAGTACATAAACCACCACTGCAGATGCCTCAGACCCATCTGCACAGCCATGAGTGAAGAACTCCATTTCCTATGTATTATTTTATGATTAACTGGAGCAATGAGCCATTAGCTACCTGGCAGCCAGGAAGACAGAGGGATTGTACTTAAATTCATGGTTCTTATTTCATTTATACCTGCTAATTTCATGGTGAGGTAGCAGAGTAAGCAGAGCAAATGACCAGCACACCTAAACCTGTCACTGCTGTTGGAAATTTGAGGGAAGGTTGACTTAAAGCAGAGTCAAACCAATTCTCTGTGATGCTCACCGAGAAACTAATGCTGGAAGGAAAGATGGACCAAAGGCTATTTTGGCCACATGCAATGCAGAAAATCACACCAGAGGAGGAAGATAGAAGCTGTGAAATCCATCATCCCAATCCATGAGAACAACACAGCACTTCTGCCAGAGACAGTCCTAAACCTACAGCACTGGTATGATCAACCCCCTCCTGTAACGCTCCCCAAAAAAACCCTCTTTCCTCCCAACACAGGAGCCCTCCCAGCCTCATGGGCAGCTCCAGGTACACACCACCAACCCTCTGCAGAGCAGCTTTGCCTCCACTGAGGGAAACAATGCCCAGACTGGTCACAGGGAGCTTTGCAATTGCAGAAAATTTACTTCTGCAGAGATTAACAAAGGGAGGTTTCGAAATCTGCACTGCTGAGTATGAACTTTCAGCTTTTTCCAGCTTGGCTGGATATAACTGGTTTGGTTTTAAATGTTTCACTGAATTAACGAGTTAGGTTGTTAATGCAAAACATTCCTTCCTCACAGTGCCAAGGTCCCCAGTTAGAAGATTAATTTTTGTGACCTTTTGCAAACCTCGCCTAGAAACAACAACCAGAAAACCCACCAGGCAGCATCACCAGCCAGGACACAGCAGATCCAGTCCCACTACCCGGGCACAGGGATGCCAGGACAGCTGCCCTCCTCTGCCCCCAGCCCAGGCAGCTCCTGTGTGCCCAGGTTGACAGCAGGAACAAGGCTCCATGCAGACACAGGAGATGGCTCCGTGCTCTGCAGGCTCTGGTGCTCTGCTGAAGAGTGAATGCTCCATTAAAATAAAATGAAATTAATAAAAAATCGTATTTTTTAAAAAAATCAACACCAAAATAGAAGTAAAATAACAGTTTTCTCAACACTTTCAGTGCCTGCTAAGCAGGCAGACACGCTCCCCAGGTCAGAGACAAAGTTGATGTTTCTGTCTCATATGGAGCCAAGCACAATATTGGCACTTTAAATAAAAGCAGTTTGTTTTCAAGCTGAAACTCTGCAGGCCCCAGCTGATAGCATCATATTGGGGGGGGAAGATGAAAAAAATCAAAGGAGGAAAAAAAAGTTGATGTTTCTGAGTTTTTGTCTCTCCCCTTCAGGCTCTACTTCCAGCCAGGCCCAGAAGATGCAGGGCTGTCTTTGGGAATTCCACAGATGACTTCCCAACTCCCACTGTAATTAGCAAGGCCATTAAATAAATTATCCCTGTGGCCAACACCAGCAACTGGATGCTCTCTGCAGCACCCAGACCAGAGGGCTGAGCTGCCTTCCCCTTCCCAGCACCAAGCATCCCACTGTGTGTCACAGCAGGTCCCCAGCCTGGCAGACACTCCGTTTGCCCTGGGCAGCACTGGGTGCATTTACCAGGGTGCTGGGGAGGGAAGGAAGAACAGCTCCATGGCCGCCCTGCTGCCAGCTATGGCAGGCCTGGGACTCTTCCTCTTTGGCTGGGCATTAACGTTCATCCTCCATTTGGAGGCTGTTCACGAGAAGTCATGTAGGAGCTTCACCAGTTTGATTAATTTATTGCCAAAACATGCCCGGTGGGGGCTATTGCCAATCCATTGCAGGGACACGCTGTGTGGATAGACATGCTCTGGTAATTCACAGACCTCTCCAGGCCCCATCCCCGGGATTCAGTACAGGCACACACAGAGGGAACAGAGCACCTCTCCACAGAAACTTCCAAGGTGTGGACGGGACCTCTCTTTCAGCTGGGCCAGCACAGCTCTCTGACAGAGAACAAAAGGCATGATTTGGCAGGGCTGAGCTTCTCTGTTCCCAGTCTGTGGCTGTGCATCCCTGCTAGCTGGAGTCCAGCATCCTCCCTGAATATCTCTGCAAAGCCTGCAGCTGGGAGGAAGTCACAGGATGGGAACATCTCCAGCAGCCTAAAAATGCCAGCAGCAGAGCATCACCCCAGCTCCCAGCACACATCTCCAGCCCTCACCCAGGGCTGGCACCTGGAGGTAGCATCTGTCACCCAGAGCCTGGTTCATAATCCAGACCGAATTCATGACACACTTAATTCTTTTGGGGTTTAACCCCACACAGGACTGAAAGTTCCCATCAATGAGATTTCCCCCTCCAGAACAGACTAGTACCACACTACCCCTGCAGGCACTCAAAGCCCAGGTGATCTCAACACGAACCAGGAGAGCCACCAGCAATACAATAACCACAACCCCGAAGGGGCCACACAGCCAAGAAAAGCCTCGTCACATCTTATTCTTTTGTGCTGCACAAATGTACAAACACACGCACAAATTTCAGCAGTTTTGAGCTTCAAGCAGCACCACAGTCAACATTTGTACTAAGGAACAATTTCTCTTTATACCAACTGGTCAGGGTGCTTTGTAGCTTAAGCCTGGCTTCGAAACCACGGGTACAGTCTAAATGCAGTGGAAGCCGGTTGACCGAACAATCGAATTCATTCTCCATTCCTTGGCAGGCCTAGAGCAGAAAAGCGTCTTTTCCATTTAGGCCAGTTAAACAGAGCTATTCATTAAAATTTCACCCTTCTCCAAACTGCTGGACTTCTCCATTTAAAATCTGCCTTTAAGAGAAGCCCTCTCTCCCCTGCCCCACAATGCTCCTCAGCTCCCGTCTCAGGTTGTCACCCTTTTCAAGCTGTTCCCATTTCGGATTGCTCTCGTGCTCCTCTAACAGCAGCACCTCACCTGTGTGTTGGTACCTGGGCAGAGGCTGCCTCAGCACTTGGGGACTAATGGCAGTTATCTCTGCCTTTTTTTTTTCCCAGACAAGCACAAAACTGAGCAAGATGGAAGGTTAGAAAGGGCTGGCTGAAACAGAACACGATTACAGTATAAAAATAGGTCACTGGGATAATATAACCTTTAGACTATTGGCAATGTGCCCCCCTTAGAGACAAGCCTGTGTGCTGTATTTCAGGAGAATGTGAGGAATAAAAAACAACCACCCCGACACACATCCAAACAAAACCACTGATCAGTCCTTGGAGCTTTGCGTGCTTCTGTTTGAACATCACTAACACTAATTCACTCCTTTTCCTCTGCCCTCATCCATTTGATTGAGCACAAAATAAACGTTATGCAATCACACCATTAACATCTTCCAAAAAAGTAATAATCTCTTTTGGCATAGAGGCTTCATTACAGATTTACTCTGTGTTACACTACCTTAGCAGAGTTCACAGTCCCAGCATCCCAGGGACCCACCTCCATAGCTTCAATCCTCACATTTTATCCATGTTGCAAAACATTCCTGGCATTCCCCCAAAGGAAAAGGTCCAGCAGACAGATAATCATGTCTCGGCAGAACCAGCTCCAAGGTTAGCACTACCAGCAGCTCACCACAAAGCATTAATGGAGCTTCAAGAACTCCCTCAGCTCGTCCATATCTGGGTCTCCCATCACCTCACACTCAGCTAGGGAATGCCAGCGGGTCAGTTTGTGCCTGAACAGAACAGTATGGTCATGCTTAAAACACACAGGAGGTCCCATTTCAGTCCCTTGTGCTTTCTCTAGGAGGTTCTCTCTTTGCTTGCATTGCTAGGGCTCTGTTTGCCACTTCAGCTTGATCATAGGCCTCTCAAACAGCCCCTCACAGGTCACCAATATCCTGCCACACCACCTTTGGACATGCCACACGCTCTGCAATCCCCCCTTAGAGCTTATTACCAAGCATCATCACTTAGGTAGGGCAAGACCAGCTTTGGCAGTAGCAGCCTTCAGGAATGCGAGTGAAAAGGGGAATGTTACACCTAAAATCCACTTCTTCGGGGTTTTATTATCTGAAATTGCTGAACTGGCTCCAAGCCAAAAATCTATTGGGGAGCTCAGAGTAATGAATAAGAACCAGAGGTAGCTCTTAGTCCATGTCAAATTTCTAACAAGGATACTCCAGGCTTTTAAATCAGCAGGGAACACTTGGTCGAGCTGGTGAGGAGCTCATGGGTGTGAGCACCCGATGGCACCAGAGCACCCACCGTGCTCCCAGTGCTGCTGCAGCCTGTCCCGTCCCGAGGAGGCATCCTGGGGGAAGCCTCGTAGCCCACCCTTCTGCTCACAACCCCACCTCCAGGCTTGCACATCCAGCTCCCTACTTGGGAGCCATCACCCTAAATTCAGGAACTATAGCTCTGAATGCCAGCACAACATTTACTGTTAAAAGAAAACCAGTGTCAGCTTTTAGACCAGCACCAAAACAATCCCGCTGCAGAGCCACTAACCCAAAAGCCTGTCACACAGGTTTCTCACCGAGCATCCAAGTCCCTTGTGGAACGAAGAAACGCTTGCTGAAGCCAGGCTGGTCACCAGCTACCCGAGCGGCCACGTAAGGGACAGACCCGCAGCAATTCCAGGGAAATAAAGAGTGTCCAGAGCTTTAAAACAAGATGTGGGTGGGAAGGACTAAACCAAGCTACTAAACAGTACCAGAGGCGCTTGGAACTGATCATGTGCAGCACAGTCTGACGACTAGGAGTGCTGCAGCCCCTTCCCAGCTGAGCATTTTTGGATTACTTCATCCCCCGTGCCCTTTTGCAATATGCAGCTTCGAGAGCTGCGTTACGTTCTGGCTCGGCATCAGCTCCCATTCCCCCACGTACAGTTGCTATAACCAAAAAGACAACTGCAAAATACTTGGTCTGAACGCAAAGAAACGGGGTTTGGCAGGTTGGGGTCGTAGATTATTTTTTTCCATCCCCATGGATCCTGCTTCAGAGTCATCCTTTCAGACCTTGCGCGCAGCCGATGGCTTTTGCAGCTTATTGAGCCCGCTGGTTTATGGCAATGTTTTTCTGCTCACTGAACTGGCTCATTCTTTCAGCAGAACAAACTGTTCCACGTTGAGGCAGGAGTTGGCTGTGTTTTAACAAAGGATTTTTCCCTTCTGACAGTGTTTTGCAAAAGACCCAAAAAAAGGAGTTTGGAGCCAAGTTACAAAAGGTCAGGAGAGGCGAGTCAAGCACTGGGTGTAGTTCCTGTATGTCACAGCCAGACAAGGAAATGGGTGGGGAGAAGAGAAATGGCATTTTGAGCTGCAATAATATGTATAAAGTGATATTAATGAGGAATGGGCTTTTGAATGAGGATGGCAAGTATGCAGGCACTATAATTTTTGCTTTACAAGAGCAGGCTTGTTAGGTAGGCTGAGGCCTCTGCAATCATTTATCCCTGTGAAGCAGGCATTTGAGAGAGTTCAAGTAGCACTAGCAGCGAGAAAAAGGCAGTCTTATTTGCTTCCCCCTCCCCAAGCTGATTTCAAGGAGCAACAGTACTCTCCTCTCCCGTCAGCCAAATGAATATTCAAAAGGCTTTTGCCAAGCCAACTCCAGTCAATCACTGGAACAATGCTGCAGGAAAGAAACACTGGGTTGAGAGACCTGTGTGAGACGGGCACCTTGTGTCCCCTCTCTGGCTCTACTCTAGCATCCCAACCATCTTTAATGTTTCAAGGTGCTCCTGCCGAGGTCTGCTGGTGCCACAGCCTGCTCCATCCCCTGCCACGCTGCAGGACAGCACAGCTAGAGAGGAGCTGCTGGACGGAGGATAAGCATCCTAAGCCAGGGTGCCGAGAGGGGAAGGACCCCGGCACAGTGGTCCCAGCAACACAGCCCTCCTGAGGGAGCTGATGATAGCTCTTCCCTCTCCTCTGCTACAGGCTGAGACCACAAATGTTTTTGGCATGGGATGGACAGGTTCTTGGTGAGGCCCCACTCCCTGGTCAGCAGCAGCAGCTGGTAAGGTCTGGGCCTTTCTGCTCTGTGTACATGGACAAACCAAGATGGCCAACTCTGGCCTTGCAGATGTTGGAAGGAGGGAGCTAAGGGGATCTCTAACAGTTATCACCACGTCATGCCTAATACTCAAGCTTTTCCAGGCCTCAGAGGATCCCTGAATAGAAAGAAACCACCCACCACTGGAACACAGCCACGTTTGTGGCTGCAAGGGGCAGATGTTCAACCCCATACAACAATGCAACACAACAGTTGAGGCTGTAAGTGAAGAATGCTGCATCCACTTAAAACTGAAGAGGGAAATTAGGGACACCATCTAATTCTAGAACTACCACTTGGTCCTGATGCTTACAGTCCACATACCTACTCTGCAAGAGTGGTACATGGTTTTCTTCCATTGCCTTAAATAGACAATACCCTGGACTAAAGCATTGAACCACAAGGACTTCAGAGGCATATGGTCAGACTGGCAAGTGTTCAGCTCCTTCAGCCAGAACACCAGTTTTCAAGAGTTCAGTTCCTTTTTAGTACCTACATAAGTGACAGACTTCCAGAAGTCCCAGTTGGACTGGACTGGACAGGACAGGCCCTGCAGGCATAGAGAAGGGCAGACCATCAACAGAGCTCAGCATCCTACCAGCCAAACCCTTTGCTGAGATGTGCCTGAGGAGAAGCCGAGTTTGAGAAGTCCTCCTCACCACAGCCAGCATGAGATCCCCCAGCAGTCAGCTGCCAGGAAGAGCATCATCCCTACCACCAAATCCTCCTCCACTGAACCCCAAGAGCTCCCACAGGACAACCTTCTCCCTTTTCTCTGAAATGCTCACCATGTCTTTTAGGACTGCTAGTAAGACACAAATGGATTTGGGACTTGATTTGAGATCTCTGTGGGCAAGATCTGGGCATCCGGCTCTCGCACCTGCCAGCCAGACACAATCCTGGTCATTTGCTCTCTGGTTTGGAACTGTACTTGTTCAAAACCATTTGACAAGACACTCTGGACAGCAAGCAGAGACACAGAACAAAGTTCAAGGGTTATTTGTGATATGAACCGTGCTAGTCAGGACTCCTCTCTTCCTCCAGCTGTTTAGTGACACTTGGTATGGATCTGTCCTTACTGGAGAGTCAATTATTTTTTAGTTGAAAACTCACCATCCTCTGTAGGTCAGCTGTGAGTTGAAAGCATCCCAGTTATTTACTGCTGGAAGCTAAAGGAATTTCCTTACTCTCAGAAGACAGACCTTTAAAATTAGTTTCAAGTTCAGTTGTGATAAACAAATCATGTTCTCCTCCTTTCCCTCTCCTTTTTTTTCTGTAGTTTGTTTTTTGTTTTTTTTTAAATCATGCCTGCTGGTCCACCCAGCTTTTTCCTTAGCTGCCCTCTGCAACTCCTCATTTAAAAATTCATTCACAAGGATGCAGGGGAACATAGACATCTGAGAAAAATCAGCAAAATCACATCCCTGCTTTCAGAGCTTTCCCTTTGACACTCGATTCCCCAGGAATGCATTAAAAAAAATTAACAAACCATCACATATTTGGGTTTTTCCCCCCTTCCTACAAGAAGCAGGAGATTGGGAGTTGGGCTGTCACCTCCCTATTGCGGATGAGGGCTCAGGACCTCAGCTCTCTGCTGACAACCAGCCAGCAGAGCCTCTTGCTAGCTGGAAGATGAGCCCAATCCACTCACCCTGCCCAGCAGCTGGGGATGGAATCAGTTCCCAGCAGACAGAGGAGGAAGACAGAAGGTGTTTTAAAGTGATATGACAGCCCAATTAAAGGGTTTGGGGTTTTGGACTGAGGTCTCCCACAAGCCTTAATTCCAAATATTGATGTCCTCATCAATTTGTGGATCACGAGGCCTCGATACAAGGAGATCCTTTGAAAAAATTCAGGCGTGCTGGGAGAATTGCCCCCTTGCCATGTTTCAGCAAGTCTACCCATGAACTGCCAGCAATTACTAAGCCTCCACTCTGTATTCAAAGCTCTGCACAATGGAGTTTATTATTTTTAAGCCTTTCAGACATCAATGTGGCAAACTTAAAGAGAGCTATTTGGAAGATTAAGACACAACCACCACCATATTATTCAATTTAGCTCCAACACTGAACACTTATTTCTGTAAAGAGTCACAGCTAATACATTGCCAACTGCCAACAGAGACAAACACTTAAAACTGTAAGTCACATTGCAGCATGGTCTTATAAACCAAATCTAAGATATAAGAAGGAAATTACTATCATTATGCAAATTGCTGCCATTATGCCTGTTACTGCCAAGCCATATCAAACCTGTCTTCAGGTCTTGCCCACAGGCTTCAAAAATACACCCGTAGAAATGACAACCCGAGGCAATCGTGCAGCCAGGTGTGAAGCTACTAGTACATCTTCAATAACTCTATTAGATGAGTTTTCTAAATATTTTATACGTTCATACAAAAGCAAAGAGACTTGCTACCCCCTCCCCACTCACTGCCTGCTCAGGGCAGTCCTGCGGCAGAGTTTACGAATAGCTGCTTTTTGTTCAAATCCAGACCTGCAGACAGGTGACAAAGGGGAGTGACGGGAGAAAACAGAGAAAGGATTTGTGCCTGTTTTCTATCATCACATTGCTTACAGGAGAGCTGCCTGCTGCATTTTGCCCTCCCGAAACCATCCCACCCCTCACAAAAAATTGCGTGACTTACACGGGACGGGGTGCGGGATGGGAACAACATCCTTCCATGGAAACAAGGGAATGAAATGAGTCAATTAAAAAAAATAAATCAGTTTGCCACATGAAAACTGTCATTTCATTAGAGCTGATTTAACCTGAAGCCTTTGGAGAAAATCTGTCAGGAATTTAAAATTTCCCAGTCCTTCAACTGAACATGGAAAAGTTCTCATTGCAAAGTATGCCATGAACAAGAGAAACATATTCCTGGTTTACACCACTAAAGGCATCACAGCCTATGTTATAACCTCAGAGAGACAGAAATCAAGACTTCCTCCTCCTTTTTCAGAAAGAAATGAAGGGTGGTCTCATTACACCAGTCTAAAACATTCATCATCATCATTAGGGTGGAGGGCACAGCAACATTATTAACTCTGTTTCATAGAACTAAGAAAACAGCAGGATAAACTAAACTGCAGGAGTCAGCACAGGGGACTGTAAGGTAAAAATGACATTTATGCTGTGTCAGCAGGAGCCTGCAAACACAGGAATGGGGATGACAGACTGGTAATGGCACGATGGAGCCTTTCATTTCTAGGCCAGCAGTTCATTTCTTGCAGTCAGGTTAAGAGAACATGGTCCTCCAGGCACCTGCTTTCTTCCTTGGGCTGGGAGTGAGCAGACTTGGAAGCATCTTAATGATACTGCACCAAGATGACAGCGTGTCATGCTGGATAAAGCTCAGGACAGAGGGAACTCCCTCCATACACGAGCCCGTGATCACCCACCGGCAAAGGCTGCAGGGAATGGATGCCTCCAGTGTCGGGAGCCGGGGGACACAGCACTCACAGCCTGCAGGATTCATCCCTCATCATGTCAGGAGCAGACAGGGCAGCTCTGCAGAGAAACACCTCAAGGGCAACACTCTTCAGATCAGTCACACGAGTCCCTGTGTGGAGCTGCTTCCAGAGTGACCGGGATCAGGCAGAGCAGCGAGCAGGAGGGTCTGCTAAGGGAACTCTCCATGGATTCCTGCTGTAACACTGCACATGCCTCCCAGAGACAGCTGGGAAAGTGGTTTGCAGCACTGTTCAAAGCACTGGGGAGCTACACTGCCACTGGGTTTGGGGTTCTTCTACACCAGCAATTGCAGGGGCAGCACCCAAAATTCAGGGCCAGCTGCTTCTATCCATACCCTTCATCCTCTCCCCACTTCTAAAATCGGGCATGAGGCTCATCACCACGTGGCAGGTGCTGGTGAAGGAGATACCCTCACCTTCTAAATGACTCAAGCTGCCATCCTAGGCAAGATCCCACGGGACAGCAGCTCCTTGCTTGTGGGATATTCAGGTTACACTGAGCAAGGCACCACTTGCCGTCCCCCCGAGCACATCAGTGTTCTGAAACCATTCACCAGGGTTCAGCTACATTAGGAAATTGCTGCCAGCCTCTTTCTCATTGGAATCTTCTCCTCATCCCAACTTGGGGGAAAATGCACAACCTTAAATGTGTGTTGTCCCAGCATGAGAATTGCATGAACCATGAAAGGGGAAAAGAAGGTGGTTAACAGCTTGAAGATACCACATCCTCTACATTGAGAATTCAATTTCTTCCCTTTTACCAATGTCAGGCCTGCTGTTCAAGACAGTTTTACTCCAGGAGGGTTCCCAGATAGAGGCAGAGTCTGAGGGAACAGCCAACAGACCCATCTGCAGTCTGAGATTTACAATCCCCGATCCAGAAGCAGCCCCAGCCTGTCATCCTGCCCTGGAGAGCACACTCTGCCAAGCTATCCAGCCTCACAGCATCCCACCCAGCAGATCAGTCAATAACTCAGGATACCTTGAAGAAAAAAGGGGTTTGGGCTTTGGTTTTTGAGAGGAGCAGAACAGAGAAGCTTCTGTCCAAAAGGGATGGATTTTTCCCACTGCTGGGCCACGCCTCTTGCACAGGTGATAAAAAATTCATACAAAATATTAACACCAATGATGAAAGAGCTGGCCCCAATTTACACTCCGCTGCTTCTCAACAGCCTGCACAAGACAGTTAACCCAGCTATGAGACCAGAGGGAAATACAGAGAAATCCTAAGGAAAGCTTCTCAGCACAAGGAGCAACCACCTTGCTAGTGCAGTTATGCTGGGAGCCCTGGGATCTCATGGCACATATTCTCTGGGTACCTGTAAAACCATTTAAATGGATCATCCTGTTCTGTTTTTCCCAGGAGAACAGAAAAAAGGCCCAGGAGACGGTCATGCTTTCTACTCCATCCATGTTCTTCACACACCAGCTATGGAAAAGGGTAGGGAGCACCTTCCCACTGACACAGCTCCTGGTTGGAAGGGAAATGCTGTCACCAGTGTGTCACAGAAAGGGAAATGAGGCACAGAGCAATTTTAAATAACTCGCCCAAGGTCACAGGAAGCTTAGAGCAAAGCAAGTAATTGAACTCAGCACTTGTGTGTCCCCAGTCTAGTCCGTTATCAGAAATCACCCCTTAATGGGTCACCTTTAATCAGAAACCCTCCCATTTTGCACTGCCAAGAGATTACACTGAATTATACTGGCACAGGGAATCATTACGAGTTTCCCTTCCAGCCCAACATGTTCAAAGGGCTGTTTTGGAAACAAAATAAAACCTGTAGCATGCTCGGTGTGCTGGAACAGACAACCCCCCAGTGCTGCAGAGACAGCTGAACCACCAAAGTGCTCACAAGGCTCCAGATCAAACTGGCAGATAAGAAGGTGTTTTTTCTCTGCAGTGAATCACTTTGTTTTGAAGGGTGGCCTCCAGTGAGTGAGGAGTCACCATTTCACCTTGCATTTGTATCCTCATTCATAAATACCTCTGATGAAACAGAATATTGCAGCCTGAGCACGGAGCCAGACATTCAAAAGCCTCTCCTTGAACCTGATGGGGCCATCAATGTGTGTTGCTACAAAACAACCAAAAGGACTTTACCCAGGCTTTCACAGGTCACGGGCACAGTTGTTTTCCCTTCCTAAAGAAAACCTGTCTAAGCATCTCTCAGCATTCCCCAGTCCATTCAGAGGCCAGACACAGCCTTTGCTGGAGCCTTCCACGCCCCAGGGCACCTTTGCCAGGCAGGGATGGTTGGAGGCATCTTGGCAGCATCCAGCCTGGCTGCTCCTGGGAGTCTCCCACCCCACATACCCCGATGCCTTCCAGGGGGACAGCTCACCTTGCCCAGAGGACCAGCAGAGCCCAGGCTGCAGAACCACCGCACATCCCAAACCCTGCTGACCTCCGGCACGGGGAGAAGAGGAACAGCAAACCCAAACCTCCTGACACAGGATGACCACACAACAGACAATCAAACCACATCTGTGGCTATCTGCAGCACTCAGATCATTTTCAGCTGATGACAAATAGTGAAAGTGTTGGGCAATAGGTTTGGAAAGGGCCACACAGAATGGAATTTGCCTTTCATGAAATACAATGCAGGGGGAGTCAAAACTGCTAGTGTGGGTCCAGCCAAGAAGTTCATACAGCATTTAGGCATCCAGTGGCCTCATCTTTCTGAGTACAAGCAGTTTAATTTGTCACACTGATAGTGTATACATGTCCTGAGCAAACAGGTCAGTAAGGAAGAGGAGTAGCAAGGGAGGGATGAGGGAAAGGGATGCAAAGGCAATCAGAAAACTGCATCTGAGCAGCAAGTTGGGAACCTTTAGTTACACATACGGACCGGGGAGACAGGAAAATGAGAGGTAAGGGAGGCTTCACAGTTCTGTGCTCAGGGCTATGGCCACCTGCCTGGGGAATGAGGAGCACTATTTAGTGCTAACCCCCAACCATCACCTTCCTAAGGAGCACCAACACCACAGGCTTAACAGGAAGAGAGAAGAAAAGAAAACAGAGAGAACCTCACCTGCACAAAGACTGTTACAGAAGAAAGACACCAAGCACTACATGGCTCAAGGACAACTTTGCTTTGCAAACCCTTTGAGTGGGGAATTCTTTACTTTGTGCTCTGCTGCAGATTTGCAGGTGAATGTTTGCTCCTCAGAAAAATTTCTCTCTGGGTCTGGAAATTAAATCTATCTTTCCCCCATCTGCTCTTCACTGGCAGAGCAGAGGCTCTGGGTGGAATGGTGATGGCAGCTGAATGAGTGGGATAGCCCTGTCCCAGCCCAGACTGCTTTAAGACTACTCACCAGAAGACCTTCCTGCCACTCCACACCACCAGACCACAAACCCCAGCGAGGAGCACGTCCGATGCTGCAGCTGGGACCAGAGGCTTCATGCCGAGCACCCAGGCTTGTGAAAGCACTATGTTTCTCTCACCATGAGTCCTGTCTTTCCTGTCACCACCAGATCAGGATGAACCCCTCAGTCCTCTGCAAGAACCAGCTCAGCAGAAGCACCTCCAGAGGGTTATTAGCAACAAGACCAAACTAGCAGCTGTGGGCCTCCAGATCCTTGGGCCCTAAACACAAGGCTGAAGAGGCATGACATCAACTATGTCAAAAATTTGCTTGCTTTGAAATCCTACTCCTGCTTATTTATGTTACAGGAGTACCCAGAGGCCTCAGCCAAGCCCTGCAGAGCCGGGGCTGGAGAAGTGCATTTGCACATGGAATGGCCGTAGAATCACAGAAGGGTTTTGGGTTGGAATGGACTTAAAGATCATCTAGTCCAACCCCCCTGCTGTGGGCAGGGACACGTTCCACTAGCCCAGGTTGCACAAAGCCCTGTATCTCCCCGTGGAGCTCCTGCCCCGTGACCAGCCACAAGCAGCTCACAGTTTTCAACAGAAATAACTCACAGCCAGGTTTGGAGGCGAGGAGGGGCAGCAGTGAGGTGGACAGGCTACAGCAGAGATCCAGCACAAGGAACCAAGCCAGCAGTCAGGCATTTTGGACACCATTTGGACATCCTGGGGCTTCTCTAGTGCTCCCACGGCAGAGTTAAAATCTGCCTCCAGCAGCCAAAACACCCTGAGGAAAATGCTGCACACTGAGCTGTGCAAACCCCCACAAGGATGTAGAAAAGGTTGTTAACTATTCAGACAGGTCTGAGATTGATTCGTAGGAAGGATGAAATCAAGAGGTAAAAATAACATTTCCAACACACCACTGACATACCGAGCCCTTAATCCAAGGGACTATTTCCAGGCCAAGAGCATTCCTCACTGCTCTTACCTTCAGCTGCAAGGTCTGGGCCAGCAGCTGCTTTGGAGGAGCCTGTCTGAAGGTAACAGGCAGCCCAGGGAACAGCCGAGCCTGAGAACTGGGATTTGCAGGAAGAGAAGATAAATAATTGAAGGGACAACTGAGCACAGCTTGCTACACCTCGCTCCACAATCCAAGAGCTGAAAGTGGAAAAAGCAAAACATTTTCTCCCCGAATTCATTCAACTCCAATTTTGCTAATTCAAAGTCTTCTACTTGCTTTACCATGCACATATTCACTTCCCAGATACACTGCTAGGAATAGGGTCTTGTAAATAAAGTTTACAAAATAGGAAGGTTAACACACAACATATTTTTCCCATTACTTCAATACATCCTGCGAGCTCTACAAGCTTGGTAAAGAAAGAGTCTATTTAAAAATCCAGGGTGGGGAAGAATTAGCTCACCAAAACCATAAACAGATTTGCTTTGCACTTTCAGTCCAAGGGAAAAACAAGACAGGCCATGCGTGTATTGATGCACACAATAGCACAATCGTTTTAAAAACAAATGAATTGGGAGGGAGAGGACACCAGAGGAGGGTGGCGGGGGGGAAGAGGAGTGGAGAGAAAAAGGCCAAGTCCTAGAGCAGAGATCCTCAGTTTGGTTCTCGAAGCTCCCTCAGAAGGTTTTGGAAAGCCACGTGGGCCAGCACAGGACCGTGAGGGGTGGCACACTTTGCTACAAGGCCACGATCCATACCTAGTGCCAGCCCTTCGGCAACCAACAACGTGATTTTCTGCAGATGGAACACAAAGGAATCCTTCCCACTTACCAGGGACCTTCCACATGCATTACTACTGTCTTTCAGTGGCAGATACCAAGGGATATAAAATTTAATTCCCTCCTCTCTACTCTCCCTCCCAAGACACCCTGATTCTGTTTATGAAGGCAGAGTGAAGCTACAAAAGCTTCACCCTCTTCCTCATGCTGAATTCTCCATCTGTAAGAGTCAGACAACCCAGAGAGCCACGGTGTTCACTGCATTTGCACAGTCACTGACACCAGGCACTGAGGACCCACCCAGATGCAATTAACTGAGGGAACTTCAAGGAGGACACCCCTCGGGGGGCTGAGGGTGCACGTGGATCCCACCACACCACGTGCTGCAGCGGGGTCCCTCAGTTTATTCCTACCAGTTGAACAGGCTGCATTTAGGCTGCAGAACTGGAAGTATGTCAGGAAAGCTGCAGCAAACAGCATCAGTCCAGTCACCGTATTCCCAACGCTGATTATTTAATAAAGTCTAGAAACAAGCAGTCTCCAGATGTGGCACATCAGAAGCTGGGTAGAAATCACTCCAGGGTTTGAAAACCCCCATTTCCACAGGGACACTCGTTTATCACAGCTATGAATTGGGTGAACAAAGTCCCCGCCAGCCTGCTCACTAAAGCTCAGCTTTAGAGCTTCGTTTCGTACAAATAAAATGGCTTGGCTGTGCTGTGAGACCCAATTTCTTCTTCAAAAGTCTGGAACAGCATAATGGAAAACTGGAGTGTTATTTCCAAGCACACTTCTTCCATCCACAGAAGCCAAGGGGAAAAAGCATCGCTCTCCTGACCCCTCATCCACACCATGGGACAGGTGGACATTCAGTAAGTTATTCTTAGGGCTTCTGAGGGGTGGGAAAATAAAATAAATCAGTGACTAGCACACAGACAGAGGAGCCCCAGCCAGGAGAAGAGTACAAACACAAAGGACATCTGAACCCTGTTCTGTCTAAGGAGCGATGTTCAGAAGCAAAAATAAAAATTGCCCCCTTCTCAGGGACACCTGGAAGCACAACCCAAGACCTGTTCCAGCATCAGAGCAGTGCCAGGCTCAAGGTAACAGAGCCAACCACTGCATGATCACTTCCTTCAGCCATTGGGTCCCGACAGCCCACACAGGAGAGCCCTGGGATACACTGGAATAACCACATTTCTCTGTCCATGCTGCACAGGACAGAAAGGTGCACAGTCCACACAACACACGGAGCCCGCAGTGACCCACCTGCAGGAGGGGCCACGTCCTCAGCTCGTCCTTCTCCAGCTCCTCCTCCGTGCTCACCCGCATCTTTAGAGTGCCTGCAGTCGCCTCAGCTGTGCTGGGATTCAGGGCTGGAAGAGAAGACATTAAACTAAGAATTACTGCTGCACCTCCACAGGAGAAGCTTAGCAAAGGCTAAAAGTAAAAATAAGACACTGATCATTTCAAGGTGTCTCCCAGCCCACGCCATCCACCCCGCTGTGCTCCCACAGTACATCCTCACTGCAGCACCCCAAACACCCATCTTTGGTTATTTTTCCCCACCCCATTAGCAAAGACATTATTTATCAGAAGTTAACCCTGTCTGCTGAATTAATCACCAGGCACTCAAGCATGCTACTCTCAACCCAGTAAAAGTAACCCCCCTCCCAGCTGTGGTGTGCTGGAAACCAGTGACCGCCGCTGTCCGGCTGTCACTGCTCATGGCTTTGGTCCTCTACAGGGCTGGAAACCTCAACTGGCCAGAACATATTTAGAGCAGCAATCACAGCACCCTGACTGTCACTGCCACATCCAGCAGCTATATATAACCTGCAGCTCTGCTCACAGCTGTGGCCTTCCTTTCTCCCCTTCGTTTTTCCCCGTTGCCATCCAGTCCCTGTTCCCTCACCCCTGGAGAAGCAGCAGAGCCAGCCCCATGTATTCCATAATTTCTAAACTTTACTGTCTAAAGAGATAACCAGCCAAGTGGATTTCTGGGATTAAGTTCAGACCAGGGAAGAAAACAGCACACTGAAAAACAGTCACCCTGGAAAAAGGTAAGCCAGTGCTTGTAACAAGGATGAAAAATAGGAAAATTATGTTGTGATTGCCCAAGTAAAGGAAAATTTATGCCTGTTTGCTGTTCCTGCCTGAGCATGGGCAGTGACAGGTTCTCTTATCCCAGCAGCATGTCCCAAACATCCCTGCCCACAGCAGAGGGACTGGGACTAGATGATCTTTAAGGTCTCTTCCAACACAAACCATTCTGTGATTCTATGAAATGTCCCTGTGCTTCAGCCAGCGTGTGCTCCAGTCCCTGAAGTTCTCTGCCAGAGCCCAGTGATCCCCTTCCCAGGTTAGCTCCTGCTGACCAGGCACTTTGCACACAACTGCTGAGCTTCTTGGACTAAAATAAATAAGTGGCATGGAGAGATTTCACCAAATTACCAGCACAGATGCATCACAACTCAGGGAGGTGCTCCCCAAACCCATCCAAAATCCTGCAGACAAGAAGTTTCCACTCTGGCTGTAATCACACAGACCAAACCCAGCAGGACTTGTAAAGAAAAGAGAATAATAAAAAAAAAGGCAAAGGAATTGGATGGGGTAGAAGGACACAAAGGTTTTCCCTTGCTGAGCACTCAGGTGTCCCAATGCTCCCTGCTGCAGAGCCACACTTGGACAAAGCTTCCTCCAGACCTGCAGTGCTGGCTGCTCTATGTTATTTTCTATAAATTATTTGCTGTATATTATTTTCCTAAATTAATTCACGGCAAAAGCAAAGCAAGCCCAGAACTGGGGAAAAAAATGATCTCCAAGTCTGGCAAATCACAAGAGTTGAGAGAACAAGAAAAAAATGCTTCAAATGCCTGCTAGATGCCACAGCTTTTTCTTTTTTCCTTGCTTTTCTTTTTTTCCTCCCCTAAAATGAAGGGAAGGCTTATCCCTCACCAGTTAGGTTTCAGCACACTTGGAAAGATCCCAGCGTTGAACGCCGAGACCTTGACACAACAGGTGACAACCTTTGCTATGCCAGAAAAAGTTTAACATATAATAAGAAACAAATACTAGACTGCTGATGGAGTGGGTTTTTATTCCAGCAATTGGTGTAAATGTCCTGTATCAACTTGCACAATGCAATGACCTCCTAAACGGAGCGATAACAGCATGGCCCCGCTGCTTATCTGCCGTTCCTCCTTCTCTAACACTGCTGCTCCTCTCCCTCTGCTATGGTAGGTTTAATATCCTTCACATGTTCCTTTAGGGATTCAACATATGCCTAAGACTTTAACAAACAAGATTTTGTGTTCCTTGGAATACCTAAATTAAAGAGTGACCTCGATCACAGCAGTCTGAGCAGCTTCGCGCTTCTAGAAATTAAAGGTGGCTTAAATAGAAACTTAAGCTGGAGGCAGAGAAAAATCTGAGTCTCCCAAAACCTTGTTCTGAAATATGGAGTAAAGCCCCTGCAAATTTGGCACCATGAGCCATGATTACCCTGGCAGCTCCTCCTTGAATTCCCTGGAACTGCTGCTTCAAGTAGAATAACACAGAGCTGGGGCGAGGGAGCAGGGATTGGGGTTTCCTCAGAGCAGCACATGCAGACAGCTCAGCTGCTTATCACTGAAACTGGAGCAGCAGCAAGGACAACCAAGGCATGCTTTTTTTCCCTGACTTCTTTCCGATATTAAAATCCCAGCATCTGCCAGCCAAGATTCACTCAGGTCCTTGTGTCTCAGTTATTCCCACTGTCTGCCGGAGCAGCGACCATCGCTACCACCCCACTGCTGCCCTCACGCCTTCCTCAGGCTTACTGAGCAGCTCAAAACCTGCAGACAGCCCCAGAATGGAGAATATCTTCCCCAAATACCAGACTCAACACAGAATAAGTCATCTTGCTATATCTGGGGGTTTAACCCCGTAACAACCAAACCAGCCAGGCCAGTGGGCTCGTGCAAAGGGAAGAACACCAGCCTCGGGCAGCACTCCTGTGCAGGATCCACTGAGGAGCTGAACATTTCAGAGCCAAATCCACTGCAAAGGCTCAAAAATACAGATTATTCTATTTTCCTTTCACCTGGTAACCCCACCTCAGATTTTTTTTTTTTAACGGATGTTAGCTCTCTTTTGGGATTTATTATTTTTTTATGTCACTGAAAAGAGAACTAGGTTGTCCCAGAACAAAGCCTCCTTGCTGAGCAAAGCCTGGTTCAACCTGAGACCTGCACAAGCAGACATGGCAGCCTCTGAAACATGGCCTGAGATTTCACACCCTGTTCGGGAATCAATAGCACAGATCCACTCCCTGCTCTTGACTATAAAATGATTGTTCCCTACAGAGAAAAAAAAAAAGGAAAGTTGGCATTAAACTGGCATCTTTAATGACTCTTGGGAAGAAAACGTGCAGAGGATGCTGCAGAACATGGTTCTGACCTGCAAAAATGCACATGGAAGAAACTTCTCAGATATGTTGAGACCTTCTGACACTGCCCAGCAAAGACTCTCCAGCCCTGCAGCCTCCACTGCCTGTGGGACACTGATTTTAAAAGGTTCCCATTACCAAAATACAATTAAAGGACTAATAAGGAACATCCCCCTCTCTGTCTCTTCCAGCTCAAGTGAACCAGTGTCCAGGAAAAGCTGTGCCATCCAGACGGGCAAGTCATACAGTTTAACGTCCATAACATTCAATTTTAGAAGCAAAGAGCATAAAATATTTCTAGACAACATCTGCTTTCATAGACAGGCACGCAAACTTACAGTATGTTTAGTCACTTCAGTCTTTTCAAGTGCTTGAAAATTTAAGCCCCAGAACATAATTTCTCATCTCTTGCTTATTTTAGACTGAAAACAACCGTCTCATCACTCCAGGGCAGCACTGTAGGGAGGGAGAACAGGACAGCAGCGAGACAACTCTCACTGCGGGAGAATAAACTGCACCTTCCCTGTGCAAGAATGACCAATAAGAAATATTAAAAAGATATTTCCAAGCCATTTGAGCTTCCAAGAACTGATGATCAACAAGCTTTTCAGACTATCAAACTCTGCTGTTACTTTTAGGGAAAGTATTGCCTCAATTTTGCCCAATATTTAATCTGAGCTTTTTTCCCTACAATTTTAGGATGATGACCTCTTTTTCTACCCACTGTGAATGCAGAAAGCAACCACCACCACCTTCCCTTTTAGGCACCTGAAGATGTATTTCCTGCCTCCCTCTCCTCCTATCTAGAGCCAAACAGCTCAGGTTTGTTCTCACCAGGGGTTTCTAGCCCTCCAGTCAATCTCCTTACAACTCTCTGGGTCTCCTCCAGCCAAACTCTTCTCCTGTCTCCTGCCAGATCCAGAAGAGTACACCTTCCCCCATCCTTCTGCATTATGCTGCTCCTGATGCCGATGTTTATTTTCAGCTGAGTTTTATGTCCAGTCTCCAAGAATTTACAAGCAGATAGAGACACGGTCCAATCCACGTCTACAGTAATCATTTTTTCCATTGGAAAGAGAAGGAGTTATGGAATATTCTCGTTAAGCTAAAAATTCCTATTGCAGAGTTTTAAAAATTTCAAATCCTGTTCAGGTTGGACTTTAAAAAAACCACGTATATATGGCATGGAGCATTAAAGCTCAGCAAAGGACAGCCAGCTTCTCATCCAGGAAAAGGAAACAACAGATTCCCACTCCTCTTGTTCTCACTTCACTGCCCAAAGGATGCCAAAGGACCACGGGGGGACACAAATGGCTAAATTTTACTATCTATTATTTGAGAGCAGAAATCACCACTTTGTTCCATGTTTTATTCAAGGCCTGACAGGGCTCTGATCATCCGTGTGATTATCCAGCTCGCTGAAACAGAAGAGCACTGGCTTCCCTTTCATCCAAAAATCCCAAGCCTACAGCAGGACGTGGGAAGCCGCGGCTCCGGCTCCGTTCCTGCACTGCCTGGAGGCTTTGGCATCTTTAGCTCCAGCTCCTGCTGTGAGCTGGGATATTCTGGGATGGGGAACTCTGTCAGTCCCCCGGGATCTGCTTTCCATGCCGAATAACATATTTAAACAGTCAATACATTCAGTAACACAGCTGAACAGCTCCTCTGCCCTTACCTCCAGCCTCTCCCAGCTGCAATTACTGGTCCCATTCACACACAGTTTGTGGAAGCAAGGAGATAATAAAAGCAAAAATAAGTTTTTTCCAAAAAAACATTCCCTTTGACAGGCAGCCCTGCCATTAACTCAGGGATAAAAAAAGCCTGGGAGTCAGCAGTGACAATGCTATTATAATACAAATTATTAATATGAGAGACCTCATTGCTCTCAGCTTCCACATGCAGCTTGGCAAAAGCCAAAGGTTCTTATTTTTTTTGGGTGCACAGACCTTGCAAACTCCACAGTTAGCAAAGAAAAAAACCACACTGACAGTCTTTACACTGTCCACAATGTCTTTTTAAGGTGATTTGTCATTTAAGCTGTCAGCTTGAAATCTAATCATTTAAAAAAATGAATATAATATTATGTATTACACTCAGAGGCTGTAACCACTGCCAAATCCCTCTGACAGTTTTTAGAGGATTATAATCACATTCCTCTTTTAATGTTTCATTCTCTTGCTTCTGTGCCAAAGAGATGGGAAGGAGAGTAAATGGCCACTTAAGAACAACGTATGACAATCCAAACCAAAGCTGGAAATGGAGCAAAGCACTGCTTTCCTCCTCCCTGGGGGGAGATGCTCACCAAGAGCATCCTTAGGTGGAACACAGCACCCAAAACACTTTCAGACACCAATATCATTTTAAAGTGAGTTTTTCCATGAAAAATCCCTTTTTTTTTCCAAGGAAAATCATTTAGTATTGTGAGGCAAATGTGTGGCAGGACAAGCTTTATGCCATTGAGAAACACCAGGCTCTTGCAGAGACCGGACACAGCTCAAGTCAACAGTGCCACAAAGGGAAGGTCAGTGGGATCCAGAGCAGAAAGAAGAGCTGAGCACACCACAGAGGCTGCACATCCTCCCTTACTACATTTGCTGCTCAGAAACCTTCTTGCCCTGTTTTTTTCCTTAAACCCTCCTTCTACTGAGGTGGAACAGATGAACAGACCCATCTTGGCTCTTCCCAGTTTGCTCCCCACACTACAGACGAGCCCAGTCTGAGCAAAGTGCCAGCTGGGTCCCGATCCCAGCTCCTGCAGGGAGCCCAGAGAGAGTTACACAAAACAAGGATTTCAGCATTTCTTAGCAGAACCTACATGTCTTTCTTTTTTTCCCCCCCTCAAAAAAGTGCCTGGAGCACAACTGTGCCTGTTTGTACAAAGAGGACAAACAAAATTGTCTAGAAATGGAAGCGAAACCTTATTCATCCAAATTAATGGGCAAATTTTACAACACAAACACATGAAAAATGTTGGGCTTGTTTTCTGGTGGGGTTTTTTTTGTTGTTTTGTTTGGTTTTTTTTCCTGCAAGGCCCCCCCCTTTTTTTTTTTTTTTTTTTTTGCAGGAGTGTTCCTTTACAAAAGCATTCTTCTGAAAGCTTCTCCCGTGAAGCTCCCCTCCAACAGCTACTGTTACAAATCTGTGATAAAAGATGTATTCAGCAGGGTTTGGCACACAAATAGCGCCCAAATGGGCACTGCCAAAGCCTCGCAATTTTAGCACGAGCTCCAAAATACTTGGAGACAGAAAAGATGCTCTTGCTGGGAGCATCAGCTTAGGAGAAGCTTCGGCTCTTAGGGTCGTGAGAACCTCAGATTTGATCAGGATAGAAAGAAAAAAGAAAAAGATAAGTGTCTAGACACAATTCTGGAGTAAAACTCTCAAGCTGGAGGGCAACATGATCCAGATTTTCAAGGACTGATGGTCAAGCAGATGGAACCTTGGATGGATTATCACATGATTTGATCCAGCCTCAGGATTTTAGTGTCTCACTGGTGACTTGTGAATATTTTTGGGTGAAACCATGCTGTGAACTTCAGCCCTGGGAGCACCATCAGAACAAATGCTTTGCAAAGGGGGAGAACAGCTGTCCCCAGGGCCACTGCTCCCTTCAGCCAGGGCTCCACCACACGGGTGGGAGCAGAGCCGTGGAGATCCTGCACGGCTGCAAACACGGGCTTCGGAGCTCAGCTGAGCAGGGACACTGCTTCCTGCACAGGGTATGTGACTGTGATTCAGCCACTGTAATCCTGTCAAAAAAACCCAGAAGGTCTTGCTCTGCTCTCCCTCACCCCCCACATCTCCCTGTCCTTGCCTCCACAATCTCTGACTATCCCTTAGCACATGCCAGACCTCTCCAAGAGCTTCTGCACCAGCAGAAAGTTGTACAAGGTTATCCCTTAGCATCAGATCAGCTGTCTCACAAACCTCCAACTTGAGCTTACAAGGGGAATATAAATGGAAATCAAACCCCATGCTGACTCAAGGAGGGAGGCCCATCAAAGATCCCTCAAAGCCCAGGGGACACACAGGCCCAGATGGAGGAGGACAAGCCCCAGTGACACGGGTTGGTGGCTTTGCTGTTCTGTGGAAGTGGGGCTGGGCCCACAACACGTGGTAACACCTACAGGGGCCCTTTGCAGGACATACACACATACACACCCCCAACACAGGCACAGCTCTTCTGTCCTGCTGCTCCTCCCTCCCTGCCAGAAACAACCCACAGCCAACCCAGACCCGGCATCCACGACACGGGGGAAAAGAAACATCTCAGCAATGAATAGATTTCAGCTGGAATCTCCTGGGAGACGGCATTAAAATGAAGGAGGGAAGAAATAAATAAATGAAGGAGAAAAGAGCCAACTTACCAGTGTCTGCCATGCCAGCTTCTAAAACCATAAGTCAAGCCCTGAAACCCGTGGCACCGGCTGCCAGTCTGGGACACTGGGAAACAACCAGGCTAATGCATCTCCCTGCCACTCTCTGCCCATTTTCCAGATGGAAAAGATGCCCATTTTCCAGCTTTTCTCCATAACCACAAAGCTCTGGAGGGTTTTTTTTTTTCTTTAAAGAGCCGAGGTTTTCACAGAAGTCCCTGGTTCTGAGTGCTGGGCTTTAACCAGGACATAGCAACGGGCTGCAGGGGCTGGCCACCAGCTGAACTCTTTTCCAACCAGCTCAGCTGGGGTCTGGATTTGGGAATGCACACTGATGCATTCAGGAACTACTTCCCAAAACGCAGAGTTTAACCCCAAAAATGTATCATGCAGCAGCAAGCACAACTCTATAACATCCATAGATACATCACTCTGTCCACACTCACCGGGTCCAGCTCTAAATCTGGTCACCCATCAGTCACAGAAAATATAAATATTCTCCCTGATTTCAGTGCAATATTCCCAAGTTGATCTGGAGAACCTACGGAGTCACTAAGCTATAATTAGAGGTTTATTATAAAAGGTGTTTGGGATGCCTGTCAGCACTGAAGGACACTGTGTATTTAAGGTACCCTTAACACAGGCAGCAGCAGCAAGCCATTTTTTGGGCTTTCATAAAAAAAAAAGCCAACTTGTTTACTCATCCCAAATGACTTTTCTCAGTCTCTGCTTTGTGTATTTCCAGTCTCTAACTTGAATAATGGCATTTTAAAAAGGCTAAAAGAAAAAGCCATCAGTGAGGTGGTTTAAAATATATATTTTTATCCATAGCTCATAACATGATTACCAGCTAAATCTTGCTTTTCCCTAAAAAAAAAAAATAAAAATACCGGGTGCAGAACATGCATATTCACTCACTGGTTATTGTAGGATTGTTGACATTAGCTTTTATTTTTAGAAAAACATCAAGTGTGGAGGGGAAACGAAACAATGCAATACTTCTTTAGGACTGTCTCTAACACCAGAAAAATAGGCAAGGAAAATCCCAGAGTGACCTGCTTGCTGTGACCCTTCCCACAGCACATCAGGCTGGAATTGATAAAATAACAAATACTGTTTCAAAGCACTTGGGTTGGCCTGGCTTTTAAAATTCTTTTAAAATTCTTTTAAAATTCTTTTAAAATTCTTTTAAAATTCTTCTTTTAAAATTCTTCTTTTAAAATTCTTCTTTTAAAATAACATATGATAATAATATCATACGGCACCATATCCGGAGCCTTGGGGAGGGAGGGGACCTGAGTGCCACACACCAGGGATGCTCTCTGGGACCTGCTCTCTCTCCTGGTTGTCACACCACAGGTGGCTCTGGACAGCAGCCATTCCCCAAGCTGGAAGCAGGGAGCACATTGGATCACTGGCTCCCTCCCACTCCACATCAAGGACAAGCTTGCTCCATAAATGCACTGGGATTTCCCGCCCCTGCAGCACAGTGGGGTACACTCAGACCCAACACTTGCAGGGCCAGGGGTTCAGCACATCACCCCTGAGCTTCTAAACAAAATATTTTTTAAGCCTACGAGCACCAAACTGTATCACAACTTAGCAAATGTTCCTAAAATTGAGTTTAAACTGGAACGAAAAACCATCTCTAAAGTGATGCTCTGGCCCAACACCTGGCAGCAGCACCACCTGTGCTGCGCTGCTGGAAAATAAGTCCTGAGGGTGAGGTGGCCACAGCCAGGAGGGGGAAAACATCATTAGGAGATAAAATCATCTTTGCTGATCCTGAATGTGAATTCAGGTGTGTAATTACACAATCTGCCAGGTACAGCTCTGCAGAGGTGACCTTTCCTGGTGCTGTCTGGATGTGACACCATGGAGGCACCAAGGCTGAGAGAGGATTTCTCCCTCCAAACATGACCCACCGTCGGGGCAGAACCAGCCTAAAAAAGCAGCAGAGCAAGGCAGGGCAAAGCAGGGCTGCAGATCCCTGTGCCAAGAGGGTGCCCAGCTCCTGGACGCTCTGAAATCACCCCTTCCCAAACGCCAAATTCCATCCCTCCCTCCAAAGCACAACAACAAAATATTTGGGAGCTGGATGGATGTGCAGTAAACATATTTCACTGTTATTGGTCTCCAGTGGACTTGTTTTTGCATCCTGCAGCAAAGCACCACTTCGAGGGAATGTTTTCCTCTTCCAGTAGACTATTTACTGTCACACACCTACATAAAATTACGGATATTTGACTTACAATTCTATTTCTCTCCCCCAAAAAAGCAGGTGAAATAGAGCTTCTTGGCTGCAAAATTAGCAATACTTTGTCGCTGCAATTCAGTTTCAAAAACCTCCCTCAGCTCTTTTTTTCTAATCACATGCAGAACAGCTACACTGCACATACCATTTTTCGCTACATTGAGCTTGAGGAAAATTTAAGACTTCCTCCCCGCCCTGTCTTCTTTTTAATGGGAGATGTGATTATTGAAATTAATTCGGAAAACAGTCAGCATTCACCAATCAGCTCAGCAGTTTGGGTTTTCTTCATCTGCTGGTTACATGCTAATTATTGTACTGGTGGGATTATTTCCCATTCACATTTGGAATTTACAACACAGTAGGGAATTGATTCAATTAGAAGAAAAATACCAAAAAATGGAAGAAGAAATCAATGACATTTTATATTCAACATATTTTTTTTTTCAATTTTCCTCCCAGTCTCATGCCTACAATGCCCTGACAAACTCAGCCCCAGCAGAGCAGACACACAGGGCAGCGCTTCCCAGCATTAAGGGGCAGAGCAGCAACGAAATCCCCAGAACAGATATTTTGGGAAGGCATTGCAACCCTTCCAAGTTCATCAACACCTCTGTCGCTCCTCCCCATCCTCTGCTGCCTCACACCAACCCTGTCCCTTTTCCAGTTGGCCAACAATTGTAATTAAGAAGGAAAACCTCCCCATGTGTGGGAAACGAGGCCCCATTTCCAAGGCCAAGGCTCCAGCGATGCCGAAACGCTCGTGCTGAGGCAGGGAGGATGTTCCCTGCCCCATCAGCAGCTCTGCTGGACCGGGGTGGCTTCATCCTCACCCCAGAAGAGCGCCAGGGACAGAGCAACACCAGTCCACAACTCCACCAGCAAGGACCACTTTATCCTGTCATCAGGTCTACCAGCTACCTGTTGATCCCTGATGGAGGCCCTTTTGTGGAGAGATACAGGGCAAAGAGGTCCCTAATTTTGCTAAGTGTAGCTCAAATGCTACTTATCACCTCATTTCACCTGGAAAAGCACATATACCAGTGCTGTCAACAGCAGGGCTTTGAGCACACAAGGAATGTCATGTTTGCCTTGCAGTGCTGTTTATTTGTGGTTACCCCACCCTCTCTGCTCCAACCATTCACTTGAAAACTACAATAAAAAACAAAAAGCCAAAAGAACAAACAAACAAAACCTATCCTAGGTGCCAGAGAAGATCAAAGTAGAAGCAGGAAGGCTTTACAATTCTTTTAAACACCCCAGTCTCCTTCTCCCCACACACTGCTGGGCACCCTCAAGCTGCTCTGAGACCTTCACAGAAGGTGATAAGAAAAGTGTCCTGCAAGTACCCAAGTACTCAAGTACCCAAGACCTCAAGTCTAATTTTGGTCCTCTTAAACTAAACTCTTCATTTTTACAATTTTAAGAGCAGGCAAGAAGTTTCAATCCCTCTTTGAAGACAAACAGATACTGACTGATCCCTGATTATTTGTGGAAGACAGGAGGAGTTCCATCAGCCAGCAGAGCACAAGCTTTTGGCAGCAATTGCACTCTCCATCTGTGGGACAACCCAACCATTGGACTTACTTTCCAGGACACCAGCAACACTACGGCTGAGGCTTTAGGACAGGAAAGTGAGACGCCAGTATGATCATTTTGGGGAGATTTGCTGTATTCTGGGAGCTTTGTTTTTAAATTCGTTGAGGCAGCTGACCCACCATTGACCTGAAACTCCTCCACAGAACTAAAAAAAAATTCCCCCAGATTTCTGATAAGCACGTGGATATAAAGAAAAAAAGTGTCATAACTTCCAATTTACAGCACTGCAATTGTAGAGCACGAGCCCATAGGAGATGCACAGATTTGCAGATGGAAAGAGAGATATACAGGACTGATTACATACAATTATTAATGTGAGCCTCTACACCCCTGGAAAAAAGCACTGAATGTGCTTAAGAAGAAACAAAGCAGGGAAAAATAAAATGACTACCCGTTCAAGTATTTGTGCAACATTGGCATGACACCTTAGGCAAATAAATATTTGCTTGACCTATTTCCAAGAGAGAAGTTTTTCATAAGTTCCATGAAAACCTCTTTATTTCTTGAGGCATGAGAGCGGAGCACGCGCGAGCATCCCGCACGCCAAGCCAGGCTCTGGGAGCGACCAGCTCCCTTCTTATCCTTCCCACAGGAGCAAAGTGATGCCCTTTACACCAGTGGGACAAAATCAGCCTGAAAACATCAAGATATTCAGTCTGGAGAAGAAGAGATAAAAGACACGAACACAAATGGCAAAGAGCAACCTCCCCTCCCTGGAAGCCCCTTTCAGCTGATCCATCTGCCTCTTGCCCAGTTCATTTTTGAGTGCTCGCAGTTTAAACCTGTCCCTCCCAGGCTCTTTATTAAGAAGCCAAACACCAGCCACCCTACTCCTGACATGGCCCTCTCAAGCACCTCAGTATTAAAAAAAAAAAAGCAATCAACCCAAAAGCTCTTCCCCTTCCCCCAAGCAGCCCAGCAGCAAGGCAGCCCCATCACCCAGACTGAATTTTCTGAGCATTACTGGGCAGGAGTGTTTGGGTGGAGCTACAATGGAATCTTTTGCAATCTCAACACCATGTTATTTTATTTCATTTTTTTCCCCAAGCAAGTGCTAAAACACATGAGGGGCCTGGCTGGAGCAGAAAGGGCAGTGCTCGCCTGCAGCAGGAGGAATGTTACAGAAGCCATGACTGCAACTGGACGCACAGTTTAGAAGGCTCATTCTCCAATTTTTCTACTTCTGATTAAAAATAAAGTAGGAATAAGGAGTGAAGAGCACATAGATAAAAGGGATTTCAGTTAAATGTCCCCTTATTGTGCCTGTAGGACAAAAAGAGGGCACCCTCACACTGTGTCCCTCTGTGGACAGGAAAGAGACACCGTGAAGCATTTGAAGGGCACAAGAACATCTTCCATGTGGAGATGAGCCATGGCTCCAATGGCTGTGACTGCCTCTGGTGACAACCCAACCACCTCAGCTCTGCTCTTGTGCCGTGTGTCATCACCAGCTCCTCTGGCTCCACCAGTCCTCCTCCAACCAGGCCTTCTCAGTCACTTCACGCAAACTCACTCCACTCGCATTTTAAGCGTTGTTATTTAGAACATTTGTCCAGGGGAAAAAAGAGAAAAAAAAAAAAAACAAAGAAGGGGAGAAGTACAAGACTTTTTTTTCCCTTTATAATTAGAAACATCACTCCTTTCCTACTCAACAAAGCCGAAAAGCCATCACAGCTGCCAGAAGGAGAGAGGCTGCCGACCTTTACCACAAACACCATCAGGCACCAGCAAGCAGGATCTTCTCCAAATTAGCCTCCATAGCAGAATTAAGCTCTTTCCACCTGAAAGAGGTGTCTAAGTTACAAACATAACCATCCTGGGCTCTTATGTGGTTACTGCAAAGAGAGAGGCAACTCAGTGTGATTCTAAGTCTATATAGGGCAAATCATCCTTAGGATGGACAGGGTGGGGGGAACCTGGACCTGGCTTTGCCTTCCTGCTCTCCCAACCAAATCCCTCTATTCCAGGGTCACACCAGCTCCCTGTAAGAACAAGGGCAACAATAATTTACGTTAACCATGAGCAAACCAAGGACCTCTCCACGGGGTGAACATTCCTTGTGCTTTTTTTACATGCAAATCTGGTGGAAAAGACAGAAAGGAATAATAATACCAGGGGATGGGAAGGAAGGGACCTGCTGTGGCAAAGTGGGCAGTAACGAGCCAACCCATGGAGGTTTGCTTGCACAAGCTGGGGGCAGGATGGGGGGAGACTTCTGCTCCCACCTTCTGCCTTTTGTTTGCGCAGATTTCCACAGACCCTCAATTATTTGTCTCCACTCCCAACAGTTTTCTGGGAGAGCTGACAACCTGACTGCATTCGGCAGGGAGTGGGCAGCTCGGTCCCTGGAGGGGATGGATGTGAGTGGGTCTTCCAGGGCTCGTTGCTGCCCAGACACTGCCCCACATTTGGGAATAGCCAGCAATGCCCCTGTGCAACAGCCTAGCACAGAGCAGTGGGATCCTCATGCCTGGAAACCTGGAGGAGGTCCTGTGGGACCAAGACACTGCCATGCCCTGCAGACGATGCTGCCTCCAAACCCGTCCCACGGCACAGACAGACACAGGCCCACGTCCCCAGGCTGGACTGCAAACCCAAGTTGTAGATAATTCCAGGAGCTATTAGAGGAGCTGCTTTTACATAGAAACACCATAGTAACCAAGGCAGATGATAAAGCCTGCATACACGAGGGGACCATGTTTTTGGAGAGGAGGAAGAAGAGGTTTAAATAAAAGGAAAACCCTGCGGAATGAGGGGACACACTTGTATAAAGGAGAAACCTGAGCCACACTGCTGTTTAAATCTCCCCACACTGACAACCCTGGCTCTCACTGACAGCTCTGCTCACCTGCTCCAGGCTGCCCTGCTCCGGGCTGTCAGCACTGTCTCCATCCATCCTTGCACCTCCCTGACAAAAGCCAGCAGCTCCCACGGGGCTGGTTCCACTTGGCTTTGCAACAAGGATTTTATTGAGAGGGATGTGCTCCCATGAGTGACTTTGGGGCTTCGAGTTACCACAGCTTTCCTACAGTAGCAAGAACTGCGGAGGCTGAGCCCTGTCAGAAAAACCTATGCTAAACCCCAATCCATCTATAATGTAATTAACACCAGCTACAGATTAAGCTGTATCTGAAGCAAAACGCCATTCAACGCCTCCTCTTTCCTACCCCCAAAGGTGGGTCAGGAGTCCAGAACTGTGTGGGCATCCCTGTGCTGTGAGTTACTGGGATGAACTAAGAGGGAACAATAAACAGACTGAAACAGTCTGCTCCCTCCTCTCAGCTACGCATCCCGAGTTGTAAAATACATCAAGGTCACAGACCCAACCTAGTTAATAGAAGTTATCATAAAATTGCTGTTTTCATCTATGGTAAATAAAATGCTTCTGAGCATCAGGGGTTTTCCCCTCCTTCTCATCTCTTAAAGAGAGATTAGTTTAGAATAAGCTGTTCCAGATAACAAAGTAAAACTTCTGGCTTCCTATCCATGAAGAAATGTTCCTCAGGACACTGTGATCCCTGTTTGGGGACTGCAGCCAGAGTAGGTGGTCAGGGAGCAGGGAAACCCTCCCTGTGCAACTAGAGCCACTCTACAGCAATGGGCAGAGGGAAAACCCATGGATGGGCAGAGCTCTTGCCTTTAGTGGGGCAGAAATGGGAAAACACAAGCTTGTATGTGAGTTTTTCCAGGTACGTCACATGGCCTAAAGAGACTCATCACCTACATCACCTACCTCTCCCCCAAAAGTTTCCCATCTCATAATCAGAATAGCAGAGAACTCCTCGGAAAAACCTTATTGCTTGAGACTTGAGGGCACAGACTAAGCATGCCCTGAGTAGGAAGACGGGGTTACTTCTCACACAGGCCAGCTGGACAAGCAAATGTGACACCCGAGGGGCACCCACCCACTCTCTACCTTGGATCCACGTCCCATCCAAAGGGACAACCTCTCCAAATCCGTCGCTCGGAGCGGAGAGGCCTCGGTCTGCTGGCTCCTAGCCACTCGCCCAGCTGGCACCGCGGGAGCCCCGGCTGCGAGCTGGCACGGCCCAGGCAGGACTTCACCCCGGCAGCCCAAGGGGGTGAGGTTTAAACCACCGTCCCCAGCCAGGCAAGGAAAGCGGCGACTGGGCAATCTGGGGTTTAGCCCCAGCTGCACCAGGGATTTCCAGAGCGGCCCCGGGCACCTCGCTCAGCAGCCACTCGGTTTTCCTACCTGTGCGAAGAGGGAGATGTGCCTGCTCCCATCCCCGTTTGTCCCAAGGCCAGGCACGTTAAACCCGGCATCGCTGCAACACCTGGAGCCACAGAAACCCCCACCGTGACCAACCCTCCCACCCCGCAACTGCAACGCGAGTGGGCTCTGCTGCCACGCCGTCCCCGGAGCGAGCAGCCAGCGAGGGCTGGAAAAAAAACCACTTTTCTTCCTCTAAAATCCCAGACTAAAGCAAAAGCAGCCCAGAGCACCCCGCGGGGAGAGGGGTGCCGAGCCGCCCCACGCAGCCGGGCGGGTCCCGCAGAGCTCCCGCAGCGGCGGGACGGGATTTTAATTGCATTTATTCCAATTTCGGTGGCTGGGGAGCCCGCGGCAGGGCAGCGAAGGGCAGCTCAGCCCCCGCGCCCCCGGCCCGGGCAGGGCAGGGCAGGGCGCACCGGGGCGGGGGCTCCACGCGTGTCCCGACCCCCGCACGCAGGGCAGGGGGTGCGGGCGGCTCGGCGCCGCTGCCCCGCACCTGCCGGGGGGCTGCGGGGCCGGAGGCAGCGGGTGCGGGCGAGACCGGGGCGCGGGACCCTCCCCGCCGCGCCGGGCACTCACCCGCGGCAGGTCCGTGGTGGCAGCTCGGCCGGGCTGCGCTCGGTCCGGTCCGGTCCGGCGGAGGCCCCGGCCCCGAGCGCGGGGCGGGCGGCGCGGCGGGGCGGGCGGGCGGGCGCCGCCGAGCCCAGGCATCGGCGGGGGGAGCGCGGGGCGGGCGGGCGCGACACACACCGGCATCAGCCGGGCTCGACCGCCGGGCGGGGGGGGTGACGTCACCCGGGCCGGGGCGCGCGTGCGCGCGGGGGGGACACCAGGAGGGTCGGGACAGCCCGGGATCGGGACCGGGATCGGGATCGGGATCGGGATCGGCACCGGCACCGGCACCGGGGGAGCTCAGGGAGCTGAACCGGCCCGGCGGGGCTCGGAGGGCTCCCTGTGGAGCTGGAGAAGGACGATGAGTGCGGTCCGTCCGTGATGTCCATCAGCGCTGTCCATAACAGCCCGGGCAGGGCAGCCCTTCCTTCCCGCTGGAGCGGCAGGGATGGTCCCCTTCCCAGTCCCAGCCTGGGCAGGAGGGTCTGTCCCACCCGCAGAGGACAGAGGCTGGGGGCTCAGGGGTCCGGCCGCGGGGGGAGCGGCTCTGGCCCCCCGGGCTGGGGAGGTGCCCAGGGCGCCCCAACCGGAGCCCAGACCGGCACCCCCAGGGCTTTGGCAGCATCACTCACAGCCTGCTGCGAGAGCGAACCCAGCACCGACTATTTTTTTAAATAAAGCGTGGCTTGGAAAGATTTTGTCCTGAAATCAGACACCGGCTTTTGGACAAAAGATAAAAGATTTTCCAGCTGCCTAAATGTGCACGTCATCCCACTTTTCCTGGATTCAGGGCTGATGGTCAGACTCTGCTCACAGTTACATCGATGTAAATACGATGTCACTTATCTAAAGCTGTTGGCTTTATAGTGCGGGTCCCGGCTGGATTGTCGGCAGCTGGGACAAAAAAGCTGAGGGCTCAGTTCAGAGCCTTCATTTTTCAGGACCATTTTGTGCTTGGGGCTCTCAGCTCTCCCAGTTTGAGAGTGTGGCTGGATTTCTCTGCAAGCCCTGGCTCTTGGAGCCACATGACTGTGTGGGAATCGCAGCTTTCTGGTTTTTCTTTTTAAGTGAGCTTGAACCCTTTGTGTTTACAAAAGAAATGTGAACTTCCAACAGGTCAGAAACTAGGAGCCAAATCAGCAGAACATGTTTTTAAACCAGAACGGGTGGTTTCAACCAGTCCTGCGGCCGTAATCCAGCTTTTTCAATGCATTTGATTGGTGACTGAGGATGGCATTTCCTTCTCTTAGGCAAAATGGCTTTCCCACCCACTCCATCACATGCCAGGCCAGTCTGACTTGATCTTTCTGGGAATGGGAAAGAAAAAAAAAAAACAAACAAACAAAAAACAACACCACTGTTTTCCTGTTGTATTCCTGGCTCCAGGGCTGGCATGCGGAACAGCTGGACTTCCAGGAGTTGCCCCCACCCCTGAGGGAGTAGGACACCTGAGCCATGCTCCCCATGGCTTTCACAGGATGGGAATTTCACCCCATCCAGCTGTGCTGACTTGGTGTTTCTGCCTCTGCTCTCATCCTGTTTTGCTGAATCACCCCTTTCACAAGCCTCTGGAGCTCTTTGTTGATCCAGGGAAGGAAGCCCCAGCCTGGCCAGCTGAGGGTCAGGAAGCTCTGCCAGCCTTCCCAGAGATCCCTTTGCTCTTCAAAGGCTGTTTCTCCCTGCCGGAGACATGGCCCTGATAACAGGAAAGCCCTTTCACATCCTAAGCTCTGGCAGGGATTCCCTGGAGGGTCACAGCAGAGGGATGTCAGTGAGGGATGACAGCCCTGCCAGCAGCAGGGAGCTGCTCCAGGGAGCTGCCTGGCACAGGGACCTTGGAGCTGATGGGTTGATTGACTGCTGTCAATCCCACATCTGGGTCACCCAGCCATCTCTCACCAAACATCTGGTGCCTGCAGCATCCTGCTCAGAGCACAGCATTCAGGAAAAGGCAACTGCAGCTGTGCCTCAGCCTGCCTGGCCGCTGCCAGGACTGTGACAGCATCTCAGGAAACCCCTGGGTAAGGGGACACTGGCGAAGGTAAAGACAGAGCAGACCCAGGGAGAAAGGGGCCAGGCTAGTGGCCCTCAGAGGATTGTGCCACAGAGCAGTGAGGTCCTGGGGCATCCCTTCAGTGTGAGAAAGGGAGCAGGATAACACAGCTTCCTGGCTCAGGGGTGGGAAGAGGATCTGAATGTTGCAGATGGGCTTCCAGCCATCAAGCAGCGCTGGTGTCCCCAGCTACTGTCTGAGCACTGTGACTGGAGGGATTTCTCCTGTCCCAGCCCCAGCTTTTTGTCTACACAGCCAAGCAAGACCCTTTCTTTCAGCTCAGTTCCCCTCCTGTCCTCTGCAGCATCTCTGATGAGCTAAGCCATCAGAGGTCTCAGCCAGCATGAGGACAGGTGGGTTGACCAGCTTCCTGAATCTCTCTCATGGCTGGATTGTCCACTCTCCCTCCAGACATTTCCCCCCAGGCCCATGAAGAGGCAGACAGCAAGGTGAGGATCCAAGGAGAAGCATCCTAGGGGACTGCCAGGCTGCTCAAAGATGAGATCAAGAAGCTGGGAAAATCCCAGAGAAATAATGTGATGACTGAGGGAGGAGGCAAAACCCTCACCAACTCCCACCTTGGAGGCAGCTGGAGAATTGGCTGTGGCCTGGCTGGGCTGCAGGAGCTGTTGAAATACAAAGAGGGGTAAAAACAAGCCTATGTTTGACACGGCTTGTGCCCTCTCCCACCCTGTGATTGAAGACACAACTTGTTTTTTTGAGACAGAGGAAAATTTAGGAGTCTCCTGCGCAGCCAGTGCCTTGGGTGCTCCCAACTGCCAAGTGGATGGATGGAGTTTTCCTGGAGAGGCCCTGGAAACGCTGGGATTGTGACTTCCAGCACTGTGGTGATGGCACAGCCCACAAGGCAGTGCTGCCCCATGCGAGGTGAAGGCTGTGATCCAGGATGGGTGGGGAGCACTGGGATGCAGGGATGCAGGACAAAAGCTGACAGGATGGATGTGTGTGTGAGCTTTGTGGAATCCAAGGAGCTGAAAATACTGCATCTCAGTTGACTAATGAAAAAATCTGTTTTGTTTTGCAAAGAGTCATTGCAAACATCTGCATGTTGTGGAGTTCCCAAAAGGAGGAAGAAACCTCTCCCCACTGGAGCAGCTCCTGTGGGAGGAGGCAGAGAATGCACAGAGAAATTGGGGTGCTCAGGGTTACAAGCCCAGGGAGTGATGGAACTGCAGGGCTCATCTTCCAAAAAAGAGTAAGGAGGAGTAAGAGGGAGTATGAAAAGCAGCTGGCAGGAACCAAGGATAATTTTATGGTTTTGCAAAAAATTACCATGGCAATTAAAAGTGCTTTAAGCTTTTGAAGGAGAAAGAAGGAAAGAAGAGGGAAGTAAAAAGCCCTGGGGCCGGATTGAAGGGTAGGATGGAGAGAGGAACAGCCATCACCCAGCACAGCCATGGCACAGCTGGGGATCTGCTGCAGGGGCGTGGGGGACGAGCAAAGATCAGTGTGTCGGGAGCCAGGTGTAAGGGCTGGTGGGAAAAAACAGCTGGACAAGGACCCTTGGAGGTGAGTGATGGGGAAGGTACTTCTGCAGAGTGCCCAAATGCCAGGAGCTCATTCCTGTGTCCAGAGGGTGGTGGCTTGGAGCCACAGCAAGGCTGAGCTGCCCATATGCTCCTGCTGGCTTTGCTTTCCCTCTCCACGCTTACCTGGTGATGCACTCAGCTGGCTGAAGAAGAAATGGTGTCCTGTGCTGAAATGTCCTCTGCAGCACTTTTGACTAGTTACCAGGCATCTGCAGCCGGGATCTGCCCTTGCTTTTGTGTCCCAGCCCTGGGGTTTGTGTTACAGCCCCAGGGTGTTCAGGGTGTAACCCATTGCCCTGGGTGAGACCCACTGTGGTGGTATCACCAAGCACTAGTCTAAGGACAAAGTGCCTGAGGTGTCACATCCCAAAGTGTCTTGATGGAGGTTCCAGCAGGCTCCTTCCCCACTAGGCATGAGTGCCTGGTGACCTGACTACAGGCTGCGGGGTTTGGTGGCAGTGCCAGCCCACCCTCCTCGGGGACCACAGCCGTGCCTGGCCACCCACAATAGCTGCTTTCAGTCCAATTTCACTGAGGGGCAGAGCTCTCAGAAACACTAAGCTGCTGGAAAACAGGCTTCCTTCCTCAGCTGATTTGTCACAGCCTTCAGGAAAGTTCCTGTGTTGGGTCTGGGACCTCATGTCCAGGCTGTTCTTGGCACTGGATGGGCATGGGGGGGATCTCCATTCCTCCCTCCCACTGCCATCAGCCTTACCAGTATGGCACAGCTGAGGAAACTGAGGCACAGGGAGGTAACAGAGCTTGCCTGGGAATGAACTGTGGCATTTCTGCAGATCAGCCCATCGGCTGGGACCAATGAGGGTGGTTTGGACCCTTCTTCTCAGGGACTAAAGAGGTCCTAAGCAGCCACCCTCCAGCTTTGGTGCTTCCCTGCTCTCATGGAGCAAGGTCAGCTCCACAACTGATGGGTGGGAGAGCCCTGCACACACACCAGCAAAAGGCCCTTCATCCCCAAAGTGCCACCAGGTCTTATGCAGACCAGGAGCTGCCACCACTCAATCCTCATCACTCCAAAACCCAGCAGAGAGGGTGCTGGAGAATCACCTGCACAGGGGTTTGGTGGCCACAGGGCAGAGCCCACACCAGCCACACCCCTGTCCCAGAGTCACAGTGTGGTGGGAGTCACCATACTTTTGGGGGGGCATAAAAAAACCCCACCAACCTCAGTTTCTCACTTGAGTCCACCTGGCCATTCCTGCATCACTTCCCCACTGAGATCCAGGGAGCCTCAGTTCTCTTCAAGCTGCTGCTTTCCTTTCAGCGCGCTCTCCTTTCCCACCCCACTGGAGATGACACAGGGCAGAGGAGCCCTCCCTTTATGCCCTGTTAAGATGTGGCCGTGTCCTGCGGGACGGTGGGCTGGAGCAGGAGGGTCTCCATGGGCAGCTGGAGCTGCCGGAGCACACGCGCCTGTTGGACACCCCGGTACCCGCTGCCTCCCCGATCCCGCTCCGCATTCCCAGCAGCCCTCATGGGCTCGGCGGGAGGGACGCCCTGGGGCCTGCGGTAGTTCGGGAGACGGGCCCTCCCTGGCTCAGGTGAGAGGAAGGAAGCGGCGGGGAGAGCAGGGCCGAGGGTGAGCGCTGCCGGCAGGGAGCGGCCCCCGGGGTTCGCTCTGGCCCCGGGCCGAGGGGGTGCCGAGGCTCAGCGGCTGCCCGGGTACCGGGGAAGGTCCCGGCTGGATGGACGGCAGTGTGGATGTGGGCAGGGTGGCCCAGCAGCAGAGCAGGCTGGTGTCAGCAAAATACCCGGCTTGTTTTGGGAGGCTGTTCAGCGGTGGAGGTGGAGCTGAGCGGTGTTGCCTCCACGGGGCAGGACTGACCCCTCCGCAAGGGCTGCGTGCTGGAGGGCTGCGGTCCTGCCGGTCTGGGGGCTGAGGGCTCGAGTTGCCGCGTTCCTCTAGGGGGTTATTTATTGAATGTGACTTGAAAACCCTTTCTCTTGCTCATGTCCAACTCTTAATCTCTCTCCAGAGTAAAACTTGCCTTTCACCTCCCTAACGGGCCTGCTCCATCCGTGGGGGAGCTGAGGCCTGCAGGGGAGAAGCCTCTTCTCTCCATCCCCTGCCTTCCTCCAGCCGTCCTGGGGGAGGCCCACAGGGAGTCAAGCTCGGTGAAACCTGTACCAGAGCCATACTGAGTGGTCCCCAGCAACGAGATGCCTGGGGAGGGGGCAGCTGCCCACTGAGGCCGGGGGGGACAGCAGCTCCGCACAGGGGATGTGGCTCTGGCACGTTTTGCTGCTGAGCTCTCGCACCCTGTGTTCACCATGATGGTGATGCTCAGTGTGGGGCTGTTTCTGGGGCCAATTTCCAAGCCCCCACTCCAAATCCTATGGGCCATGCAGGTTTACCTGCCCAGGATTTTCTCTGTGTACTTTTTAGGTCTGTGTCAGTGTATATCCCAGCGGGGAGGCCATCAGTGCTGCCCTGGGAGCACTGGGGTGAGCCAGATTTTCCTCCTCCAAAAATCCCCCCCATGCAGCGAAGAGCTCTCTCCTGTTTGCTGCCAGGCCCTGCAGCACAACAGGGAAGGCAGCTGGAGGGCTGCCAGCCCCGGCAGCAATGCCTGGGAAAGCTGGGCTCAGCAGGTTGGTGGTGGCCCCATGACCCTGGTCCCGCTCACAGCAGAGCTGATGGAGGCACCGAAGCTTCGGGAGCTGGCTAGCACTTCCCTGCCATCATCCCCCGGGGAGGATCTGGGCTTTGGGCATGTTCCCAGCTGTCAGGGAGAGGTGGGGGACGGAGCATGGAGCAGGAACTGCATTTGCCCACACAGACGGCCTTCCAGGAGGGATGTCTGGGAGCAGGACAGGGCTGAGCTTGCGCGAAACAGATCGGAGAGGCTGGGTACCTGCTGGGGCAGAGGGCTCATCGGGTGGCACATGCTTGTCCTCATCCCTTTGGGTAAGGAACCAACTCTCCCCAGCCGCCCTGGGTTGAGTGTGCACTGCGGGCTGTGCTGAGAGCCCCTGGGGACACCACACCATGTTGGCTGTGGTGAGAGAGCTTTCCTTTAGTTCATCCATGGTCATCCTGTGCCCTCCTGCTCTGCCTGGGACAAGGTGGGCTGCAGAGCTGGCTGCTGGGGAAGCTGGGCTCAGCCTCCATGGTTCCCAGTCCCTGGTGCGACGTGCTGACACCACAACCACTGTCCTGCTGATGCTGAGTGCTGAGCAAATGGAGCGAGGAGCTCCTCTGGCCCAAGGCCTGGGAACAAGACCCAGCACCCCAACTGCAATCCTGGGTCTTCATCGTGTTGACCAGAGGCAGCTACCAGTGGTGAAACTGTGCAGGAAGAGGCGCTGCATGAGAGCATGTGTGCCACCTTGTGTGGCTGGAGGCATGGCTGTGCTGTGAGCCCAGCATGGACCATTTGGCTCTCCAGCTTTACAGCCAGGCCTCCAGCACGGTGGAGAGGAGTTGTCTCCACTCAGGGAGCGAGCGGCTGGAGGATGTGAGTGGGCAAGGGGATGAGCAGGAAGCAGGCAAGGCTTTCCTTCCACATGTTCTTGCTAATGAAAACCAGGAGCTGTACAACCTCAGAGTGTAGCCTTGTGGCAGAGCTGTCCGGGTGTCCTCCAGGCGGCACGGCCCCTTTGCTGGGATTCCCTGGAAAGATGGGTGGTGGTAGCAGAGGCCAAGATGTGGAGACTGGGGAGTTCTGGCTTGAACAAGGGTCATGTCTGGCCAATTCCACGATGCCTTCCCTTCCGAGTGGGAAATGTTAGGTTTGGACTTTGTTCAAAGGGAGTGTGTGGTGTATGCAGCAGCTCGAACTTCCCACCTCTCTGCCTTGAGTTGTTTGGGAATTTTTAAGGACAGTGCAGAACAGGATGTCTTCTGCCAATCAAATTCTTGTTTGAGCAGGATGTCGACAGCTTGATTGCACAGTGTTGCTGTGAGGCTGTATGTGCCCTTCCAAGGGGCAGATGTGATGGTGTAAGCCAATGGCAAAGGCATCTCTTCTCCAAGCTGGATGCTCTGCTCTGGCTTCTGTCCTGTTTTCTGGTGCTCACAGAGGCCCTGGCTGAAGGTCCTGGCCCTTCAGGTGTTTGCCTTAGTTTCCCTAGAGGCTTACCTGTGCCCATGATGGAGCTGTGTTTGCAGCCATGACGTGACTCTCACTGAGTAAATGTTTACTGCTGGAGTTCTCTTCCCCTCCCTGAGTATATTCCTGTCTCTCCCTTGCAGTCTCAGACCATGAACTATATGGGGCACCTGGCTGAGTCTGTCTTTGTCACAGTGAAGGAGCTGTACCAGGACCTGAACCCTGCCACCCTGACAGGCTGCATTGATGTGGTGGTGGTGAGGCAGCCCGATAACTCCTTCAAGTGCTCCCCATTCCACGTGCGCTTCGGGAAACTGGGAGTGCTGCGCTCCAGGGAGAAGGTGGTAAGTGGTTCCTTTCCATGGGGCTGTGCTTCCTCTCTGGTGTCTCCATACCCAGTATCTTCTATAACCCTTGGGTTGTGGAAAAACTTTGTTTGAGGGGAATGGGAGCCCTACTGAGAGGAGTGCTTGCCAAGATTTGGAGGTGATGCCCCCTAATGGAACCCATCCTCTTCCAGGAATGACTATGCTTCCCAGGAAATCTGGGAGTGGTCCCTTGCCTCAAAGGCTGGGTGGCTGTCAGCCCTGCAAGCAGCTCCAACCCAGCCCCTCCCTGGGGAAGTGCCCCTGCACTCCAGTGGATGAGTGGGTTTGGATGGACAGGCTGCTTCTGCCTCTTGTTAGGTTGACATTGAAATCAACGGGGAGCCTGTGGATCTGCATATGAAGCTGGGAGACAATGGAGAGGCCTTCTTTGTCCAGGAGTCAGAGGAGAATGAGGTCGGTGATGCAGAGGTGCTGCAGGTCTGTGTTCTGCTGTGTGGAAGTACAGAGTTGAGATGGAATGACCAGGTTTGGAATGCTGCTCTTCCACAGAGTGACTCCATTGTCCCTTCTGATGTTTTCTGTGTCTGGAAAGGTTCCTATTCAAAGGACCTTTCAACCAGTGTGGAGGACCTGGGCAGTGGAGCACCCTGAGGGAGTACTAGACCACATATCTGCATCCCGGACTGATCTCCATCAACGGACATGGCTGCTGGCCAGCCAGGCAGATATCTTGGAGCTTGGCCTTTTGAGGGATCTTATAACAGGGATGAGAATGAGACAGATGCTGTGGCAGGCTGCCCACTCCACTGGGAAGTGGGATAAGACTAGTTGTGGCTTCCAGAAATCTTGGCAGCTCTTCTCCCAGCCTGACTCGTGATCACTGCTAGCTTGGGCTAGGTTTGGGAGCAGGAGAGGGCTGAGTCCCATTTGCAGCCCTTATTATTCTGGTCTCGTGGTGCCATCTCCTGCCTGTCTCTCCTTGCCCATGTTAGAGATGTCTTTAGCTTGTGGCTGGATCGGCCTTCTTTTATTTACAAGTTTTATGTACAAACCCTCTCCTTTTAGGCCAGGCCACAAAACGGCCCATGAGCTACAGGCTCAGTGGTGTTGGTTGTGCTGGTGGAGTATGTTCCATAGGCGAGAGCAAGGAGCTGCCAGGCTGGAAAGGAGCATGCTGGAGGGAGCTGATGGGCTCTTCCCCATCCCTGTTGCAGGACAGCATCCCCTTCTGCCTCTGCACGTCCCCCATCCCCATGGAGCAGAGCCTGAAGGATTCTGTCCAGCCATCTCACGGGCAGGAGGCCACCGGCGCTGAAGTGACCCAGCGCAAGAGGAGGCAACACAGGAGAAAGGCCAAGAGGAAGGAGGTGTTGGACTCAGAGTCTGAAAGCTCTGATGAGACCAAAGGCGAGATGCCTATGGAGGAGCTGTGCAAGCTGCCAGCCCCAGGGTGAGCTGCTTGGTCTGGGCAAGGTGGGTCAAACCCATGGGTTCACTTGGTGAAGCCCAGCAGTATTGGAGCAGGAGGAAAGTGTTTCCAAGGGGAGCCCAGCCTGTTCTGGAGTAGGAAGCCAGTGGGAATGGTGAAGCTGTATTGCCAGCTTTCTGGAGAGGTGCCTGAGAGTAGCACAACTGACTCTTTTCCCCCTTTGCAGTGGTGCAGGGTGTTCATCCTTCACTGGTGCCCTCGAAGAAGAAACCCTGTTGTTGCAGTCCCCAGAGATGCACCCGCACTCCGATGGGGAGCTGGCCTCCGCGGACAGGTAATGGACAGAGGCAAGGTGTTCTGCTCAGCTCTGGTGAGAGCAGGGGACAGGCCTCATGGCTAGGAAAGTAGTACAGGAAAAGGACTTGCAGGTATCAGGAGAGGAGGGTTTTCCTGGCCTGATATGGTGTGGCTGGAGGAAAGCTCAGAGGCTGTGAGGGACACTTGTGATCATGGTCACAGATGTGAGAAACCTGCATGCCCAGGGCTCTGTGCTCCTGAGCTGCTCTGGACAACTGCTGGCATAGCACTTTGCTTCCTTGGGCCTCAGCTTCCATAGGCCCTGGTCCTTTGTGAGTGACAGTCTTATGGAGCAGAAGTGACTTTATGGGAAACCAGCCTTACAGGGTTCTTGGTCCTAAATGTCCTTGTGCTGATAGGAGAGCATGGGGCTGTGGTACTGGTAAGCTCCCATATCACTTTCTCTTCTTGCAGCTTCATGCTGAGCCATCTATCTTCTCCCAGAAGTGATTCTGAACTGGAGGTCAGATCACAGGACAGTTTTGCTCTAGGGGCTGAATCCCACATCCAGTGGACCTGGGGAATGCTCCCTCAGGTGAGTCCCTGCTCTTGATCTTCTCTAGCAGCTGCAGAAAGCTGAGGAGTCTGTGGCCAGGCAGCCTTCGGGGAGTTGTCCCCCTCTGCCTAATGCTCTGGGCAACTTCCCATCCTCAAACCTGTCCTTCTGCTTTCCTTGAGGTGAATAAATTGGAACGAGTTGAACCAGCCAAGTCCTCGAAGACCATTGCTACTGCAAGAACCTCCATCTCTGCGGCACTGATCCCAGTGGATGAGGCAACCCCTCTTGCTGCCACCTCTGAAAGTCTGGAAGGGAATCCAAGTCCAGCAGAACCTCAGGACATACCCTGTTCCTCAGCTGTGTCTGTTATTGAGACAACACTTACACCCCAGGATGGGAACAGCATCCCCAGTGCTGGGGGGGCAGAAAGGTTGTTGGGGGCCTCCTCAGTCCCACAAGAGAACCAGGAGGAAGATGGGAGTGTTGTGCCAGAGGTTCAGCCGGTTGTGGAGCCCTTTGAGGGAGCCATTGCTCGAAGGCGGGCAGGCTCAGAGGGCCCTGAGCACCAGCGGGAGAGGCAGAGGAGCCAAGGTGAGAGGGTGGCTGGTGCAGCTGGAAATGGTGTTTGAGCCTGCAGGTGCCTGTCTCGGTTGAGGGCCTGGGTTATTCATTCACTATAACTCCCTCATGACTGCCCGGGCATTGCAGGTGTGCTGTTTGCTTTGCTTTGCCCTCTCTGTGTGCAACCAACTCCTTTGCTTTGAAGACTCATCCGTCAAGTTTCCAGCTTTCAGTGACCACCCAGCTCCCAGGAAGGCTTTCTTGCCTTATGTTCCCTGAAGTCCATCCTTGGGTGTCTCTGCCTGTGCTCGCTTAGAAGATTTCTCAGCAATACAGGCCATACTCTAACTTGAAGTGTCTGGCCTGACTGGCACCACCTGGCCTGACTTGTGTCTTTATCCTGAACATGCCAAGTCAAGGGGAAAATCTCAGGGAAGCATTTATATTCCTCCCCTTGACAGTATATTTAAGGATTATGCCAGTGTAGGTGTCTTGAGGTAGTTTTGTTGCTATTGATTTAAGGCAGCTTTTGCAGTAGGCTGCCCTGTTTGTATGGTACATGGATATGATGGAGGAAAACACTGTTACTCTCTCGATAGATGTTGGGATGGTTGGAAAGGTGATTCAGCTAAGCTCTCTCTCTCCTGTCTGTGCTTTGAGGATCCATCAAAAGAAGTCCTCACTTGGGTCCCAGTGACATTTACCTGGAAGACCTCTCCAACCTGGATGAGAAGCAGGTGGCTCTCTGTTTCCCCAGGAGGTATGAGTTGCCCCAGCTGGCCAAGCTCAGACCTTCTTGAGCAATTCCCTTGGCACAAAGAATGGAGGTATGTTTAAAACTGTTGTCTGATGTCACTACCAGCAAAAGAAGAAGCACAGAGCAGAGTTTGAGCCCTGTGACAGACCCCAGCAACCCTGTGTGTGTCCAACTGCCACCCAGCTTTCCTGCTGACACCCCCCCGGACTGTGACCCCGCGCCCGCGGTCGCCCTGTCGCTGTGCGGGGGCCTGAGGGGCAGCAAGCAGATCTCTCAGGGTAGGTGAGAGGGGAGGGGGAACCTGCAGCCCCAAAATCCAATATATCCACCGGTGGCATGACACAGCCTCTGTCCCACCAGAGAGGTTCCTGGAGCACATGGTTTCCTACCAGCAGTTTGTTGAGAATCCAAGGCTTGTCAATGACCCGAACCTGGTCATACTCATCAACAACAAGTGAGTGGCCTGCTCTTCCTGCTGCTTCATCCCACGATGGACAGTGTGGTCCCTTTGCCCCTACAGAAATCCTCCTGTAGCAGTGTGACTCCATCCCAGAGCGTGATTGTACTGCAGTAGTTGTGAGAGGGGAGCTGGCTGTGGTGCAGGTTGGTGATCTGTAAAGAGCTCTCGCTCCAGGAGTGATGATGTGCCCACCCCTCTTGGTTTTCCAGGTATTACAACTGGGCAGTGGCTGGTCCCATGATCCTTTCCATGCAGGCTTTCCACAGGAGCATTCCTGAGGTCAGTGGAATGACACATTTTCTAGCCATGATTCTCAGCAGGGCCTGAGAATCCTGGGCTGAGCCTCCCTGGGATGAGAACTGACTTTATCCCATGTTCTGCCATGTTCACAGAGCATCATTGACGACTTGGTGAAGGAGAAGATGCCCAAGAAAGGCAGAAGGTGGTGGTTCTGGAGGAGGAAAGAATTCCCAGCAGAGGAGGTGTGTTTGTGGCAGTGGATGTGACAACCACGTCTGTCGCTGGGTATCTGTCGAAGGGGTCCCGGTCCAAGGGGGGAAGAAGACACACAACACACACGAGGATGGTGAGACAAAGGGATGTCTGCCTGCTCAGAGCAGCAGGCAGCCTTTTATTAGGTTTTCCTACCTCTACTTTCTCACACACATAACACAAACATCTTTCTACAAAAATACTAAGGAATGTGCACCTGCACACAGCTCAAGGCTGTGTCCATGGGGATTATCTGGTTGGCTTCACTGCTCCCATGAAAAACGGCCTAACACTCCACAATACTCCAAAGTCTTCAGACTTCAGCTGTGGGGCTGTGACTTCCCCCCACATCGTGCCGTCCAGCTCTCAGGGCCGCTTCCATGGGAATGTGCAGCCACCTCCACCTTTCTCAGGGGAACGGTCTTACCCCCCTCAATGCCTCCAGCTCTTCCGCTTCCAGGGGGCCCAGGGGTTCCATGGGCCTGCCATCTCCCCCCACACATGTCCCCAGGGGACAGGCATCATTCTGCTGACTGGAAGAGGTGGGGGTGGGGGAACAACAGGGTCCTTGGGATGGCCTGGGGCTGAATATGAGGACACCCAGGACCTGACAAGGTGACTTCTGAAGGTTGCTCCTGTCCCCTTGGGTCTGTTAATACCTGAGCAGCAGAACAAGGCCCGGTGATGCGGTAACACAGACCTTGTAATCCATCCTGCCACGTGCCCCTCATGCCAGGTCCCCAGGTACCACATGTGCTTGCTGGTCTCCCTGCCCCACCAAAGCACCAGGCTGTGCTTCCTCTGCCATGGGCAGTGTCCTCGTGGAGGCAGGGGGAGCATTGCTGCCTCTCTTCTGGCATCACTGCTCCAAGTGGAAGAAAAGCAAAGCAGCCCCTGTTCCTGCCCTTGGCTCTGTGTAAGCACTGCTCAGCAATAACAGAAACATCTCTGTTATCAACACTGTTCAGCACAAATCCAGAACACAGCCCCAAACCAGCCACTGTTAAGAAAATTAACTCTACCCCAGCCAAAACCAGCACACCCTTCTCTGCCTGCAGAAGCAGCCAAAGCCAGGGAAAGCCAACGAGGGGATGCTACAGACTGACTCTGCTCAGCAGAGGTGAGTTTCTCCCTCCCAGGTCACCTTCACAAGTCTGCATGCTCCTTATCTCTTCTCCTAAGTGACCAGTTATTCCCAAATTTATCTAATGTAAGGGGGCAAAAAACTCTGTTAAGACTCCGTCTGATCCCAGTCCAGCCAAACTCTTCCCTTCTTTGTGTAGGCAGGAGGAAGAAGGCTCATCCAGTGATTATGAGACCCTGCACTCTGGGCACATGTTGGCAATAGAGGCCCCTGCTCAGAAACCTCTGCCAACCTACAAGAAATCCCTGCGGCTCTCCTCTGAACAGATCGTATGTATTTACTCCTCTGCCGTCACTGCCTGTGTGTGTGTAGGGGTGAGACAACCTTAAACAGGGATTTCTCTACTCCTGACCTCCAAGTATCTTGCCCTAGTTGGCCACCCTGTAGAGGCTTGGGGTCTCTGGCCTGGCTGGGTGGCAGTCTGGCCTCTGGCAAGTCTTGGTCTGGTGTGAATTGGTGCTGCTGTAACACTTTTGCTGCCCCTCTGCCACAGGAAAGGTTGAATCTGCAGGATGGCCCCAACGAGGTGGCATTCAGTGTGACAACTCAGTACCAGGGCACGTGTCGCTGCGAGGCCACCATCTACCTGTGGAACTGGGATGACAAGGTGGTGATCTCGGACATCGACGGCACCATCACCAAGTAAAAGGCCTTTATGCCACCCCAAAATCCATGTTTTCCCCTGTTAGGGGAAAGTGTCCTTTAAAGGCTTGCATAGGCAGGCAGGAGAGACCACAAACCCCACGGTGCTGGGGATGGATACCCACCAGGTTGGATCACACTAACCCGGTATCCTTTCCTTCTAGGTCGGATGCTCTGGGGCACATCTTGCCTCAGCTGGGTAAAGACTGGACTCATCATGGGATTGTTAAACTATTCCACAAAATCCACCTGTAGGTATTGGATCAACTGAGGCCAAGGGGAAGTGGGAAACTGATGGAGTGAGAGCCAGGGCTCACTGATGCTGGCCAGAATGGCCTCGTTACCTGCTGTCAGTGATGGCTGCTGTGCTGCCTACATGGTGCTGGGGGGTGAAAGCAGGGGGCCCCCTGGGAGCAGATGCTGGCATTGCCTTCCCTGGCAGGAGTGTGTCGGTGGAAGCTTTGCTGGGGAGGTGTAGCTGAGCAGTGGTGGTGAGACCACCCGGGGTGACACCTGAGAGTGGTGGCAGGGGAGTCCCCAGCACTGCCAGCCCTGGGTCGGTGCTGGTGTTTCTCTGGGTGCCCAGCGATTGCTTCCCAGAGCCCAGGGGATGAGACTCCCGAAGGGTGACACTAGCAGTGGGTCCCTGCAGAGCCTCCAGCTCAGTCCCTGGCCCCTGTGGCCACTGAGAGGCACTGTGGGCCCGTGGATGGCTCATCCCGGCCCTGGGAGGGACACGCTCCCGGGGCTGCAGGGACACGACTGGCATTTCGGCTGCCTCTGGCCACCCTGGTACCCTCTTGGCTGAGCTGCCCTGCCCTGGAGGCCTGTGAAGGCTGGGTACAGCACCCCTAATGCCCAGGCAGCCCCGTTGGATGGAGGTGCTGCCTGGGGGTCTTGTCTGGGTGCGTGGGTGCTGAGCAGCAGTGGGTGCTGTGCAGCTGGGTGGCTGTGGCTGCTGGGGAGAGCCTGGAGGGTAGTGCAGGGACCCCCAGTGTGAGGCAGGTGGGGACTGGGCTTAGCCCAGGTCTCTGGGTAAGGCATTTGCATTGTTTGTGGAACCACCTTGGTTGCTGAAGGGGTGAACAGCTTTGGGCTTAGGCCAGGTACTGTCCCCCTTGAAGCAGGAGAATGCCCTGCCCTGGACACGGCTCAGAGGGGCTCCCTGTGCTCTCTTAGGAATGGCTACAAGTTTCTCTACTGCTCGGCCAGGGCGATAGGCATGGCCCACGTCACCAAAGGCTACCTCGAATGGGTCAATGACCAAGGCTGTGCCCTCCCCAGGGGCCCCATCCTGCTCGCCCCCAGCAGCCTCTTCTCTGCCTTCCACAGGTACTGTGTCCTCTCCTGCACCCCCCACGTCCCTGGGAGCAGCACCCCTTTCCCCAGCTCAGTGCTGAGGGATGTCCCAGCCTCAGACTGCTCTGTCCTCCTTGGCACATGATACCTTTTGTGTGAGGCAGCAGGAGAGCTGCTTCCTCTCCCTGGAGCTTTGTGGTGCAACTCCTGATGCACAAAACCTCTCTTGCCTTCCAAATCACTTCCCTGAGCCCCGGACAGCCTCGCTGCCCTCACTCCTGGCCAGCTGATGCCACTCTGATCATGGGTCTTGTGCTGCAGGGAAGTGATTGAGAAGAAGCCAGAGGTGTTCAAGATCACCTGCCTGAGGGACATCCAAAACCTGTTTGCCCCGAGGTGTCCCTTCCACGCGGCCTTTGGGAACAGGCCCAATGTGAGCAGCTCTCCTGGGGCAGAGGGAGGGCTCGGGGGGGTGGTGGTGCCTTCCTGCAGCTCTCATGCCATGCTGGCCTTCCTTGGGCAGGATGTCTACGCGTACAAGCAAGTGGGGCTGCCAGAGAGCCGCATATTCACGGTCAACCCCAGGGGAGAGCTGATGCAGGAGCTCACCAAGAACCACAAGTCAACGTAAGCAATGTGCTTATTCCTCAGCATCCTTGGGATAACTTCGCTGTAACCCAGAGGAGCATCTTGGGGTGTAGAAAAGCAAACAAATGCCCAATGGCCCCAGTGCAACCTCTTTCTTACCCCCACAGGTACGAGCGGCTGTCGGAGCTGGTGGAGCTCATCTTCCCTCCCCTGGAACAGAGGGGGAGAGCTGGTCTGGCGTGCCCAGAGTACAGCCACTTTTCCTACTGGAGACCTGTGCTGCCTGATGTTGACTTGGATGCCTTCTTCTAACCCCATTCCCTGTGGAGGCCTGACCCAGGGCTCTCCTCTGTGTCCTTTGCCAGGACTGAATGCTCCAGCTGCACCTCTTCCCCCGTTTGCTGCTCAGGCATTTTGCACTTGTAATAGAGGTCATGACACCCCTTTTCAGGTGGCTAAAGGGAGTAAAAGGGAACTCTGACTCTACAAAACCTCCAGTTGCTAAACTAAAACTGTTGTAAGCTGGGTCTCTTCTAATGTTTGTAACCCCTCTAAAGCCTGGCTCTTTTTCAGAGGTGGTGGTTGATCACTGTTTTATTTATTGATGAGCCTCTGGCATAGCTATTGCTACCTCCAGTATGACCACAGTTCATACTGGTAGCTGGTGGAGTGAAACTGCCCACCAAATCATTAAGGTGGATGGAAGATGTTGGGTATTTGAGTGTTTTTGACTAATAGCAATAATAAATAATGCCTCCAGTCTGGCATCTGCCTTGTCCTTCCCTGACTGCCGTGTGTGAGTGTAAATAATCTCCGAGTTTGCCATTTCTGGAAGCCACACAAGTCATTTGGATTCTGGAAACCTCAGTGAGAAATACTTTATTTTTTTTCCTTTCCAGTACAAACGCTTTTTCAGCTTTTAAAATCTGAACAAATGTAAAATGTTTTAAAAACAACAGAACACAGCCTTTTGACCATATCAGTTATCAACTGCCTTGGAAAGCTGCCCATGCAAGGACAGCCCCATGGGCACCATTTCCTCCTTCTGCAAGCAATAAAAAAAAAAAATGCCCAGTTTTGTACAAAGTTCCTTTCACTTTTTAAACATGAATAGTTGAGAACTGAAATATAAACTGTCCATAGCTTCAAGTGACTAGTCAGGAATAGTCCAAACATAGCACCATTTTCTGGAAGGTCAGACTTCTTCCTTGTCCTAGTTTTATTAAGGCCAATCCTGGCTCCCTCTGTGCTTGGGAAGCTGTTCCTGCTCAGCCACTCTAACCCAGCCCTGGCTGGGGAAGGGGGAGCCTGGCCCTTGGCTTTTTTTCTCTTTGGTTGCTGCAGCCCTTTTTTTCCCTGGTGTGAGGGTATGGGAAGGGAGCTCTGGCAGGATGCTTGTGTGGGGTGAGGGCTCCCCTGAGTACTGAGGATTGACTTAAGACTCCTTCTTTGGGCTGAGGAAGAACATAGGTTTTGTTGTGTAAGAGCAGGTTTTGCAGGATGCTGATCAGCAGCCGGGGGTTGTTCTTCAGCCATAGAAGTGTCTCAGCAGCTGCAGCATAGCTCCAACTGAGCAAAGCCCAGAGCAGGAAGAGTGGATTCTGGTGCTGTGAGCACCTGGTGGGACTGGGTGAGTGGTGGGGGGCCAGGTCCCCTCTCCACAGCTGATGGCCCATGCTCCTCTGGCAGGGGAACGAGTTTATTACTGCATCAGGGGAACACGATGTGGCCAACTGGACTCAGGGATCCCTGTGGTCCTCCCCAGCCTGGAATGATGCTTCAGGGAGCTCACACAGTTTTTCTGGAGGAGAAAAGGTGCCCTGATGCATCTGTACTGGGAGCTGCTGCTGCTCTGTGCTGGTCAGGGAGGATCAGGGAGGGAATTTTGGTGGAAAAGAACAGGAGCAGTCTGGTGAGGGTGATGGGCACTGGGTGGGAGCTGAAGGCTGGATGGTCTGGAAGAGTCCATGAGCTGAAACACTGAGCTGATAGAAAAATATGTTCCTCTGCTATAAAGTGCCAGACCTGCTTGGATGGAGGCTCTTTAATTTCCTCCTCATCCTAGTCATGAAGACCCTGTTGCTGGTTAGTGGAGGGTGCCCGTGGGGGGCTCCCAGGGAGAGGCAGGTTCTGTGTGCAACAGGTCCATAAGGCAAGGCTGGGGCTGCTCAGGAACATGGACAACCTTTTCCAGCCTGCCTGCTTGTGGGAAACCAGAGTCAAGCTGGGTAAGTCACTTGGGATTTTGATTCCCAGGCTGAGCTGAGGAGAGGTCTCCAGAGGTCTTCTCACAGGTGCAGGTCCCAGGGCTAGTGGGCTAGAGGAATGTGAGGGGGAGGCTCCTGTTCCCACACTGCTGCACTCACACCCTGGAGCAGCTGGAATTCTCCTGCCCCTGGACGAGATGAGGGAAACCACGTTCACAGTTTAAGTAGTAAAACAGGAGAGAACCAGAGCTGGAGGACAGGACTGGTCTCTGCAGGGACCTATGGACATGTCTCCTTGGGGAAGACGCGTTTTCCATAACCCATTAAGTCAGTCCCAGGTGTAACCAGAGAGCCCAGCAAAGTGGGATTGCAAAGCACAGCAGCTCTGGGGACTGTGGGGCTCTCCCCAAATACTGCTGCTGCAGGTTTTAGCTGCTCAGTGTGGCTCTTTGGAATATGGCAAGGGACATGGGGCAGCAGGGGGAAACTCTGCAATCAGATGAGCACCATGACAGTGGATTCTTCAAAAATATACACACACATATCATATGTATATATATGCATATATGTGTTTTCCTAATGCATACCCTCATCTGCTCCACGAGGCATGTGCATCTGCATGGAGGAGGGAGCAGTATAAATGGATTTACCATACACAAGGAGAGCTGCTGTCTCGGAGAGGGGAAGCCAGTTCCCCGAGGGGACGTGTGAATACGTGTGTTCTTTGAAATTTGCAATTCCTGTGGTGAGTTTTGTTCCCCATAAGGAGCCCTGGCTTTGCTCAGTCCCTGGATTGAGATGCAGGTGGTCTTTAGGTCAGAGAAACTCTTCCTCAACTGATAACTACAGGGTTGTATTCTTCCAGAAATTATAAATCCACAAAAAATAAAATTAAAAATCAATGTTCCCACCTCCAGCTTCCTCCTGAATTGTCCTTCTGGGGTCATCAGCCCAGGAGCCAAAGCAACACCCCCAGCCAGGAGGCAGTGACACTGCTGCACCAGGGTCAAGACAGCTGCCGAGCAGGAGGGGAGTACTGGCACAGCAGAGTTATGGAAAAGTGGGGCCAACAAGATGAAGGGGAAAAAAAAAAAAGTAGCAGCTTTTCATTTAAAAAATTATCCCACGAACTGTTGTCACATTGGAGCGAGTCTGTGTGATATAAGTTAATCCTGTCCTTCACGGGGGGGGAAGGAAGACACACATGGCAGTGTGGCTAATGCTGCCTCCCCTCCACCTTCTCTTCCAAGTGCCCGACCTGTTCTGCCAGCTCGGAGACCTTGGCTTGGCAGTCCAGCAGGTTGTCCTTCAGTCCTGTTATTTCCTGAGAGTGGGCAGCCAGTGTCCCGTTCATGTGGTCCATGTAGTCCCACAGACTGCCTGTGTGTTTCTCCAGTTCCCTCCTGATGTCGTCCAGGCTCCCTGTGAGGACACCCAGCCTGCCACAGGCTCTCTCCACTCGGGCCACCCGCTCGTCGAAGTGAGAGATCTCCTGCTGCAGGTCGTGGGCCACGTTCTTGCAGGAGCTCAGGTCACTGACAATCCTGGCTTTGAGTCGCTCCAGGTCTCCCTTGAGGTTCAGGACACGCCGGTTGCTGAAGAAGAGCTGGGAGCCTTGGTCGTTGACTTTCTCCTGGATGGAGTGCACCTCATCCTCGATCTTCCGCTCGTGCTCGTCCAGCGAGGAGTTGACATGTGTCACGGTATCCGAGTACTGGGAGACAGAGTCCTTGAGCCCTGTCAGAGACTTGCTCACAGTGTTCAGGTTGATCTTTAGCAAGGTGATCTCCCCTTGCAAAGCCCCCGACGCTTCCTCCTCGATTCGCCGCTGGATCTCCAGGATGGTGGCGTTCAGCTTGCGCAGGAGGTCATAGTTGCTGTCCATCCGCAGGAGCAGGTCCTGGTTCTTGTTCTGGCAGTCCTCGATCTCCGTCCGGAAGGTCTCCACATCTTTGGAGGCGGAGGTGCAGCCCAGGGAACAAGTGCTCTCCAGCGTGACAAGGCGATTCTGGAGCACCTCCAGTGTCTCGTCTGTCCGTTTCCTCATGCTGGCGAGCTCGCCCTCCAGCACAGGCACCACTGCTCCATCCATTCCCGTGGGAGAACTGACATTGTTCAGCTCCCCCACGATGGTCATGAACCTGTCCTCCAGGGTCTGCATTTTGTCCTCAAAGGCAGTCCTCATGCCATCCACCTCTGCCACCACTGTGCCTCTCATGCTGTCCTCTATCCCAGAGCAGCAGCTCCCTGTTTCCCTCTCTGTAGCATTGAGCCTGGCTTCCAGGTCCTCAAAGCGCCCTTCAAAGAGGTTCCCTAGGGTGACAGTGGAGATTTCTCCATCCAGCCGTGAGTGCAAGTTCTTCTGGGACTCGGAGATGCTGTGAAGGCCTTTCTCAAGGATGTTCATGCGATCAGTGAGGTAGTCCAGGTTGCTGCAGCAGCTTTCCACCACGGTCAGCCCTTGGATCTGGGTCTCCAGCTGGGAGATCTCTTTCTTGATCTCCAGCTCCTTCCCATCCAGCGTCTGCTGCAGCCGCAGGTTGGCAGCTTTCTCCTCCTCGCACTGCTGCCGCACCTCTTGGATCCGGAAGTCGCACGTGGTCTGGATCTTCCCCAGCTTCTTCTCGAAGCCGTCGAGCAGCTCCCCGCGCAGAGTGCTCAGCCTCGTGTCCACGTACTCCTCCAGCAGGTCGATGGAGGTGAGGGGCGAGGGCCGGGCAGCCTCCAGCAGGTGCTTGATGTGCCCGTCGTGGTCCAGGACCATGCCCCGGACCTCGTGCAGCAGATCTGCCTTGGTTTTCAGCACGTCGCTCACCTCGGTCACTTTGGTCAGGATCTCCCCCACGGGAGGGTACGTGGCGATGTCGGCTTTGTCCGCCACGTCCACCAGCCCGTCGGGAATGATGCCGAAGCCGACTGTGGAGTCAGGCGTGCCCGGGCTGTTCATCAGGGAGCCGATCATCTTGGTGGTGTCCTCCTGGATGGCCAGGCGCAGGCGGTCCCCCAGCCCGCTCACCATGGTGTGCAGGCTGTCGTAGGACTGGGAGAGGCGCCTCACCTCCTCCTCCAGCCGATCCAGGCGGTCCCCAAAGAGGCCCGGCAGCTTCCTGCCTTCAGGGGAAAGAAACAGAGAGGGCACAGTCAGGACCAGTGCTCCTTTAACTCCCCTCCTTGGCTATCTTCCTCTTATTGCCATTTCAGCAAAACCCCAGCCCACCCACCCTCGCCATGTCTCCTTAAGCTGATCAGGAAACTCTCTTTCCTCTTGGGATCCAGCCCTGTGCTCCCAAGTTAAACAGCAGGTGATGAGAATAGCCCAGGGGAGCTTTGTCTTGAGACACCCTCTATCAACCCCAAAATTAATAGAAAAATGCTCTAAAGCAATGAGGAAAGGCAATTTTGAAGCTGCACATTTTGAAGGAGACAAGATTAAAAAAGCAAGTGGTCCTCAAAGGAATCAAATCTCAGATCTCTGATCAGAAAGCACATCACTCACTAATTTTTTGCCAAATTCATGCCCTGTGCTGGAACAGAAAGACCCAGGATGGTTGAGTGTGTGCTGGTGGTGTGGTGGCCTATAGATGTGAGGCAGGAATGAGATCTCACCATACTGATTCTTCTTTGGTCCTGGAAACAGGTCAGGGTGGCTTTTTGGATAGGGTGGAAGTCTGGGCATTGGAAACATATTTTGCCCAGGAGGCATTTTCGGGCTGGGGTGCTGGGGCAGCAGGCCAGGCTGGTCAGTGGGGCTGTCGTGGCACCCTTCTCCCATGAAGCCTGGGCAGCACCTCCAGGACAGCTCCGTCACTGTCTTGTATCCAATCTTGTATCTGGGTCTGAAGAACGTGCGGTACCTTTGCAGGAGAGGGGGGGAGAGAGAGGACAGTTTAGAGAACAACCTCGACATCGAGCAGGAAAGCAGAGCAGGGTCCTGAGTCCTGTTGGGTGTGGGGGATCCGTGCACAGGGGAAAGCCTGGCTGAGACCCTTGTGCTGCACCCGCAGACCATGGCCCACCTCCTCCTCCTCTTACTGCACCACAGCTCAGTGCAGCATTACAGTGGGGTTTTGCTGGAGTGTTTTTGACCTGGGACACCTGGTGTTAGTCAAGAACAGCAGCTGTAAGGGTATTGCTGCAGTCCCTGGCCCAGCTGGTGGCCACTCTGACTGATGTCACACTGTTTGGCAACCTTTGGCCCAGGAGACCACAAGGTGAAATGATGGAAGTGATTTCAAAACCCCTGCAAACTCAGATCATTTCCAAGAGGGAAGCGGACAGCTTGTGGAAGTGTTTTGCACTTTGAATTGACCTGCAGAATTTCCTAGTAATTGTGTCCTGAATGCTCTGTGAGCATTGAAATACCTTTGGAAAGGTGTTTTCTCTATGTGTGGAGGACAACAATTTGCTGGGAAGCCTAAAGGGGCTTGGGCTGGCCTGGTCCTGGTCCCCAGGCCGATGCTCTGGAGTGTGCACAGAGGGATGGCTCCTTACATTGCCTCCTGCCCCAGCTGGGATGCCCTGGGAAGTTTCTCCATCACCAATTTGGACACTAAAACATCTATGCCCCCATAACCAGCACAGAAGGTGCGAGCCCACCTCCTTGCCCAGTGGGACACCAACATCCTCCCTCTCTGCTCTTGCTCTGCATGGGGTCCCATCAGCCCATCTGGAGGACTCAGCTGTTCCCTGCTCCTCCATGGCAATTTGCTGTGAGGTGACATGGATGGGACAGGACCCCCCAGCCCCTGTGTCTCCCCACCAGCCCAGCTGAGCCGCGCAGGGCTGAAGATGGCACGTTTCTCACCCCCTCTGAACGTCAGTGCTTCGAACCTGCCTTTTGGAAATTTCCAATCTGAATTTAACCAGGGCCTGAAAACCCTGAAGTTTGCTGTTTTGCAACAACACACACAGTCAGGCCCTTGTTCTTCTCCAGCACGTCCAGCAGACGGTCTCGGAGGAGGCGGCAGCACAGAGGGGCTGCAGCAGCCACTCACAGCTATCCATTGCTCACACGGGGTGGATTCCCTGGCATCCATGGCCCTGCCTGAATCCTCAGTGTCCTGACCCAGGCTGCAGCCTCTGGCAGTGCTGCTTCCACACAACTCCCAGTGCAATACAGCCACCTCCGTACGAACCACAGGGCAGGGGATAAAGGAAACCCAAATCCTCTGGTCTTTGATTCACTTCAAGATTTCTCAACATGAATTTCCCAAAGCCACAGGACAGCTTCAAAACAAGCTCCTCTTCTTGGTATTCCTTTTCACAGTTGCTGCTGAGTTTCTACAGTCTTTCCTTGTCTTGTAGAGTGTGGAAACCTGCCTGGATGTGCCCCAGGAGACTGGTGCTCCCAGCCACTGTCAGGGGGTGAAGCGAGGAGGAGGATGGCATCCAGAAGGCAGGGCAGCTTCTCTGTGTCATGCCAGACTCTGCAGAGGAGCTCAGAGAGCTCCAAACCCTCCAAACCTTTCTCCCCCTGTTCCAAGCAGCAGCAAGGGGAAGTGCTATTTGCAGCTGCACAAACATTAGCTGATGGCCCCAGCACGTGGAAAAACCATGTTTCCCTCTGGTCTATGGATGCAGCATCTGAGGCTGGGCAGAAAGTCGTGATGGAAAGAACAAGTCAGCAAGTGGGTCCAACTGCCCATCTCTGCTGGCAGAGGCTCCATTCAGAGCCTGTGGCACCACTGGCACATGGACAGTCCCAGCTGGCTGCCACAGGAGGGGTACCAGGCTCCAACAAAAGCCCCTCTCATCCCGGTTTTCCTTCATGCTCAGCTCTGCTCCACTCCTCGGGCCTGGGGAGGATGCAGGAGATCGGCATTTCCACATGGAGCAGCATCCCCAGCCAGGGCTGCCGAGGGTGGCGAAGCACAAAGCCCAGGTGTCCACACTGCTCCAGCAGCAGCTCTGGCAGTGGCACAGTGGAGTGTTTCCCTCCAGCACTGACAAGGTGGCAGAGAGTGCTGCAAATATTTTCCTAGGGCAGAAAGCACTGAGCCATCCCCAGCCAGGGGCTCTGTTCCCTCCTCCTCTCACTCAGGTTCTCAGTGAGCTGCCATCACTCTGCCGAATTGCAGGTCTGTGACAAAATGCTTCCCTGCACACGTGCACAGGCACCTCCCCACCTCCCACAAATTCCTGGTTTATTTCTGAATCGTAGAACCATAGAATATCCTAAGTTGGAAGGGACCCACAAGGATCATCGTTTCAACTCCTGCACAGGACACCTCCAAAAATCACACCATGTGCCTGAGAGCGTTGTCCAAGCACTTCTTGAACTCTGGCAGGCTTGGTGCTGTGACCACTTCCCTGGGGAGCCTGTTTCAGTGCCCAGTCACCCTCTAGGTAAAAACCTTTTCCTAATATCTGACCTAAACCTCCCCTGACACATCTAAGGAGGGACGGATCCTATCTTGCCTCCTCCCAGCACCACTGCCCTGCCATTGACTGCCTTGTCAAGGAAAAGCCTTTCAGCCCGTTTCACTACCCTGTGGAAAGTGGTGTTTTATGGTCGGAAAGGTGGCACAGGAGCCTCAGGAGCTGACAGTGGGGGGGAAGGGAGCTGTGCCCAGTGCCCCCCGTACTCACAGCACTTTCCCCGGGCACTTGGGTCCCCAGCTGCACTTGTGGTACTCGGCCTTGACGTAGCTCTCGGCCCCGTCCTGCAGCGTGCACGTCACGTTGCGCTGCACCACGTAGGCACAGTAGCTCCTGGGGGGAAGCACAGCGAGACACTGTCACCCCTGCCCGGCAGACAGTGGCACCCCAGCTCTCCCCCCCAGTCCCCAGGCAGGTCTGGCACTGCTGGTGAGGTTCAGGCAGCAGGAGCTGGAGGGACCCCCCTGCTTGGCGGGGGCATCACCACCATGCTGCAGGAGCATGGTTACTGTCACAGCCACAGTTGTCATCAGTGCTCGTGGTGTCACCAGAGCTGGGCATAGATGGACTGGGTGGTGAGACAGCCTGGGACGACAAGCAGAACCCCACCAGCAGCAGCAGTTATGGGAATAGCATCCCAAAAATAGCTCCAGCAGTGCCTGGCAGGGGTTGTCTGTCCTGCTGCAGCTCCTGGAGTGCTGCCAGGGCAGGGACCAACTGAAAAGCAGCTCAAAAGTACCCGCAGGCAGTGGGTTCTGTTGCAGGTGTGATGCTACAGTCGGCAGAGAGGAGATGCAGACTGGCCACTGCAGGGCTGCGGCATCATGGGTCCCTCCACCATGGAGGCAGGGACACGGACCAGATCCGTGATGGATCAGGCTGGAAACCTCTTCAGACCTCTAGAACAGTTGGTACAAGGAGTAGAGACTCCTCCCCCCTGCCGTGGTGCCCACAGTGGGGTGCCACAGGTACCAGTCAGCTCCAGCATAGGATCTCTCCTGAGCAAAGCAGCAAATCCATGAGTTTAGGATAAGCTGGGTGGGAGGAAGGCTGCACGGGAAGGATGCAGGAGAACTGGTGGGACAGATGGAGGCCAAGGCTGTTCCAGCTGAAGGCCAGGCTGCTGGCAGGAGCAGATGGACTTGGTCCATGGGGACAGAGACAGCAGGGATGTGTGGTGAGGCAGGGATTAAGGACAGGGGGACGTGGCAGACGGCAGAGCGGGAGGAGAGGAGGGCACGGGCACTGAGTGTGGGGCAGGGCTGAGGGGCAGGGTCAGTGGGATGGAGCAGATGGGGCAGCGTGAGCTGCAGCTGCAGGAGGTGCTCAGTGAGGCGGCAGGACGTGGCTCTGTGTGAGCTGGGGGGCTTGGTATGGATGGGCAGGGAGTGTACTTTGTCTTCACCTGTTTGCCATCACTGTTTGTCCCTCCTTCACTGATCTGTCCCCACTCAGGGTGAGCCAGAGGCCTGTTGCTCTGTCCCCTGAGTGTGACAGGGGGGTGGGGAGCACGCACACACACATTCAGGCACACACACTCCCTCACACTGGAGACACCACAGTCCTTCTCCCCAAACCCTTGTGCTCCAATCTGATTGTCCCAGTCCCTTCCCTCACCTCCACCTGCCAGAGGTCTCAACATCATCTGGACCATCATTATGACAAGCCCACGAGAGCTGGGCTGAGACCCTGCAGCTCATTTCTGTGCTCAGCCCTGAGACTGCTCTCCACAGGCCATGTGATGGGGATACCAGGGGACTCAGACTGCATCCCAGCCTGTGGCCAGGCAGCCCAGAGTCACAGGAACCCCAGCTCACACAGGGGGAGCTGCCTCCCAGTGCCCCCATCCACAGGCCCTGAGCAGGTTCCTCCATCTCCAACAGCCCACATGGAGCAGGAGCTCCCTCTGTGAAGCAGCAAGGTGTGAGCAGGCTCATCCTCCCTCCAGCACCCTGGCTCTGTCTCTGCTCCCTCTCAGCAGAGATGCCCTGATCCCACATGCCCAGCACATTCCCCTTGTTCCCCCGAGAGCAGCACCAGCACATCTATCCCAGCCTGCCCAGATCTGAGAGGCTGCCAGAGCGTGAGCAGGGACCTGTGCTGCTCCCCACTCCTCTAGAAGTGAGTCATTCATGGCCACAGGAGAGCGAAGGCCAGCCACTTTTCTTAGCTGGAGGGAAGGGAGATCATGTGTGCATGTTCATGTGGAAATTTAGGATCACAGTCTATCCATGAATCCAGGACCTGCTTACAAACACACTGCCAGCTGTCTCTAAGTCACCTCATAGCCAAAGCAGGCAGATCTACCACTCACTACTAATAAAGAGTGCCTACCTCCAACTTCTTGGGTTGGTGTGGTTCTGGCTCACTCTCCCTCTCAGAACCCCGTTCCCCTCTCACACACCTGTGGCAAGCAGTTTTATAGCTCCAGCCTGATGTTTTTAGAGTGAGCAGCTGGAAAATGTTACGGGTTTTTGAAAGCTCTCACTGGCACTGCCAGTATTGTTTGTCTGGAGTATTACTTTATTCATTTCAGCTTGTTCCTAACACCACATCCTCCCCTTTTCAAAGGAGCCCGGCAGAAACCACTCTTAGCAAACAAGCAGAGAAGGAAGCGACACCCCCTCCCCGCCTCCAATGTAACAGCTTTTCTGCAATTGAATGGAAAAAGTCTATAGTATGTGTAAAGCCCACATTCCTCACTGCCTGAGCTTTCCAGGTTTCTTGAAAACATATTTAAACTTTAGTATGCATGTGTTTTACAAGCAAATGGGCAAATTCCCTCCAAACCAACATGTGTTTTCACACGTCTCTCTGTGCACTGCCACCCTTCCCTCCCGCACATCAACCCCCCGCGCCCATGTCACGCAGAACAGGTACATGCACCTACCCCAAAACCGCACACGGACATCCCCATCCCCACCTCCCCCAGCCCCGTCCCACACGGGACCTCAGCACGCACGTCCCCACCGCACGCAGCGGTCCCCTCTTGGAAACAGAGCTCCCGGACCCTCCTCTAGGTGGAGGGGGCACCGAGGCACACGGACACCGCTGCCCTGCCGCCAGCCCCTGCTCAGCACCCGGCACATGGTGTGCGGCAAGGGATGCCCGCGGCTGGTACCCAGGGACCCCCGCCCAGCCAGGGATGCCCGCTGGCGAGCCCTGGGAGATGGTACCCATGGTTGGTGCCGGGGGTTGGGTGCCCACCGTGGGGTGCCCGCGGCAGCCCGTCCCCGGGGATGCTGTGCCCGCAGAGCCCAGACGCGTGGCCGGTCCCCGGTGGCCGCGGTCTGCGCCCGGTAAGGGATGCCCGAGGGAGACCCGGGCCGGCGGCTCCCGGTGCCCGCCGGATGGTTGCGCTACCGCGGCTGGGGGGTCGCGCAGGGAGTCGCTTACTTGTGCTTGCCCACGGGCTTGCCGGGGCCGAGCTGCGGGCTGGAGCCGGCCGTGTAGAGGCTGTACCTGCCGCCGTAGGGCAGGGGGGCGGCGGGGGGGTAGAAGGAGCCCTTGGCGTCGGCGAGGGCCAGCAGCGTCCCCAGGGAGAGGCAGGCGAGCAGCGCTCCGCGGCGGCGCAGCGCCCGCGCCCGCCGCATGGTCCCGGCCCGGCGGCGGAGCGGGATGGGATGGGACGGGACGGGATGAGGTGGGACGGGACGGTCGCGATCCCCGTCGGAACGGCGCTGAGGAGGGGACTGGAGGGCCTCTCGCTGCTCCCTGCCTGTCCCTGTCCCTGTCCCTGTCCCTGTCCCTGTCCCTGTCCCTGTCCCTGTCCCTGCCCGGCGGCACACGCCGCTCCGCCGCCCGCCCGTCCCCTTTTGTACGGCGGCGGCGGGGGCGGTCCGCGCTCCTCCTCCCGCCCTCCCACAGCCGCCGACCCCGGCCCCGCGGGCGGGGAGACAAAGCGAAGCCCCCCGACCCCCCTTTCCCCCCGTCCAGCCCCCGCCAGCGGTGCTGCAGCCCCCGGAGCAGAGCGGGCGGAGCGCTGCCGACCCCCGCGGGGGCTGGAAGGGGCTCGCATCCCCTCCCGGCCCCTCCCCGCCCCTTCTCCCGCTGCCCACCCCCCCAAGCGTACCGGGCGTTTGTCCCCTCGGGGTAGCAGGTGCAGCGGGGTCCGGAGCCCCCTGGATCCTGGTCCTCCTCTAGTCCGCAGCCCCGCTCGGCTTCATCCCAGAGCGCAGGCGAGAGAAAGGATGGAGGGACCTCAACGCCGCCCGTCGAGGCGACCTGTGGTGCTGGAGACTGGCAGTTGTCAATTATTTGTGGCACCAGCCTGGTGCATCCAGCATCACAGCGAACCCAGCACCGCGGTTCTGCAGGACGGAGAAGAGGCAGGCGGTGCTGTTTTGGAGCCCTCCCCAGTAGATTCTGGCTTTGGATCCAGGTTGCGGGAGAGAAGGGGGATTCCTTTGCCTTTCCTTACAGATCCTTGGATCTCCCACAGCCAAGCTCGTTTCCTCCTATGTAGCTCTGGGAGGCAGTTTTGTGTCTCCTTCTCCTCCTGCACTGCAGACATCCCTGCAAACCTCCCCCCCCCCCCCCATGCCCCCACCCACAGGTGACCCACCACAGAGGGTGCTGAGCACCACGACAGCATTCCCTGGGCTCTGCACCACTGACCACAACAGGAGCCTTTGCTGTTGGGCAAGGGGGAAAAGGGCCCCACCTGGGGCACTGGGCATTTTGGGAGGGGGTAACATCCCTAGTGCTACCCAGTGGAGGTTGTCTTGAAGCCCTGCAGCACTGAGGCCATGCCAGGGAGCAGGAGATTTTGTCGTATAGGCAGAGACTGAGCTGAGCATCCCGCTGTCCCAGGGACACCCTCGGCATCTCACCAAGACCTCACCAGGGGTTTGATGAACTCTTGTCCTGGCTGGCAGGGATCAGCCCCAAGCTAGGGAAGCATCACAACAAGGAGTGCCATGCTTCTCTGAAACTCTTGGAGGAAAACAAGAAATGGCTGAGAAAGGGTGGTTGGGTGGAATCCGAAATGAAGGAATGAAACCTGCTGTTGGGGGAAGGAGGCATCAAGGCTTGGGCTGACACTGAGACAGAGATGATAAGATAGTGAGACAAACGGCCTTTTTCAGTTAAAAGGAGCCTTTGGCTCAGTCTGAGGTGAGTACAGAAATATTATCAGGAGAAGAAAAATCCACCAGAGAGCCGTGCTGGGGGAGGAAGGCTGGACAGACCAAGTGGAAAACCAAGAGGAAGCCTGAGCAATGAAGCAGTGCATCCTCTTGGTTCAAGCTGCTGCAGGGTGTTGCTGAGCCGCCGTGTGCCTGTCAGGCTGCACCCCAGAGGTGCTGAGGGGTGGTTTGTACGTGGTACATTTGGCAGCACATGAAGCAACTCTCATCCAGCTGGTGCACTGAATTGTTCCACTCCACTGGGATGCTGCAGGAGGGACGGTCCATAAGCAACTCCACAAAAACAAACAAAAGCTGACTGAGCCTGCCTGGTTTAGCACTGGATGCCAAAGTGGAGAATGAACCCGGAGCACAGCCTTAATTTTTTTCCCCTGTGCGCAGGGAGTGAGAGCCAGTTCTAATAACAGCAAACTGCACGTGTGTGTCTGAGGCCTCTGCAAAAAAACATCTGGTGTTGCACAGTTTCAGAAAGAGCCCTTGGCCCTGGTCTTTGGGCCTGTGCTGGGCAGGACAGGGCAGAGCTAAGGGTACTCTCACTAGCCTGGCTGTGAAAGGGAAGGCAGTAGGAGCTGCTGCACTTGGGGGTGTGTGTGTGTGTGTCTGTCTGTCTGTCTCTGCTGTCCAAGCCCATGTTTGAAGCACTGGATCACTTTCTGCCACATTTCAGAGCGAGGCAGGATCCTCAGAGAGACTAAATCCCATTTTGTTGTTCTATTGTCTAATTGTTTATGAAAAAAGACATCTGAGTAGACAAGAGAGTGCCAAACTTAGGTCCCAACTGAGGAAATGGATTCATCATCGACTCTTTTATAAGACATCAAAGGATCCACTCAGGAGAGAACCATTATGAGTGCTCCAAACCACGGGAAAAACTCTCATGTGCCTTATTAGCCATGAGCTAATCCAACCATGAGACACAGAGATGCAGGGAAGTGGGACTGGTTAAGTTGCACTTTTCAGGGAGCAGCTCAGGTTGGACTCTTTGATGCTCAGCTGTGCTGCTGCCCGTCCCCATCACAACGTGAGCCCTGGCTGGGCACAGGAGGGTGCCTGTGAGGACCCTGGCACAGCATCCTGGCTTTGGAGAGGTGTTCGTGGGGACAGGAAACAGGAGACCTTTCCTAGCAGGGCATCCTCCCAACATGGGCATATCCTTGTGTTGACAGAGAAGATGCCAAGCCCCATCTCCCAGAGCTACAAAGCACATGCTGAGCACTGAGCTCCCCAGCAGAATGGCAGGGCTTTGCCACACTGACCTGCTGTCAAAAGGCTCTGCAGACCTGCTCACTGGTCAGGAAGCACCAAACCTTGGTGTTTCCCAGAGGGAAGGTCTGTTTTCCCTTCTGGCCTTGGCTGGAGAGTGAGGGGGATCAGATCAGAGCTGATGATGATGATCAGATCTGGATGCTGGGCAAACCCAAGACCCTGCTCACAGGGGTGCCTGAGCTGGAGGGCTGAGTGCGTCAGTGCCCCTGTGTGAGCACCCCCTGCATGTGCCTAGGGAGCTTCTTTCTCCACCTGGACTGCTAGGAGCTGATTATTTTGGTTACAGCTCTCTCCCCCTGCTAGGAGCTGATTATTTTGGTTACAGCTCTCACCCCTGCACAGCTATGCTCCAGACCAGTTCAGGAATGAACAGTAAGTTTTTCCAAACTAAGGATCCAACAGAAGACGTTGTGCAGGATGCAGCAGATACCCGGAAACAGGAGCTCAGCCAGAGGAGATGAGAGCAAGAGCAGAGGCACTGTGGGTAGTATTCCCCTGCTCTGTCTCCTGGGGAGGGCTGGGTGAGCCACCACAAGGCTAATTTCACAAGTGGATGACACCAAACAGTGACCTGTTCTGCTTCCCATGCTTTTTAATTAACACTTGCATGGCCTCATCAGCTGGATAATTGCCTCCCTTCATGGGTCAGCAGCCTCTGACCTCCCCTTCCCACCTGGGTACGATGTTTGGTGCCTGCACAGGGTGCAGGGGGTGTACACTCCTGTACCACCAAACCCTTACTCGGGCAGCACAGCAAAAGTGATAGGACACTCCAGGAACTCTGCAACTCAGCTTGGTCTTGGCCAGGACCAGCCTTGTCCATTCTAATCCGAAGCTTTAAACAGGTATCCCTGGGGAAAGCCCCCTGCCATGCTGGGCAATAAGAGGGCAGTTTCCCTCTCTATTGGCATGGGGTAGGAGCAGATTGCAGCAAGGGAAATTTAAGTTGAATATTAATAATAAAACAATATCTGCTAGTAAAATGAATATAGCCCTGGAGGAGACTGTATTAAGCCATCTGGAGATTTTAAAGGAAAGGTTAGATTAAAAAAAAACCTGTCAGGACCAATTTGGGGTAGGGAAATGCATTGGATGACTTCCCAAAGAGCTCTCCCAGCCTGAGTTTTTCCGAGTACAAATTCATTTCCCAAAGTGGCAAGGCAAGAGAGCAGCTCAATTTAGAGCCAGAGTTTCTCCCTAATGATTCCCACTGGATCAAAGGCATTCCTTGAACTGGCACTCGCAGAGGCCTCTTCCCTTGGCAGCGGGTCTGTGTCTGTGTCTGTGTGAGAGAGGGAGCCTTCTGGAAAGCCCAGCTTTCCCAGGTGCATGTCCAACAGGACCCACCCAGGGCTTGTTCTCCCATGTCAGAATCCATGGGAAGATCCCACAGCAATCCCACACTGCTTCCCCAGCCCCAGGGAGGAAGGGGACATTGCCTTGCCCAAACTGGCAGGAAAGATGCGTGTCCCAAATGCCATAGCAGTGTGGGGGGACACCAGTCCAAGGACAGCAGTGATCCCAGTGGGGCCAGGAGCTCTCCAGGTGTTTCGATTCCCAGATAAAACTGAGCTCAAGGAAGTCCACCATGGTCATGGCTTGGCTGCAGAACTGGAAGCTCTTTTTGGCTCCCAGCCAGTGCTTCTACCCCATCACAGCTCCTTGCTGGGCGTGGATCATTGGCCTCCATGGGGATGCAGGTGTGCAGGCAGGAGGCATCCCTGGTCCATCAGAAACCCAGGGAAGGTCACAACATTTGCCTTGTGTGGAGATTGCTGAGGTTTTGTTCTGAACCAGCCCCTGGCCCGCTCCCAAGGGCTGTGATTGCAGTGTGTGTGTCCCCGAGCTGTGGGGTGGGGGGCACCTGGGTCTGCCCAGGCTGAGGAGGGAGCTGCAGGGGGGGCTGAGAACAGGATCCCTTTCTTCGTGGGAAAGTGCAGTGCCTTGCAGTGGTCAGACAGCCTTATCTCTGGCTCCGAGAGCCACACGCTGATCATTTGTCAAGATTAGCGCGTGCGGTGGAAGGGATGGAGCTGTTCCAAATCCACGCTCCCGGCCCTGCCCTGGGCTCACGGCCATTCATAAAAATGCCAGAGCGGCAGCGGCAGCACACACTGGGGCTGCGGTTTGGGGACGACTAGGAGGGGTCACCCACAGGTTATACAAGCTCTGAGCGGGGGGAAGAATACACAGGTCGCTTTATTTATATATCCATTAGTGTCTTTCCTCCAGGAAAGGGTGCAGGGAGGCTGGCAGGGGAGATTTAGCAAGGGCAAGGTGCAGGCAGAAGGTGATGTGCTTAAAAAAACCTTTCCCAGCCATGCCAGGACCCCTGGGATGAGAGCATTAACAGGCAACAGCCATGGAGACGGAGCAGGAGCAGTCCCAGCTGGATTCAGCAGCGCACAAGTCCGGGTGAAGAGGATGCAGACTGAGGAAAGGAGGAGGTGCCACCCTCCCAGTAAACTCCAGCATAATGATGGTGAGGCACTGGGCACATGTGGGGAGGTGGGCTGGCCCTGTAAGCCCCAGGGAGGAGCAGCCCTGACCTCAGCTGGTTCCCATCAGACTGGGCTCAGCTGAGCAGGAGCCTGGGAATGCTATAAAAGGCTGGTGCCTGGGGCTAGAGAGGTTGGAGTAAGTAGTGTTTGGGGGGAATTCTGTAATTGGGGTGTGAGAGAAAAAACTATTCTGTGGGTAGAGAGAAAATCTCACACAGATCTCTGTGTGAGAGATCTGGAGGGAACAGAGGGATCTCTGTGGCAAGGAAAAAATTCAACAGCTTCTACTTACCTGTGAGGGTATCCCTGAAGCCAAAGGAAGCTGGTAGGAGAGGAAAATGCCTTCCAAGTGAGGGCTTGAGGCTGTGCCAGGGGCAGGGCTGAAGCCGTGTCCTGTGAGGAAAGGTACTGGTCCCTTCCAACCCAAGACAACTGGTATGTTTGACCACTTCTCCAGGGCTCAGACAGGTCCTTTGCAGAGCTGTCTCTTTGGATATTAGGAAGATCCATGTTGCTCCCTGGCTGTATATCCAGCTGAGTCACCTTCTGCCTTTCCTGGGAACAGGGGTATGGCAGCAACCCAGCAATTTAGCCACAAAACCTCTGCTCAGTGACCTCACTGCTGCACACAGCGGAAGAAAAACACCACAGGAGTGGAAAGGAAATACTTTTCCTTTGGAATATGGGGAATATTGAAGGGCATTAATACAAACAGACTTCTTAGGTGATTTTTTTTCTTTTGAAGTCACCCAGCACAGGTGAGCTAATTGTAACCTTTGAGCTTTTCTTTGTGCCCTGTCTTCAACCCTCCCGTCAAAGAAGTTTTCCTGGGTTGAAGTGCTGGGATGCTCAGGAGGGCTGGGTGAACATGGGTACATGGTTCCTGCAGGCAAGGAGTGGACACTTCAGATCTGGAGTGACTTCAGCAAGAGGGAGGGACGTGAGAGGCAGCTGTGGGTACAGGTTTCCCTGTGGTGAGCCCAGGGGGTAATGGCCCAGTGCAGAGGCTGCTGCAGGGCTCTGCACTTTAGGGGCAAGAGTCACATGGAACTTTCTTGACTGCCTCAATCACCTGCTTGGGTGAGGGTTGTCTCAGTGGCAAATGTGTGTTTGTGGGGTGGATGATGGAAAGCAGCCCAACTGGGACAAGTTATCCTGCACACTTGATTTTCTATGTTGTGCCTATTTTTGCCTAGCCAAGGACATTTTGCCAGGAGATGGGGTCCTGGGACAGCAGGAAGTTTTCCCACACCTCAGGCCTGTTTTTCTCTGGTTGTGGTCAAGACCTGCTTGTTCCAAGCCATGGGCAGCCCAGCTCCCACATGTCCCCAAGCACTGGGTGACTCTGGATATACCAAATGTGGGAACAGCTGGGCTGAAACCCTGCCATTACCCATGTCTCTTGAGGCAAGGGGATGAGGGGCAGTTATTTTTGGGTTCAAAGAGGTGTCCTTCATGCCCTCCAGCAGCCAGCTCTGCCCCATCCTCTGAGGTGACCCCGCAGGCACGATGAGAACAGCCATAAATAATGGTTGGTTATTTATGCACAGAGAAGAAAGTGTAACTAATACCAGCTTGGGCTCCTTCCAGACCTGCTTGGATCTGGGACCTCATGGCTGCTATTTGGCTTCACCCACTTCCCTTTGCAAGCAGCTGTTCCTGCAGGCCCTGCATCTGTGTTTGGCCTTCAGCAGTGTTTGCTAATCCTCTTTCTCACTGTACAGCAACGTGCACTTGCCAAGGTCCCACTGACCCATCACCAATGCAAAAAAAAATAAAAAGAGAGGAGGGGGAGGAGAACTTGATATCTTCTGCAAGTGAAATAGCTTGGGTTCAGTCTTGGAGAATTTCCCGAACTCTCAAGGAATTTCCTGATCTTAGGAATCTGCCAAAACTCGGGATCTGCGTTGGTCGGACTGTGCATATTTCCAGAGCACACGCTGCAGTGTTGTGGTTTGGGTTTCCACGCCTGCCTTTGCGAGGGCACCCTGTCTGAATGGGTCAGCAATACCAGAAAGGAAAGCCTCCCCCAGCAGGCTGCAGGAATATGGAGGGATTTATTAACATCTTCCACCCCTTTATTTTGGGATCAATGGGATTTTTGATCCTAAACTCCTGTCTTGCTTCCCCGTGCCAAACCCCAGCCCTTGCGAACATGGAAACTTGGGTGCAGTTGTAATGCTTTGGGTTTGAGAAGTTGTAGTACTTTGGGTCTGCACACTGGCAGACCTGGAATTAAAGGATAACCTCAAACTGGCTAATATCCCATATCTTTACAACAAAACAGTGCCTTTGCAGCAGAAAGCAGCCTCTTTGCTTGTAGCCAGGGCTCAGCATTCACGTGTTTATTGCACGTATTCCCAAAGCAAACAAGGTTCTGGGTGGGAAAAACGCAGCCCCTACCCTCGGAACATACTCAAATGAAATTCCTCAAGGTCTTTTTCCAAAAATTAATGCTGTCTGGATTGCGACCAGGTTGTTTTTAACCAGCTTTAATCTGTGAAATCAACACCGAGTCAGGAAATGCTTAGATTGACTCCGAATAAGGATTTGGCCAGAACTTTTCTCCTGTTGATGAGGGATAGCTGAAAAACAGCAAAACCTCCCAGAGGGGACTTGTCCTGACCTCCCCACTCAACCAGCACAGTCTGGAGGGGCTTTATCACCCCTTAATGCTTAGATTTTCCCCAGGAGCTCGACAGTCCCCTCGGGTCATACATGATGCAGGAGGCTGGGACAGTTTTTCCTCTGGCTTCAGTGGACTTTGGACCAGTATTCCTGTGGGCCAGCAGTGCTATTTTGGGAGAAAAACCAGTCCTCCCAGGCAATGGGTCAGAGTTGAACCTTTTGAAACACCATCTTCCCCCCAGCTCCGACACGAACCAGTCCAAGGAGCTGCTCTCTGCCTCCCTGTTTGCTCTGGATGCCTCAGCATCACGAGGTCTCCATCCCTGAGCTGGGGCTGGGGTCGAGCAGAGCCTGGTCTGGAAGAGCCCATGGCATCCCCCATGTCCCTCCACGCCTCACTGTCCCTCCTTCCCCATGCAAGGACACTGCAACCGTGTCACCCTTGAGAGAGGGAGAAAAAGAAAACGCAGTGTGAGCACATGTGGCGGGCAGGGGGAAATGGCTGCTGCAAAGTAAGCAGTGCCTTTAAAGAAGTGTTTGTCTGGGGTTTGTTTAGTTATCCTCTAGGTAATTTTACAGCTGAGGAGGTTGGGCCATTCAGGCAATGGCCAAAACAATATCCCCACTGTCTGAGCAGCTCTCGTGGCTCGGCACGGCTCGGCAGTGCTGGGGGGGCAGAGAGAGACGGCAAAGAGAAGTTTCTTTTACCGGCCACAGCCAGAAAACGCCATGGAGGATGTCCTGTAATTAAGACATCGCCTCGAACGATCGAGTCACTCTGCTGTCAGGCTGAATAAACCTCTGGGCTCAGGCCGGGTGTGAGAGGGGGAGGAAGGGACATTGTTGGGAAAAGCCCAGGTCCGTGGGTTTGGTCTGAGCTGCTGCTCGGGGCACGGTGGGATGCTCGTGTGGAGGAGGCTGATGGGATGGGGGCTCGGGACCCTCGTTCCCCTGGGCAGAGTGGAGTCAGAGGCAGGACTGCCCTGTCTGTGCCCATCTCTATGCCCAAGCCCTGGGAACCAGCAGCTCCAGCCTGTTGAACACAGGGAACCAGGGCTCCAGGATGACAACTCACCCCCCTGGAGGTGTGTGTGCCAGGGCTGATCCTGCCCCCACCCCCCAGAGCACCGTTTGTCCCATCAGATCCCAGGCTGAAATCCTCAGTACGGTGCCCAGGAAAAAACTCCCCTGCCTCTTCCAAAGGCCTCGTGGAGCCCAAGTTGGAAACGTGGGGGCTCAAGTCTCTCAGCTCTACGTGCAAATAGCTCGGATCAGCTCTCAGTGCTGTTCCCAAGAGCCAGAGCACTCGCTGCTGGCAGCCAGCTTGCAGGAGGATACTGATATTTCATGCAGACATGGCGAGAAACCAGCCCTGTTTCCCATTCACAAGGGGTGGCTCCAAAACAACACAGAGATCTGTCACAGCATATATGCGGCATCTGTGCAAATTGGCCTGACTGCCTAAATAATTCCATATATATTTATAAACTGTGAGATGTAACGTTTTTTCCTGTTTACTTTTCGGTTGAATTCCTTGCTCATGGAAATGAGAGCTGCAGCGCGGCGGCTAGACATAACCATTGTATGGGGAAGACACTGTACAAACTGTCCTAGAAAATTCTGCCAAAATGCCAGGCCATATCAGCCCTGATCTGCAGCCCCTCGCCCCTTCCCACACACGCTCCCCCCGTCCCACCCCACACCAGCCCTCTCATTGAGCCAAACCCAGCTGGGTGCTCTCACGCCAAGGGGGGTGTTTGCCCAAATATTAATTGGGAGAGAGAGAGACCACTGCAGATAGATCAATTTGAACCCACAGTGAGGAACGTGGAAAAGAGGGAAAAGTTTCCCACCCTGCCAGGGTTCCCGTGCAAATCTGAGCTGTGCAAAGCTTCATGGATAAGTCAGAAGAGGTCTCTGTCCCACCAGCCACGGGTGGGGAGTCCTCTCTCATGTGCTGCTGGGCATCGTGGTGCTGGCAGCATCCTGTGCTGGCAGCCATGGCAGCTGGCAGTGTGAGCCCCGTTGTGGCACAGCTTGGACAGCAGCACCATCACCGTCCCCACCGGCATCTCCTGTGGCTGATCTCAGTGTTCAGTGTCTGCTGAGCGTTTCTGGAGCGTTGCTGAACCACTGTGCACAGAAGAGGAAAGTCTGCAAAGGTGATGCTGCAGTGGTGATTTGGGTTCCTGGCTCTGCTCCTTGGTCTGTTTTGGGGCCAAGGACATGGGATGGTGCCCTGGTTACACGGGAACTGCAGTGGTTATATTATATATACTATTTTATATACTATTTATACTATTATATGCAACTCTCATTCTTGTTTGGGTTCAGGATTGAGGTGCCCAGAGCATTTGCAATGCAAGAGGTAGGTGCAAAGTGACTGGCTGAAGGACATCACAGTTTCTGCACCAGCCAGCAAGGGAGCCAGTGCATGCCCAGCTCTTGGTGCCAAGTGTTGCAGACAACACCATGAAGGACCAGGACTTGCTGGAGACAGGGATGACACGTCTGCTGGAGAAGGAAGGGAAAGGCAAAAGAAAAAAGATTTTAAACACTGAAAGTGAAATGTGAACCCCATTTTATGGCTGCTTGGAGGCTGCATGTGAGGCTGCCCATGGGGCTCTGGGAGGGTGGCAAGAGGGGTCCAAGCTACCACACCCCTTGAGGGGGCACAACCTTCTTCATGCCCCTTGAGGGCTGGGCTGGCACATCCCACCCTGTCTGGTTCCTCTGGGTCCAGTGAGGCCAACAGGAGGTAAGGATGGCTCCAACCTGGGAGCTGGGAGGATGGAGGAGCCGCTGTCTTCCACAGGCTTTTCCCATCCCACTGTGCCCAGCTCTCTTCTTGTGGAGGACTCACTCCCCCTCCAAAGGAGGAATGGAAGAAGAAATAAACACTTTGCTGACAGACAGCAAAGATGCAGTGGGGCAATGAGAACACACGTAGGGCCTCAATATGTTTGCACTTGCATCACTCCAGTTGCTCCCCACCTCAAATCCATGTCACCTGCTGGTGGCTTCTTTGCTTTCAACTCTATTTATAACATCAATTCAATTTAAAACTTATTTAGCAGTGACCACAGTTATTGTGTCATTTTTATTTATAGCCTTTCACACTTGCTTCTGTTCACTCTGTTGGTTATTTCAGTCACATTTCTCGTCCCTTACATAAAGGTCTGGGAACAGCTGTGCTGGAGCAGATCAAAGGTCTGGGGAGCCCCACGTTCCCTTTCAGACATGAGCCAGTGTCGGGGACTGGGGCAGGAGTGATGAGGTAAGTGTGGAGGGATCCTCCTGGCAGTGAAAGGGTGAGCACACCTCCGGGTCAGCCTGCTGAGCCCCCGGCACCTCCCTGAACCGCTCTAATCTCTTCTGCAATGTGGTTACACTTCTGACCTCCCCATCTCCCCACCAGCGACTGCCACATCTCACGGTGCCCCAGGTGACAGGGGACTGTGACCATGGCTGTGTTCCCTAGGACTATGTGTGGGGACCAGCTGGTGGTGTCAGGGATCCCCTGTGAGCAAGGGGGGTAATAATAGAGAGTAACTGTTGAGTTCAAAGAAATGCCTTAGAATCAGGGATTTCTGTGCTTGCATGTGGCTCAGGGAGCAGGTGGGGGCACGGTGGCCTCGCAGCCTCTGCCCGTCATCGGGGGATGCTGTGGGATGGCCACGGGTGTCAAAGGCATTGGTAGGTCCCCTGCCTCAGAGGCCAGAACTGGGGATGTGGCTGAGCTCCCACACAAGCAATGGGATGCAGTGCTGGTCCTCAGCCATGCTGGAGTCCCAGCACCTGCCCAGGGGTTCGTGCTTTGCTTGATGCCCTAAGGCCAGCAGGGCTGTAGCGTGCTTGCAGACAGGTAAATGGGGCTCCTGGGATGGAGCTGAGCAAGTGAAAAATCACCATTAAAGCCAGTGTCCATGGTGATCCTGACTTCTGGACACAGTTGTTTCATACAGTGACAAAAAGCATCAAAAGGAGGGGAGACAAGCAGAAGAGAAAGCGTAATTGGATGTTTTGGTAATCCTTTTCTGAAGGGGACTCAATGGCTCATCCAACCAGAACGGGCTAAAGGCTCATCCCCTCTGAGCAGCTCTGCGGGAGGGCTGGGACAGGCCCTGTCCCCTCGAGTGGGGGGCAGGCACAGCCCTCCCTCTGGCATGGCCAGTCCAGGGCATCCCAGCTCCTGTCTTCTCCCTGGCAAAGGGGAGCTGGTCTGGGTAGGTGAAGGAGGGACACAGCAGCTCCTGGGCAGGGGAGGGGATGGTGGGGCTGTCCCGCGGCTGCTGCTGCTGCTGCCCACTGGACAGCATCCCCAGGGATGTCCCCTTGAGAAAAATCTCAAGCCTTGTGCTTGACTTTTATTAGGTGATGGCCAGGCTGAGGTGTCCCTGCACCTCCCTTGGGTGCCACATCCCCCACCTCAACGCAGAGTCTTCTCCCTGCTCAGGGTGATGTGGCTGATGGGCTCTAAACCCTTTGCTGAAGGATTAAAGCCCCATTTTTCTTTGCTTTCCCAGCCTGGCCAAGTGTTATCCAGGAGGAGAAGGGCTGGGGAGTGCACGTGGGGACAGCACAGGGGGCAAGCTGCTGCTGACTGGTGTCTGGACCAGGAGAGGAGGCAGAAGAAGGTTCTGGTGCTCTCCTAAGCTGCCTGGGGTGCTCCCCCCTCCTTTCCATCAGGGTCTTAATCAATGTGGAGAAACCCGTGGCAAAGTCAGTCCCGCTCCCCCCACTCTCCCGTGAAACTGGATCTATTTCCTGGGATTACATGCAGCACCTTAAAGAAAATATTTACAGAATTTATATTCACATCCCGTTCTCCCTCTTCTCAGGGGGCTCTCCCGTGCCCTCCCTCCCTCCCGCTCGCACTTCATCTCCCCCGCGCCTCCTCCCGCTCGCCTTCCCCCCCGTCCTGCTACAATACCCGCCTTTGTGAGAGGAACAATGTTTACTCTCCATCGAGGATGGGGGGATTGGAAATGAAAAGGCCTGCCTCCCCCTCGCCCCGGCCCCGAGCTGCACTGGGTGGCGGGAGAAGGAGGAATTCCTGCAGGAATGCCGATGGCGACGGCCGGCGCGAAGGCAGCCCGGGCGAGGGGATAAATATTCATGTTGGAGGAGAGACGGAGGAAAGAAAGAGTGAAGGGCCTGTGGACCGGTATAATCCAGGTCCATCATTTTTCTCTGTGGCTGAAGGGTGTGTTGGAAATTCCCCGACGGCCCCGCTGGGTTTACGGGTCCGTGATGCAGAACGGGTGCAGAGCTCTTGGCCTAAAACAGGAGATGAAAGGCATGTCTGGGACGGGGCAGGGGGGCTGTACAGCAGCCCCAGCAGCGGAGAAGGAGATGTGGGGCTCGAGCGAGGCGAGGGCTGTGAGAGCCAGCATGTGGCTGCAATTACGGGGATGCTTGCGAGGACGGTGCACTGAGCGTTGGAAATGCATCGCTTTCCCTCCCCACCCTTCCCCGCCGCTGGCTGCCTTTCCCTGCCAGAAGCCAAGATTTCTCCTGCTGCTCCTTGCTGGGAAGCCATCCAGCTGGAAAAGGGGAGCTCTGGAGGGAGGGCTGCCCCACAGCTGTGAGTGGGTGATAGGGACAGGGACCCCAGCCCGGGCACCCCGAGGAGTGGTGGCAAGTCTTTAACAATAAATTGCTCAAAAAGGCAGCCCTTTTCTTTTTCTCTCTTTTAAGGTAAAACCATCAGGAAAGCTGGAGAAGCTTTTGTTATGGGATGGCTTCACCACCTTCAGTGCCCTCTGCCGTCCAGCAGCAGCAGCCCTTGCTCCCAGGACTCGGTGGCAGCTGGAGTCAGGCACTGCTGCTCATTCCCACTGCAGCACTGGCCCCCTGCCAGCCTTTCTAAGCCCTTCCCCATGTGAAAAGGGGGCTGGCCAGAACCCACAGAGCCCTCAGTGTGCCAAGGGCATTTCAGGGACCCCCAGTGCCTGTGGGAAGGGCTGGCAGGGCAGGAAGGACACGTGGGGTTGGCAGGGATGCAATGATGGGCTTTGGGGCCAGCCCTGGTCGGAAGGCCAGGAGCCATCTCCAGAGGTGAACACGGGGTTTTGCACAAGCCTCTTTCTGTTTCCCGAAAAACCCCGGTGTCTAAATATAGCAAGTACTTGGGCATTTTACTCTGGGAAGGGAAAACAGCTCCAGTGCCAAGAGAGATCCTCTTCTATTTGCACTGTGTGAGGGCTGCTTGTCCTCTGCCTGCTCCCATTGAGGGGGTCTGTGCTGACAGGGGCTGGCTCACCCCAAGCCCTGCCTGTCCCTTGGGAAGCCTGTCCAGCAAGCCTGGGTGGTGCCAGAAACCCTGCACTGTGCTCTGGGCATCGAGTCCAACTGATGCGTGAGCACATTGAAAGGCTCTGCTCTCTCCTGGATGCAGCACAACTCTCTTTGCAGTTTGTTCCAAGAAAAGAAGAAAATATTTGCTGTTTAATTCAGAGCTGAAGCAGGAAATCATTGATCCCATGGCCCCCTCTCCCTGCTGATCAAGACAGCCTGGTCAGGTACCACATCCTCTTCCCCCAGCTAGCAAGGTGCCTTAGGAAGAGGCATTCATTTAGATGTTCATTCAGTCAAACACTCTCACTGGCCTCCTAAGAGACTTGGGCATGGGGACCCACGCCCTGGTCCATCTGTGTCACAGGCAGAAGCCCCAGTATCTGAGTGCTATTAATTTTCTGCCTGATAAGTGGGAGGATGCAGTTATCCATCTTCTCCCTGATTCCCAACGTGATAGGTACGATGGGAACGCTCAGTCCGCCCAAAAGTATTTTCTTCACCTCAGTTCCGGATGCTCGAGGCAAAACAGGCTGTGCAGTTTCTTGTCACACAGTTGTACCCAGCCCTGCTGTCCGGGAAAACCCAGCCCTCTGCCATCCTTGGGCTGTTGGGAGCAGCGGCGGAGCTGCCGGGCACTGCCCCAGGAATCCATCCAGGCACTGCCCCAGGAATCCATCCAGGCACTGCCCCAGGAATCCACCCAGGCACTGCCCCAGGAATCCACCCAGGCACTGCCCCAGGAATCCATCCAGGCACTGCCCCAGGAATCCATCCAGGCACTTCCCCAGGAATCCACCCAGGCACTGCCCCAGGAATCCACCCAGGCACTGCCCCAGGAATCCACCCAGGCACTGCCCCAGGAATCCATCCAGGCACTGCCCCAAGAATCCATCCGTGCCTCAGCTTGTGCTCATCAGCTTTGCATCCCCTGCCTGGCCGTGGCTCTGGTGTGGAGGGGGTGGTGGGTCCCTCTTGGCCCATCACTCCCTGTCACCACCAAAGGCTGTGGGTGGTCTGGGCAACCCACCTTTGCCCTGGCCTTTGCTCTCTAAATCAAGGAAAACAAATGAGTGGCACTGCAGGGGCTCTGTGCTCCCGGGGCTCTCTGCCTCGCTGGCCTCCTGGTAGCTTTTCTCCTGTGCTCTCCTTCCAAGTGGGTTGCTGGAGATCCAGGCATGTCTGTGCCATCACACCTGGGCACACCATTGGTCTCGGGCCGTGGGTGCTGGTGGCTGCTGGGCATGGGTGACTGCAGAGAGAGCAGGGCTCTGCTGCCGCCCGAAACACACCCTGAGCTCTGGGAGCAACTGTAGCATTCACAGGCTGTGCAGGACTGCGAGGGGAGCTCACAGGTCTGGGGCAGGGGCCCTATAAATTGCTTTGCTGTCATTCCCTGCAGCTACCGTGGGATCAGCTGCACACCCCCGGGAAATGCCGTGTCTGACTGGGATTGAGCATCATCCTGGTGGCGTCGGAGGCCAAGGTCTCTGTACTGCTCCAGGGGCACTGCTTGGCTCACAGGGATCGCCTGGCACCGGCTCCCAGTTTCCCTGGGCTGCCAGGCTAGAGGAGGGTGGTGCTTTGCAGTTGGCACCTGCCACAGAAGGGCCACCACAATCACCTCCAAAAATTGCAGGCATCGGGTTTTGCGTCCGAAGGCTTTGTGCAGGCAGAAGGTGCCACAGACTGTGCGCAGGAGTTGGGCTCCTCTCCCCAGGTCGGCTGGAGGAGGCTCTAATGGAGAGCAGGAGTGAGTTAACGGGTGGAAAGAGGCCCTGGATTTCTCTGGGAACGCAGGGAGGATTAAAAGCTCTGGTCTCTATATTGCTTTTTCTATTTCCTTTCTCCTTCTTTTTTATTTTTTCCTTACGGTATTATTTGATGGTTAGAGGAAAAAAAAATCTGGAAACATAACTGCATAAATTGCTGTTATTTCCGGCTATCCCTGCAGAGCCCGGCTCTCTCCTCTCCAGATGGACTGGCTTAGAGAGCCTCCAGCTCCAGCTCGGCTCCCAGGGGGCTCGAGGCTGCCCTCTTTTCATTTGCCATCTTGAATTTTGCTCCCACCACCCGTGCTTGCAATCCCCCTGCTTGAGCCAGGCAACAGAGGCAGCTGGGCTCCGTGGGCCCCCGAGCCTGGCTGGGAGCACTGGGAAATGCTGCTGCCAGCACTCTGGTGTGTGTCCCCACTCTTCTTTGCAGAGAACAAACCTCCTTGAGGTCTGTTTTCCCCTCACGTGGGAGTGCCAGGGGGTTTGGGCCAGTTTGTCCTTTCCCAGGGACAGTATTTCTCCTTGTGGATGTGAGATGGAGGTTGGTTTCTTCTAAGTAAGAGGCAATAGGAGAAGAGAAAATGGCCTCAAGTTGTGCCAGGGGAGGTTTAGACTGGAGATTAGGAAAAATTTCTTCATGGAATGGGTTGTCCAGCCCTGGCATAGCTGTCCAGGGCAGCGGTGGAGTCACCACCCCTGAAGGGATTTGGAAGATGTGTAGATGTG
>NW_016690279.1:2145225-2146887 GCF_001604755.1 Lepidothrix coronata
TGGCACCTGGGAAATGGTTTAGTGGTGGCCTTGGCAGTGCTGAGGGAATGGCTGGACTTGGTGATCTTGGTGACTTCCAACCTGAATGATTCTCCATGATGCCTTGGGGACCAGGAGGGAGGGCAAGCACAGGGACCAGGGGAGCAGGATGGGAGTGATCAGTGTCCAGCAGGAAGGAGGAGGTGGGCAGATGCCCAGGTCTTTGGGCTGCACATTCTCACAGAGATGTTGGACCTGGGTGAGCCCCACAAGACCAGCAGCTGCCACCAGTAGCAAGTCATTCCCAATAATCCCACAGCTCCTCACCTCACTGAAGAGCAGCCCCAGCCCCAAGGTGACCTGTCCCTCACCACAGGGAGCTCCCCAGTCTGCTCTGCAGGGGCTGCTGGGACTGCTGGCTCCTGCCCCACCGCCAGCAGAGCATGCAAAAATTCCTCAAGCTCAGGAGCCACGATGTGTTCGGCCTCATATGCACAGAAAAATCTGTATATGTTCCATATGCACAAGAAAGAGGCCTTGAAAACTGGGAGGATGCGATGATCAATAAATTATAGCTTGGATAATATTTTCCACCATCACCAAATAAATCAGATCTTATTTTTCCCCTCTGTCCACAGATTTAATGGCAGCAATAGTGCCCTTGGTGCTCGTAAAACTCCATCCTCCTGCTGAAGGGCCTCCCAAACAATTTGTCATTTGGCCTTTGCTTGTTTGCTTTAAAATTAGCTGGTCCGGACATTTAATAGCCCAGGAGCAAAGAAATCTATCAACCTATCCCAGCTTCCAACTATCTCTGTGTGCACTCTGAGGCAGCACCACAGCATGGTGGGGGAAGAAAGGATGGGGAGGGAGCAAGCTGTGGAGTCAAGGATCATGGGGGATATTTTTCATCTGAGCTTTAAGATCACCTTTCCTATTTCCACTTCTTTCTTTCTTCCCATCTTTTCTTTCCCCCCTACGGTCACATCACGTCTCCAGCTGCCATGAGCAATACTCTCCTTCCAGCCACAGTGAACAAGTCAGGAGCTGACCCTTCCTCATAGGTGTAAACACTGCCTTGTTAAAAGGGGATAATTACCGGGGTCTAGTTAACCCTGGTGTAAAATCAAAGTGAATAGAGCCCCACTGAGACTTCCAGCCATGTGGACCATGACGCCTGGGCTCTGGGGTAAACAGCCAAGGCTTCACTGCTTGTCAGCTCAGTGCATTCAGTGGAAAGTTAACTTCTTCCTGAAACAGAAACGCTGTCTTTTGGGCTGATTTATACCCCCCAGACACAGGACCAGCTGAGGGGTGGGTCCTTTCCTAATCAGAGAGCCTTGCCAGGTTTCCTGGCTGCCCTGTTGGGAATGAGCAGGGGTTGAGCTGCTGGGGGTAGACAGTGTGTCACTGCATAACAGGAGCCACTGCTTGGACTTGAGTATTTTCAGCCCTGGCACCCCCGCACCCTGTGATGGTCCCTGCACAGGAGCTGGGAGGGTGCCCTGTTTCTTGGAGGAGCTTGTGTATCACCATCACAAAGAGGTTTCTGTACAGTTGGAGGCCTTCCATGGAACCCAAAGGGCTGCTGTGGCATTTTCAGCATCTGTTGTCTCAGTGCTGCCCTGACCTGCATCCCCAGAGCACCCTGCTTCCCTGGATCGTGCTTTTCTTGAGTGGCAG
>NW_016690279.1:2147007-2330751 GCF_001604755.1 Lepidothrix coronata
AAAAGATAGGAGTGGAGACAGCCCTTTTCCCTACATCCTTCCCAGCAGAGCCCACTTTGGCATCCACAGCTGGAGGAGCTGCTGCCCAGGCACACTCAGATGGGTGGGGAACAGGGGCAGCATCTCCAGGTGGGATGTCCTGGACAATCAGCAGAGCAGCCAGTCCTGCCTCCCAGGTCCCAGCACACCTGAAAGCTGTTCCCAGGCCAGCAGGCAGGAGCAGACACCCATCAGGCTCCTCCAGCCATACTGAGAGCGAAGCCAGCTCCCTCGTGTTATTTTTTCCTGTTTGACCAGCGGGGCCCATCACAGACAGCTCCAGTAATTCAACCTGAAACGCCAAGAATCCTATTCCTGCCTCTGCTCCCTCCCTGAGCTCTGCCCACGGCCTCAGAGCGAGGTAAACCATCTGTGGGTGAGTCTGGGCACCGAGTGAAGCCTGCTCAGGGCTGGCTGCAGACAGCAGGAGAGAGAGGGGCTCTGCAGGCACCGAGCCGAAGGCATTTTGATTGCTTCCAGGATTACTACCCAGCATGTTTATTCCTCCAGCGAGGAGGACTTCATAACTCAGGGACTCCTGACAATGTATATATATTGAAATCTTATAAGAGTAACGACTGTATCCAATGATATTTTGTTCCCATCTCGCCAATATAAACAACTCGCTGGACTTACCGAATTGCATTGGGTCATCCTGAATAATTAGGCTCGCATGTTCCATTTATTACCTTGAAAATCCTTTCTCATTGTATTATATATATCTATCTCTATCTCTAAATGTAATATGTTGAAATGAAAACCAGATACAGCTGCAAAGGAATTTGAAATATGAGGCTGAGAGTACAAGAAGCGGCAAAAAGGTCCTCTGCTAATAGGAAAAGCCAAGTCATCCGGGGCTGCGGAAATCGGGGAAGGTCAGGTGTGAGCTGCCACACAGGGCTGGGCTTGGGCTGCGTCTCTGGGGACAGTGTCATGTTTAAGGAATTCCAGTAAGTAGCTGGTGGGGATGCTCATACTGGTGGGATGTGGGGAGGAGTGGGGTGGGATCCTGGTGGCTGGGTCCCCTTTGATGTCCCCATCAGTGCTGAGGTGTCTTTACATGGCTGTGGACCATCAGTGGGGTCAGACAGCGTGACTGCAGAGAGCATCTCCAGACCTTTGCAAAACCCTTTGTTCAGGGTCCAGAAAGTCTCCCACGGCACCAACTGGCAGGAAACTGTCAGCACCTTGAAAAAATGAACCCCCAACAGGGTGAGACAGGATTGCTGCCTGCCCCTGGTGTGGGGGTGAAGAGTGAGCCTGGAATGAACCCAGACAGCCTTGCCAGTAGAAAATATAAATGCCTTCCTTGGAGCCATGATGCATTCGTGGTGGGGTTTTGGAGAAAAACAGTGGCCCCGGAATTCCACTGATGATGCGCCTGTACAGCACGAACAAGGCAGAGAAGTAACCCTCAGTATCTGGAGCTGTGCACAGTCTTTACCACATCTCCCTCTCCCCCTCTGCTTGACTCAAACTCTGCTTTCAGGTGACCGGGCAGAGCAAGGTGTGAGCCGCAGTGCCTGTGCCGTGGGGTGGGTGTCCTGCAGCCAGACATCACCCAGAGCCAGCTGAAGCCAGCGCTTGGCTGTCGGTGAGGACCCCGGTGGGACAGAGCCGGCGGCAGGACGGCAGGAGCCCCAGAGGGGATATTTCAGGTCAGCAGGGAGGTGCAGGGCGGGTCGGGGTGTGGGAAGCTGGAGCAGCCCTGCCGGCTCTCCCCATGGTTCTGGCCAGCGCTGCCGAGTGCTTCACTCGCATGAGCACCGAGAGTAAAAACAAAATGACATTCATTAGATGTTTTAAGGAGTGTTCAGGCATGTAATCCTCCTGGAATGAGGCAGCCATAACAAGTTACTGTAGTTATTGATGGTCATGTCAGTTAGCCTTTTCCAAGGATTAATCACCATCCTGCTCCTGCCCTACAGGATGTTTTTATCTCCGTTTTCTCCCAGTGTTTCAGCATGCAAAGCCGGCTGGGCTGACCAGTGTGGCTTCTGAATCTGGGGGAGAGGTAAGCTCCTCATACTTAGGTCCTGAATATTAACAGTTTGGAAGAGCACAGCACTTAGAGGAATTGCTGGGGCACAGCTGCAGCATATCAGGTCTGAATTTAAGAGTCCCCGTCACCAAGGGGGGTATGCAAAATGATGACCCCGAGGCAGTTTGCAGCCTGCAGGAAGGACACTGCCCCAGGAGGGGTCTTGCTTTGGCCACCACTGCCTTTAGAGGTGCATCTGAGACATCATCCAGAGAGGATGACAAGGCAGAGTTCCTCGTACCCAAGAGGACAGCAAACAAGGTTGTACCATTGCCTAAAACACCTGAAGATGATTAATCCGTTGACTGAAACACCTGAAGATGATTAATCCGTTGCTCAGTTCTGAATGAAAGGGGGGCTTGGGGGTGTGACAGGACCATTGCTGAGCTCAGCATGGGAAGAGCACAGCGCAGGCTTGACACAAGCAACAAGTGCCAGCATGTTCCCAAAAGTGAGACTGCATTGAAGAGTCAATGAGTTTGGGCAGCCTTAGAGACTGAGGCCAATGTGTGCAGGAGGGATGTCCTGGCCACCAGTCCAGGCACTCGAGGACTGGCAGTGCCAGCCCGAAACCCACCCAGACCAGAGAACTGAAGCAGAGCAGAGGGTAATGTCCATCTGCTAACGTGCAGGAGGGAGATCCTGGTGTGCTTGGCTTGAAGGGTGTAAACAAGTCCAGGATCTTCAGCTGCTCTGTGGAGCTTCCCCAGGGAGCCTGGTCATGGCCCAGAAAGAGCTCCCTGGCTGTGGCTGGAGGAGGGTGCACAGTGCTTGCCCAGCCAGCCCAGGTGTCCCTGGATGCTTTCTTGTAAAACCTGGCAGATCTTGGTGTGCAGCTGACTTGTTAATTGGCAACAAGTGACTCCAGGAGGTCCTGACCTCCAGCATTTGGTCAGACCCCATTACCTGTGAATGCTGCAGACTGGAGACAGCTCAGGGAGGAGGAGTTGCCTCTTATCTACCCACTGGATGGTAAATCCAGGGCCAGGATTTGTGTTCATTGGCAGTGCCAGCATAACCAAACCTCCAGCTGGAGCTGGATCTGGCTTCTCGCCCCGGGTGTTTGCATTGGTGCTTCTCAGCTTGCACCTTCTGCTATGTGGGATGGCCCCAGAGGCCATTTGTACTGCAACCCTTGTGCTGGCAGTGGTCTGGAGTCTGGAAAAGGCTTTCACAAGAGCCAAAATCCCCAAAATATCTCAATTGCCCAGCCAGCCTTCTGTTGGGAGCAGAGATTTGTCCCTGACCTGTTTTGCATCCATGCACATCATTTTCCCAGTGCCTGCAGGGACACAGAGGTGTTTTTGGACCCCCTGATGTCAGATCCCTGCCTGCTCGGAGCAGCAGCAGATGGATACAGGGTCTCATTGTCCCTCTCTGTTCCCTGCCCATGTCCCCAGTGGCTGGATGACTTTGGGACCCAGGTACTTCTTGAAGCCACTGTCCCAATGGCAAGGGACAGGGTGGGAGAACCATCAGCCCCCCAGGAAGGCTGCCTGCTCATTGCAGCAGGGTCCCACGGCACGTCTTAGAATCAAGCACACCGGCAAGGCTGGAAAAATGCGGCAGAGCAGAGGAATTAGCATTAATCAAGCCTAATCCCCCAGGGGAATCACCCGATGTGTGGCACACGGGTGTGCTGTACCCCAGACAGGCTGGCGGGTCCTGGGCAGCCCCTGGCTGAGGGACCCCAGTGACTTCCCGGTGTTGCCCCCGGGAGTGGTGACCTCTGACGTGAGCCCTTCAAGAAGGGAAAAGAAAAATAATGATTTTTCCCTCCCCCTCGGTGCCTCTGACAGACCTGCCCCCTGCCTGCTCTCCAGAGGTTTCCCAGGAGCTGATTAACCTCCCTGCCGAACGCCAGGACGAGTCACACCCGGTGTGACTGGGCATGTGTGGGGCTGCTCCGGCAGCCAACCCACGGTGGGTCCTCCATGGAGGAGCCCTGGCTCTGGGGGCTGCAGTGCCTGGGATGGGCAACCCTTCCACAGCCACATCCCAGGAGGAGAAACCAGTCAGGGTCAGGTGGCCTGAAGCCATGGGAGATGAAAGAGCTTCAGCATCAGCTCTGCTCAGCTCAAGACACACTCAGCTCCAACGGGGAAGGTCTCCTGCTCCATTCCTGGAGACACAAGGTGTTTCACAACTCTCTGGGTCTGGGAGCTGCCAGAGGCCAAAGAGCTGTGGGGGCAGCTTTGCTCTGCCCCCTGTGGATCTTCTCAGCTGTGCCTTGCCTGCTGCTTAGGAAGGAGTGGGAGAGCCAAGACGCTCTTCTCCTAAGCCAAGGTCCACCTTGTCCACTCCAGCTTTTCTGTCTGTCTCCAAAAACTGGTGCTTGTTACTGCTGCTATGGGGTAAAATAAATTTTTTGTCAGCATCATTTCCTCTGGTTCAGCTAGGTGGGAAACTCTGCATTTTACAGCCCCTTGGCTTCCCATCCAAAAGGAAAAAAAGAAAAAAAAAGAGAGGAAAAATGCCCTTTAAATAGAACTTTCCATGCTGGAAGTATCTCTGGAAACACAGCCATCAGCATGAGTGATAGGTGCAGGCGCAGTGAGGTGAGAGGGACAGGGGACAGGACATGGCTCACGGCTCATCCTGATTTGCCTTGTGGCCTGGCCATGAGCTCCTTCTCCATCAATCAGCTCAACCCTCCATGCCAATGCTTTGGCCTCACCTGGCAAAGCTACATCCTGAGCTCTTGCCCTGCTCAGAGCAACCTCAGGGAGCCACTGAGGCTGTTTCTCTGCTGGGCTGGGATGAGCATGACCCAGGCTGGCAGGAAGGCTGGGACAAACCATTGGGATGTTCCAGTGCCTTGGAAAGTGGGAGAAGACCTGAGGGGCCTGAGGACCCAGAGGAAAAGTTACACTATTTGCCCTGTTTTATTCGTAAAAGAGCTAAATGTGCTGGAGACATGCTGGCTGGCAGGACGGGAGATTAAACGTGTCATCAAGTGCAAAGGTGGACACCAGTCAGCCCTGCCTGCACCAGGGGGTTTGATGACCCCCCCGCTCTCCTGGAGCCCCATGTGCAAAGCCTGAACATTTGGTTTCTATCGTGCTCTGCACAGGTGAGGGTCAGAGGCTCAGACACCGGCGGAGGATGAGAGCAACAGTGGTCAGAGCTCAGCTGTGCAGAGCTGGGTCCTCTGTCTGAGCTCATCTCCATGGAAAACATTTGGGGAGGATGTGTCCAGTTCAGATTCGTCATGTGGAGCAGTTTGGCGGGTGCAAAACCCCCGGGGCCCTTTGCAAGCATTAACCAGTGGATCAGACCAGCCCAGCCATTGCTCTCGCTGCTGGGATATGAATTTCTCAGCCGAACGCCCCTGAGCTGAGTGGAAAAAGTGCAGCCTGTCCCTTTAAGTCCAAAATGATGAGTGTATTTCTGGAGGCTCTGGAAAAGAAGTCAAGACTATTGGCTTCTGCGTCACCAGCACCGGCCATTGATTCCCTGGAAATGTTTCATATTTGGCCAAACTGGCTGTTGACGGAATAGTTTCTGATTTAACACTCTCGGCTGCAGTTGGGAGCCAGCTGGGTCTTGTTAGCTCTGGAGAGACTGCCCTTCCCCTTGGCTGCTGCAGAAATACTTCCAGCATAGCCCCCTCCTCCTTATTCCCAAATAGACACTTAAGCCACTCTAACGAGATCTGCACAGGAATCCTGGAAATTTCAGCCTTCAGCTGCTGTTGCCTTCTATCATTGTTGTTGTCACTATTATTTATCTTTGGCTTTAATGCAGAAAAACACATGTGATGAGCTGCCCCAAGCTGGTTTCTCCCCCGCCTCCAGCCCAGCCTTCTGTGTGGGGCAGATGTGGAGCTCCCAGCCTTGCACTAACACCTTCCCTGCCTGCTCCTGTCAGACCCCATGGTCTGGAGAGGGTCCTCCTCGCTCCTCCTTCTTGCTCATCCTCCCACCCTGCCTATCCCAGCTTCTCATCCTCTCTCCTCTACTCACTCCCTTTCTATTTAGTCTGTGTGTTCAAAACTCAGCACAAAAGCTCTTACGGCTCCCTGGGCTGTGACCCAAACAGTAAAGAATGTTTATGTGCTGGTCTCCTTCCATTTCTGTGTATTAATATTGCACACACAGGCTCACGCACTCACACACGGCGTTTCTGGTGCCTCCGCGGGCTGCTGGCCAAGGGAGCCCAGCCAAAGTAAAGGCATCTGGGCCCTTCTGGAGAAGGCAGGAAAAAGAAGAAGGAAAGACAAAATACAAAAGCAAAAAGGATTTGGAGACAAGCAGCTCCTGCAGCCTGTGCCCCTGCACCCACTGTGTACGGGGCCAGGGAGTCCTGTGCAGACCGGGGTTTGCCGGGCTGTGCCTCTCCCAGCACGGCCCCCCATGTCCCTCCTCACCCCCCAGCACTCCCTGTGGCACTTCAGCAGGTGGTGGGGGCTCAGTATGAGCCACAGGCTGATACAGAGAGGGGGTAGGTATGCAGAAACTTGGGGTCTGGCTTTGGACAGGGCTGCTTGTCAGAAGGTGCAGCAAACTGCTGGAACCCACCTGGGCACAGGATGCCCGGCCATGGGGACATCAGCCAGCCGTGGCTGAGATGCTGAAGCCCCAAAGCAAAGCTGGGGTGTCAGGGCCAGCAGCCCATTTAAGAGCTCTGAAATTGGGTCTGGGGGATGGATGAGGTTCTGCCTCCTCACTGACATGAGATGCCACACGTGAGCCTGGACACTGCTGGCCTGTGGGGTCTCTGACGGGGCTGGGGGAAGAGCTGCTGGGAGTGGGTGCATGGTCTGTGCAAGCAGAGATGGCTGCCTGTGATCACAGGCAAGGTGGTCCTCACTGTCCCTAAATCACCTGGGGATGTTGCTAAAAAAGGGGAAAACAAGGCATAGTGTGAGAGCAAAGAGGGCCAGGAGTTTCTGCTCCCCTGCTCTTGCAGAAGTCCCCTGAGTGCTGGGGGTGCAATGATGGAATGAGACAGCCAGTGGCTGTCTGGGAAGGGTTAGGTCTTTGGCTGAGCTCATCCTGCTCCTCTCCAGGGTCCTAAAAACAGGGAGACACACACACAGCATTACCAGCACCTGCAGGCTGTGATTTAGGGATGGAGTGAGAGAAGCCTTTCTCACCTGCATGGTGAAGATGCTGCCTTATGTGACACCCACCACCCAGGCTGATCACTGCTCCAGGCTCAAAGGCAGCTGGGCTTCCCTGGGCTGGTCCCTCACCCATCTGCAGGACACACAGCCTGTCCTTGACCCCTGTGAAGGGAAAAGCTGCCTAGTGCCAATAAAGCCACTGAATCTGCTGCTGGATGCTATAAAAGCTTCATGCATTGGACATTTTTAACCCCAGCATTTAACCCCCAGTCTGATGGCCACTGAATTTCCTCCTCATCTTCCAGAAAAATGACCTCCTGGAGGTCTCAGCAGGGGTTAACTTTGTACAAAGTAGTCACGCAATGGGGAGGGTTTGTTCCAAGCACCAAATAACTTGCAGAAGTAATGCATTTGTTCCTCATTAGGATAATGGCCCCATCACTTTTCTCTGTGGCATTGGCCAACCTAACTCACAAATGTCTGAAAACACCAGCTAAAGTATGACCAAATTTAGGAGCTGAGTCGAGTAATATATCGCCTTGATTTGCCCTAAAACATGAATTGGCTGGGAGTCCTCCCACATATTGCATTTCCAGGGAACATAAGGAACCCATTGTGTAATTAGCAGTAGTATTTTCAACACACTGCCTTGGCAGTGCTCTGCCCTCCTCTGCCGTGCTACTGCACCTCTTGGGACCCCCAGGTCATAGATGTGAGCGGGTGGGAGGGTTAGCAAATGTATCTGTCACAGAGCCGTTGAGGATGGTTATGGCAAAGCAGGAGATAAGGGCTTGCCTGCTCCTTCATCTCGCTAGCTTCCAGTTTGGAGCAGGCCAGAGCAGGGAAGTGCCTGCTCATAACCTGTCTGGTGGCCAGGCGACCTGGGGACAGGATGAGGCTCTGAGATGGAGAATCCAGTGCTTGGTGTGACTGAGGAGAACATCCTACAGGACACCAGCTTTCCCCATCTTGGTCTAAGCACATATCTGAACACTCTCCCTTCTCTTTCCCTTGTGAATCACCTTCTCACCATGCATGAGACCATGTGTGAAGGTCATACCTGGGGCTGGAGTGGTTCAAGGCAAAGTCTCAGAGGGTATCATCCTCTCCCTGCCACGCACCAGTGTGCCCAGCACAGCCAGCTTGCAGATGTGATCTCCTGTTTGCAAAGTGCCTGGTTACCTCTTCCATGCTCATGTCTCCACATTTATTCACCCCCTCTGAATGCCACATGAGGCTTCATTTCCCCAAGGGTGTTGACATTTGAAGGTATTGGAGAAATCCATTTGCACTGTAAGAATGATTAATGGTTAAGCCTGGAAGGTAATTCAGTCTCCTCCACATCCCACCCCTGCCAGTCCAGGAGCTGGCCAGAAAACAAGGAAGAGCTCTTCCCTCCTCCCTTGGCTGTTTGTTGTCAGCCCTGTGTGTTCACTTCTCACACTTCAGATCAAAATGTTTTCCCCTGTTGTGACTTTTGGAAGTTTTTGGAGGGGTCGGATGTTGCTGCCCTGGTTGAGCAGGGGGGGGATGGTCCCCTCTCTCCCACCCACTGTCCTCCCATGGAAGAAGGGTTAACAGCAGAAACATTGGCTGAAGCAGGAAAAGAAACTAAGAGAGGGCTCTCTGTGTGCCAGGACATCCATTCAGAACAGTCAGCTGGCCTGTCAGACCCCCGCTCTGCTAAAGACATACATTTCCCTTCTATATGGATTTTCCACCTAATCTCCACATTTTACACGGACGTGCTGGGGGGGAGGGCCTGGCCTGAAGTGTTCATTCATTTCCCCAGCCCAGCTCTGTTTCCACACCTTCCACTGGCTGCCTCCTGGGCTGGGTATGCCTTTGTATCCGCTCTCCCCTTCCCTCCCCTCTCACCCCTCCACCAGGCTCTATCCCGTGCCAGTGGGGGGAACACACCTCTGATAAACACCACATTTCTGGCATGGCTGGCTGTGCACACGTATGGCTTCATCACAGGAAGAAAGGGGGGAAAAAAAGGAAAAAAGAGAAGAAGAGTCCCTTTCTTTCACAAAACCATGGAAACATCTTCATTTGTGTGAGCAGATGGCTTTCCAATCGACTCCATGGCTGAGGCTGCCTGCATGTGCACAGCAGAGCCCTGGAGCCTGCCTTGTGCTGCTCTGTAAAGGGGAGGGAGAAAACCAAATCACTGAGACAAGCACGTGGCTGTAATGCAAAGCAAAAGCCTCACTGCAGATAAAATCAAGCACAAGGCAGGATGTGAACTTGAGAACCCAGAGTGGCTCTTTTCCCCCTTGGACTTCCCAGGCTCCAGCTGAGTGGTGATTTTGTCCCACTAGTCTTTATTTGTTTTTTTGGCACTAGGGAGGCTCAAACTGAGGCAGGGTAAACCCAAAGGAAGCTGCTCTTGCTGCACTCAGGGATCTCATCCCGACCAGTCAGTGATGCAGGGTCAGGTCTCCCTCCGCAGGGGCAGATTTGTCACTGCCCTGTGTTGTTTCCTCTCCTCGGAGCTGCGGCTCAGCTCATTCCCATGGGGTGTTATAGGGTCGATATTGCCTCTCCAGCTGTTTCCTTCTGCCATCAGGTAGCTGTTATTTTTTCTCCATCAGGAGAGCCAGCCCCAGCCACTCACTTCCCTGCGCTCTCCGGAAAGCACCTAAGCCTCTTGCTTTCAGTCCAAGTGCATCCCTTTAAATCTCCCTTCTGGATCTAGGCACTTAATAGGTCTTAGCATTTCATTAGCAGATGCTAATAGCAATGGCACAGAGCCATGTACTTTGAATTCAAATCCTCCTTGGCTTAGCATGCACCACTCATTCCCCAGTCCACCCAGCACCAAGGATCCAGATGTCTCCTGCATCCCTGCTTGGAGGTCCTCCTGTCAAAGGGTTGAGCAGCCAATGTTTCCAGCTAATTGCAGTGCTGGAGAAGGGGGACACCGATCCTGTGGCACCCAGACCTGCCCTGAGGGAAAGGAAAATCACCACTTCTCAAAAGGCCTTCAAAAATCTTCCCTCCAGCTTCCAGAAGGAAAGTGAACCCCACCAAGCAAGATGAACCAAGGCAAGAGCTCAGCTGGAAAACATCAGTGGCAGCAAAGAAACCAGTCCAGAAGGATGTGTAGGATGGTCCCATCCACGTTTACTGAGCTGCTCCCACAGGCTCAATGGGAAGGTGACAGTCTCTTTCCACAGGTGTCCTGCTTTTGCCTCTTCACTTCCAGGTCCAAAATGTTTCTGCCTGGGGAAACCCTTGCCTGGTTCATTCCTCCTAGCAGTCATCCTGCCCAAGTTTCTCTCGCAGCAGGGAAAGCACAAAACTGTGCCTGGGAAGCCAAGACATGGTCAGTCTCTTAATTCCCTTTGGGTTCCAGTCTCCAATGCTTGGTTATTGAGAATCCCCAAACCAGCGATATTTCTCATCTAGGCGATGGTGATGTGATACCAACAGAGTCCCAATGAGTCCTGTGGGAGACCACGGTGCTGCCAGGAATTGTTCCTTATCCCAGCCCTGCCTGTGAGCCCCCTTCTTTCTCATGCACAGAATCACAGAATACTGAGCAAACCAGTGCTCAGTGACCCTGCTCAGGGTCTTCTCCCAGGATGGGATGTAGAACCTGAGGGGGATTTCCGGGCTGACAAATGCTGTTCTGGAAAGGACAAGGAAAAGCAGTGCTCAGGAAACACACACGAGCCAGGAGTGATCCCATCCACAGTGGAGGCAGCTGCCCCTCTGGCACAGCACGGAGAGCTGGCTGCTCCCTCCTGCTCCACAGAGGACCAGGCAGACGCCCTGAGTCCACACTGCACATCTGGAAGTCGGATCCATTAAAACAAACCTTATTACATAACAACAGACATCTGGAGCCTGTTACCACTACATTTTTAGTAAAAATAGTTTTTTGATATGATCTCTCCTAAGAATGTGGCAGAGGGGCTCAGAGCCAAAGTCTTCCAAGAATGGTTGTAACTGCTTTCCATAAAGCATCCCCCACCTCCTGCTCAGGGCAGGGCTGTTCCCTCCCGGTGCACAGAGGAAGGTTTCAGGGTGAAGGCAGGTGTAGTGCTAGGGACAAAGATGAAGGATTCACCGGGTCCCAAACCCTGAGCTCTGTGTAGGCTTCACACTGCCCCTGAGATCAAGAATTGGGCAGCCTGCACCCAAAATTTCATTTTCTTAGTGTGGGAGACTACTAACTCAAGTTAATAGAGAGAGCAGCAAGTCTACACAGTGTCTCTGTGCATGGAGACCACAGAGGGACTGGGGCAAGCTGTTATCATGGTTGCTTTAGTCATCAAGGAGTAGCACAACAAAGGGAGCTGTGGGTTTTGCTGACCTCTCCAAACTGGGGGCCATGGGCTATGTGCCTCAGTGCATTCCCCTTATATCCCTGGAGCTTGGAGGAGAGGGCTTCCTGGGTGAATCTAGAGAAAGTAAGCACCTTTGGGTGAAAGCTGCTGGAGCTCTCATGCAGAAAATGCTTTTCTTTTTCCTGAGCCCTGTCCTTGCAAATGGAGGTGCTATTTTGGCTGATGTGCAGCCAGTTCAGGCCAAATGGTTTGAGTCTGACAGAGTTAAAGGCAAATGAAATCAGAGCCTTGTAAGTGGAAGTGTCAGGCTACTTTCATTACCAGTTCCACCTACAATAAAAACTGCCGGAAATTTGTAAGAATGCTCTTCTTTCCCCCCTCTTTCTTTTAGAGGCTCTCACCCACTCTGCAGTCCCTGGCTAAAATCAAAGCAGTCCTACTCCCATCCTCACTTCCCACCTGTACCCTGTAAGCACAGCCAGCTTCTGATAAGCTGAGGGCAGGAGGAAGAAGGGACAGTGGGAGATGAGACAAGGACACTGCTCCAGGCTGATGTGAACCTGGTGCCTGCTTTTGGTTTCATCTTTGCAGCTATTGTCTTGGGAGATGTTGTTCAACTGCTTCAAGCCCTGAAAACAAAAGGTCTTTATTTTCCACATTTTTTATTATTATTTTTATTTAATTTCCAGATTCAGACATTGCACATTAACGGGGAATTCCTACATGGAAGAAGCAGCAAATGGAGGCTGCTGAGACACTGACTGCAGTGACTGCTCATGCCTCTCAGATGGCCCCTCTGCATCGCTCTCTGTGCTGGAGCTGCCTTCCCACCCTGGCTCTCTTTCCATCCCTCCCTTTACATTTGGAAGACAGTGTATGTTGCCTCTGATTTTCTACAATTTTATCAAAGAAAGACTGTGAATAAACAGAGCAATCTGGAGAAAAAACAGGCTCAGATTAGCTTCAGTTTGTGTTTGCCTGGCCAATTCCCACCGGCACTCTCCTCACTCACAGCCTGTGGACGTCATTTCTCCTGATGGAGAAAGTAGCAAAGTTCTGGTGCTTTTCTGTGCTTTTGGCAGGCAGTTCCTCTCTGGTCACTTGTGTCTCTGGGAGCAGCTCCTGGGACAGGGGTGAGAGAAAAAGGGTGAGTTCTGCAAGCGCAAGGTGCTCCCAGAACCAATGGGGTGAGGAGCAGAGGCTGATCCCCAGATGTGATCCAAGGGGAATGAATCAGAGATCATCACACCCAGGAGTGTCCCCAGCTACCCCAGGCACAGGAGGGGCAGGAGGAACCCTGACATCCCCAGGCCCCAGGGACAGTGTTGCTTTCTCCAAAGGCACAAACCCTGGCTGTCACATTCCCCCTGCTCTGCTCGGCCCCCCTCAGGGAAATGCTCCTGGAATGATTGCAGTGGGACACCCTCACACTCAGCTCCCTCATGGATGTTCCCACACCTTCTGTTCCAACTCCTGTGCTGCAGATCAGCCTGGGCTTTCCATGTGGGAGAGCTGCAGGAGATGCCATGGACTGGGCTGCCTGATCCACGGTACCTGGCCAGATGCCCCCCAGGAGGTCACATACCCCACATTTCTCCCAGAACAGCTCTGCCACGTCATGGGGATGCACCGCTTGGTCCCGTTGCGAGGAAGGTGCTGGCAGGCTGCCCCAGCCCTGTCCAAAAACACAGACGTTTGGCCTCAAAGCACTGGGAGCATGAGGAATCTCCCAAGAAGAGCAAAAAGTCAAGACACTGATTTGCAGATACTGTTATGAACCAAAGCCCAGAGCTCTGCTCATTGTAACAACTGACATAATCGAGGTTGTTATTTATACAGTATCTGCATGAACATTTGACACTGGGAAAATACTTGCAGTTCCTGAAAGACTGGCAAGTTCTAGCACAAGAGTTTATTCATGCCGGAATCTAAGCCAGAAACTCATTTTTCTTTCTCATGGGATGTTTTATCTGACAAGAGCAGGAGCTGTGGTGAGCAGGCAGAGCCCAGTCTTCACCCACCTGAGCTGCTCTGGGACAGCCTGCCCACTGGAGGTGCCTGCATGAATTATGGGGAAGAAAGAGGATGCCTCTCAGTTGTCCAAATTGCCTCAACGTTCCCTGATCCAGGGAAATAGACTCCAGAGATCCTGGTTATTTTCCTTCATCGGAGGATGAATCCATCCCCCGTAAGGAGAAGGAGAGGTGCTCCTGCAGGTTGCAACCAAAACCCCAGTGGGCAGCTGAATCCCATCAGGCCCAGACTGACCCTGCCAGCAGTGATTTACTGCAGGGAAGGTGCCCAAGGAAATAAATAAAGAGGAGGAGGTGGCCTGAAGGTGAGGAAGGACGCCGGAGCTGCAGCACCCAGCGTGGGTGCCCCGATGGCCCTGCTGGAGCCTTGCACTTCAGATAAATATTTGAAGTGCCTGTAAATAAAGATCTCACTCGGGAATGGGAAGAAGCACTTTTGCTTCTCGCCCAGCTGTCTGGGAAAGGCGAACACACTGGCCAGCAGCCAGGCAGGGAAGTGCCCTGTGGGATGTGCACGGGTAGGGGGTGGAGGTGACAGAGCCAGTGGATAGGGGTCACTGGCAAACCCAGCTCTGACCCTCCTGTGGGTCACCCGTGGGGTCTGGGGTCGTCCTGGGGTGATGGAAGCCTCCAGGGTCCCCTCTTCCAGCACGGGAGCACACACCAGCTCCTGATGCATCATCACCTTCAGCCTCAGACAGGAGGGACTGAATGAGAAATGTGCCTGGTGTGGAGCAGAGCGCAGGGTTTTAGCTCCATTCCCCTGTGAGCCTCCATACCTCAGTGAGAACAGCCCCATTTTCCTTCCCCTCTTGCACCCCCCGTGCTTTTGGCCCCTTCCCACCGCAGGGAGTTTCCATTGCTCCTCTCAAACCGCAGCCCCATGCTCGGGAACCTGAAACCTGTATTTGCTGGAGAGAAGAAAATCAGATTGTAGGAAATGCAGCACATGAAAAGGAGTGGGGGGAGAGGAAGGGTGAAAAGAAACGCCATTTTTTATTGCTCCCAGAGTTTCTCGCCGTGGTTTGAAACGTGTTCCTCGTGCCAGCACACGGCGGGACAGCAGGGCTCCTGGAGCAGCCACTTCCCTATGGCACCTCAGGGGCTCAGGGCAGTGTGTGAGGTGCTGGATTTGGAATAGAGTAGCAGGGGTGGGGAGGGGGGATCTTCCCCCCCACCTCCACTCAGGCACTTATTTATTTATTTACATCCTGGCAGATTACCTAGTCCCTCCCAGTTTCCATGGCTGTCACATCCCCCTTCCACAGCCAAGACACAATGGAAAATATGTTTGATTTTTTTTTCCTGGCAGGTACCTGATTTCTGTTGCTTAGGTTTTGTCTTCTTTTTTTTTTTTTTTTTTTTTTTTTTAAAAAAGCCACCATCCCTTCTCCCAGAAATGCAGCAGCAGTTCTGCACCTCCCCTTGTTCATCCCGGGATGCCTCCCTGTGCCAGCAGTGGCATCTCTGGGAGGGAGGTGGCAGGACCTGATGGATAGAGAAGGGAGTCCCAGCCAGAACCACTGGTTCTGCCTTGCTTTCCTCTACCCTCCACTCTTTAAACAGATCAACCCACATAATTAATCTCATTCCGTCTATCCAGTGGGAGCAGCTGAGGTGTCAGTGCCACGACTCCCAGCTCCAGAGCAGGGCAGAGCTCTCAGGGGGATAAAGCTCCTGCATGCCTTCAGCCAGGGGGAAAAAAGAGAGAGCAAAAGGTGTGCTTGACACAGGGTTCGAGGCTCTCCCTGGAAAGGACTGGGAGCATCCCCAGCCGGGGACACTGCCCGGCAGCCTTGCCATGCACGGACGGGTCCAAGCCATGGCCATGAGCACAGGCTGGATCTGCACCCAGAGAGGAGACAGACTCATCCTGCCAAAGATCCAAATTCGAACAGACAAGCGGGGAAAACAGCCTTTGAGGAGCGGGAGCGGAGATGGCAATACTGGATATCAGCCAAGCAGGAGATGCTGGGAAGGGGGAGGCAGCAGGACCCCAGGGCCGGGGCTGGATCAGCCCCACCAGCCTCTGCCTGTGGTGAGGAGCCTGATAAAAGTACAGAGGACAAGGACATATCCTGCAACAGGCAGGATCAACACCCAGGGAGGAGTAAATCTGGGAAAAGGTGAAAAATGGGAACAGTTGAGTCATAAAGCACAAGGCTAGAGAAGGCTGAAGGTGGGAGCGATGTCCTGGGCAGTGCAGTAAAGGCAAGGAACTCTGCCACCACCCCTGTAGGGCTTTGCAACATGGAGAGCACCTGCAGTGTTATAGCCCTCGATGATATCTATGAGATTACTTCTCCAGAGCCCCCCAAATGACCCAGGAGGCAGTGACAGGGCAAGACCTATCCAAAAAGAACTCACCAGGAAAGGTGAGGGTGCTCTGTCCTTCAGGGTTGCCAGGAAGGATCTGGAGATTGTTCCAAAACCAAAAGCTTCTATTTTTTAAGAAAAAGTTATTATTCTTCATGGAAAGCAGCGGGATTTCTGTTGATTTAAGCCAAACTCCACATGTGGGATAGCTGGCATGGCCAATCCTCCTATTTGATGCTCAGAAACAAACATAAGGAGGAAGAACAAGGTAAAAGCAAAATAACAGGCTTGAAGTTTGAGCTCATCTTCTTGTTTTCCTCTATTCCCTTTGCTTTCCATTTCATAATCCTGTGGGAGCTGGTGAAGCAGGGACCTGCCCCTATCCCTGGATACAAGCATAGAGGTGATGGTGTTTCAACCCCTGAGTTGACTAAAGGGAAGGACAGAGCTGCTCAGGCCTTTTGCTGCTTGGTTGCATTCGAGAAGACCACGTGTGATGGGGCAGAGCCCGCAGGCAGAGCGGGGCTTTGCCAGAGCTGCGAGCGAGCTGCTCATCTGCTGTGCAGCTGCAGGGAAGTGCTGTGTCCACACACCTAACGCTTGGAAACACCAGCCAGGAAAACTGGGGGGAGCTGGGGGGCATCTGCACACCAGTCACGTTTTGTGGTGGGGAACCCTGCTCAGGCACAAGGATGTTGCCGGTGCTCGGGCTGCCTCAGCCGAGCCCACGTTGGCACAGCCCCCACGCTGGCAGTGCCTGCATGTGCGGAACTCCCCGCTCCTGGGATGAAGCCACCGCCCCGCTGTGCGCGGGATCTGTCCTGCCCAGCCTTCAGCGCGCCCTGCCATCCCGCCCGTCCTCCCTGGGAATGACAGCGATACTCGTGCAAACGGGGAAGCAGAAGCTTTACTGTGCTTTTCCATCGTGCGCGGCCGGGCGGGGGTTGTGCGGAGCCGAGGCGGGGCCCGTGCCAAGATCCAGCGCTCCCGCCCGGCCAGATGAGCTGGGTTAGGGTTTCAACCGCAAGCCACGCGAAGGAAGGAACAAAACCCAGGGGCAGTGAGATGTGACCTGAATTCAACTTTGGGGGGCTGGTGCTTCTCCAGTCCCGCATCCCCCCTTTGACCCTCCCCGTGCCGTGGCGGACGCTCGGCCCTGCGAGGAGGAGGTGGTACGGGAGGGTCTGGGGGCCTCCGCGGTTTTGGTGCCGGTGCAAAACCCTTCCCATCCCGCTCCTGCAGGCACGCTGGGCTGATGGCCCAGGAAATGTTTTCATTTTAAACAGAGCGTGGCCCCCGCTGAGGCAGTTCCTCCCCAGCTCCCACACTGCAGAAATGTTTCGATCGATCTAATCTTCCAATAAACCCCCCTGCAATTCTTGCAGTTTTTTCTCCGTTTCTTTTCCCGTTTGAGCTGACAGCATCAGATCTGTATCTCGCCATGGAGACACGGTGTCCCTCCCACCCCCGTGGCTTTGCTTGTATTTGGATGTTACCGCAGCACTCCCCAGCAGCAGAGGGATGCAGGGAAGCAGCGCTGGTCCCTTCGCCCTTTTCGGTTACCTGGGGCTGCTCTAGCACTGGAGAGCAGAAGGAAATACCTGACATTCCTGCTCCATGCTCTCATTTCTCAGGCAGACCCCACACAGCCCAGCTCTCTGTGCTCCCTTTAGATTCTTCAGGGAGATTTTCTCTTTCCAGTAACGCCACAAACTCTGCTTGTTCCCCACACCGAGCCAGGCAGGCGGCTCTGCCCGAGGTGACCTCGCAGGCATGGCTCAGCCTTGGGAGCAAGCAGGAGGGACCGAGGGGAATGGAGGGGACATGGGAATGTCCTGCTGCTGTGCTCGGGTCAGGTGGCAACGCTGCTGAAGGGAGAGTGGGAGAGAGGGACAGTGCTGGCAAGGGAGGTGGACTTGGGTGCTGCTTTTCCTTTCTGTCCTGAGGTGGAAAGAGAAAAGGGGGAAGGAGAGGAGAAAGAGAGAAGAGTAGAAAGAGAAGAGAGGAGAAGGTTTAAATTCTTTATTTGTGTTTTCCCCTCTGCTGCTGCTGGCCAGCAGCTGTGCACAGCTCCTCCAGCATCTGGAGTCTCTTGGCCACTGGCTGGGGCTCTTGGAGGACGTGTGAGCTCGTGCACACACTGAACTGCAGCACGCCGGGTGAAGGGAGGAATGTGGCTCTGGCCAGAGCAGAGGCTGTGCCACCCCTGTGCCAACAGGCACCAGCTCAGCAGGACCTCCAGCTCCATCTCTCCCTCTCCTGCCTGGCAGATGCTGCCCTGAGGTGCCTCTGACAACGGGAAGGGTGCCAGGGTCTGCTGAGGGTTTGGTGCAGCCCCCAGACCTGGTGCAGGGCTGAGACAGGTGAGCCAACGGGGCGAAGCCCAAATTTCCATCTCTGGCCCCACAGCTCCACTCATGGTTCCCAGATGTGGGAGGCAGTGGCCAGCACGAGGAGCGTTCCTGCAGCAAGGCTTGGCAGAAGCCCAAATTCTGGGGTAAAGCACAGTGGGGAGAGGGGCTGCTGCTGGCAGGGTGTCCAGGGGTGGAAAATATCCAATAGCTTGTACCAAGCACCTGGAAAAATGGGGAAAATCCTCTAGGTGTGTGTAACAGCCATCATGAGGGCTGGAAAGCAGCTTAGGTTCTGAAATTTGGGGCACGCACTCATGGGACCCTTCTGCTCTCTGAGCTGCAGCACCAGCCATGCCCACCTTTGGCACACGTGTAGGGGAGGTGTTTTGTGGCCCATGGGTTGCTCAGCTGTAAACAGCAAAATCAAATGTCACCCCAAGTTTTTGGAGGGATTTCACACTGCCCAAGTGATGCTGCCATTCACTGCCCCAGGGGGCCCTTGGCAGCTCTGCCCCTCCCAGGTTGACGTGGTCCAGCTGTCCACGGGCACTGGATCAGGGCAGGAGAGACTGGGAAACCACGGCTCCCTCCCAGTGCTGGCACTGACTGAGCAAACCCTGGCTGTGCTCGCCTTGGCTGGGGCTGCAGCCTATTTTTGGAAGCTCTTGAGATTTCCAGGGATGGAACTGCCTTTTCTTTCCCTTCATTCACAGACAGGGTCATTTTGATTTGTTACATGTTTGTGCAGGGATTTTTTATCATTCTTATTATTTATTTATGTCCTGCCTTTTATTCATGGCATCAGCGGAACCGGAACGCGGCAGAGGTGGAGGGAAAGCTTTGGGCTCTCCAGATTGTTGGAGCAAAAGCTGCCAGGCTGCAAACCCCGTGGGGATGTGAGTGTCTCTGCCATGAAATGTCTGTTCTTTGTGTCTTGCTGGTGGCACTTGCCAGACTCAGGGATGTGGAGGGAAGGAGAGGAGCCGGTGGGTTCCCACCTGGGCCCCAGCCTGGTTCAGGCTGCCTGGCAGGGATGCTGTGAAAACTGTGGCTGTCCAAGAAACTGGGCCCAAGGCTGAGCACTCAAAAAAGGACCAGCCTGCCTCTGACTGGGGACATTGGACTACTGACTCCCTTTGCCACCAGATCTACAGTTTCCCAGCCCAGAATTTTTCTTGCTGAGGGTCTGTCTTCTCCCTGCTCCAGGTGTCCTATGTGAGTCCCAAGTCCCATTTGTGGGGAGTTCCTAATTCTGCAGCAATCCTCCCAAAACACAAGTGCAGCTGTTCTTCCAAGGATACAGTAAAGGACCCAGAAAGAGCCAAGGTACAAGAGACCCCACTTTGAGGAGAATGTGATCCTCTCTCTATGATGTGGGTCAGACCTTGACCTTCCTGATGACAACAGTAGAGGGCAGACATGAATGAGTGGTTTGTGACCCACTGCAGATGATGACCCACTGCAGATGATGACACTAATTTGGGTGTCCCAGGTGAGCCAAACCCTTGGCCTGCCCCAGAAGATGGCTAATTGCTTTGGGGATTCATGGGATGCTCCCATGAGGCTGCCTCATGCAGCCTTGGTCACAGCTCCCGTGTCCCTGCTGGGCTCCACAGCCTCCCCCAGGTGCACGTGGGGAAGGCAGGAGGGCCAGAACCTTTCCCATGGGATCAGGGCTGGCTGGATCTGCAAGCCCCAGCCCTCCTCCTGGGCTCTCCCCATGGAAGGGGTTAATGCAGGACATGGCATCAGCCTGGCTGGTGGGCATGTCCTGACCCAAGCCAGGAGAGGGGACACCAGGACAGTACATGGGGTTTTCCTCTTCCTGGGGCTGCCTTGCCCTTCCTCTGCACTGCCCCTATCCCGTGATGCTCAGAGGGACTTGCAGTTCTCCCAGGGGTCAGATCCCCCCATCCCAGCCAGCTGGGCAGGGGTCCTGGTCTGCATGGTGCCTCAGTGATGGACTGTCCTGGTCTGCCTGGGAATGGAGGCAGGAAACATAAAAGCAAGGCTGGGCTGTGCTTGCCAGGGCTGGAGCTGCAGCGGCCGGGGACTGCCACGTCTGTGAGCAGAAACCACAGGGCTTAAATATGCTCCCTCCCCCTTGCTCCCCCCACCATCCTTCCCCATACAGCCCCTGGGTTCACAGGAAAAGGGAGGAGGGGGTCTTAGGGAATGTTCTGGATGAATCCCAGGGGCACAAAGGCTCAAGCTCAGAGCCAAGGAGCTGTGGTGGATGGTTGGAATCCCATAGTGAGAGGGGTGGGGAGTCCTGGGGGTGTCTCTGCAACTATGCCCCTCTCTTGCTCTGTCTCCTTGTCCCAGCCAACACTCCAGCAGGACATCCAGCTCACCTCCACTCCCAGCCACGCAGGGTGGGGGTGGTCCTGCACCATCTCCCACAGCCACCAGGTTTTGTATCTCCATGGAAATCCTGTGGGGAAAAGTGTCATCAGAGTCCCTGGGAGGGGAGCACTGAGGTTCCTCTCAGCTAAGGGGGTTGGAGGCAGCCCTGGAGTGAGCCAGGCTGGTGGGGAGGCCTGTGGGGGCAGCTGCTCCACAAGGAAAGCTCTGTCCACAGGACTTTGCGACATGTGAAAGTGTTTATTTCATTGGATGGAGATGGAAAAACAAAGGCTCAGCAGCGGCGGTGGAACAAAATCTCCTGCAACAAGCCCTGGCCGGGAGCTGCCAGCTCCCATTCCCATGGAATGCTTCTGCTTGGGACCCGGCTGCCAGCCCCTCCAGGGAAACAACAAAGGCTGGGGAAGGCAGTAATGAGTCTGCAACAATCAGCACACACAGGGCCAGGCTCTGTTCAGCTCACCTTGGTGTAAACCCGGGACTGGCAGTCTCTCCAGGGAGACTGAGCAGGTTTGGTCTTGAGAAGCAAATGCAATAAAATGGTGGAAATCTCTCTAAAATAGTGGGTTGGAAGTGGCTACAGGGCAGAGGGAGCAGCAGGTAAATGCCACGGAATGGCATTACATGACAGTGCCTGTTGAGGTCCTGATGGCTGATGCAAGACTACAATGGAGCATCTCTGCACCTTCCGCTTCTCCAGATGGGCTGGCAGAGGACTGCTGGCACAGGGCACCTATATTCCCATCTTGGGGCATCAGACCATGGGGCATTTGCAAGGCTCTTTCCATTGGAAGAGCTGGAGACATTTGGAATGTGCACAGAGGTGAAGCCCTGGAGAGGAGCAGCCAACTGGGCCCCACTGGGCTGGGCCTCGTGCTGCCCCAGCCGTCAGCTGCACGGCAGGGAAGAGTTACGTGCCTTTCCCGAGCTCCCCAAGTGACTCAGAGCCAAGGCCAAGCCAGATGTCAGAGTCCTGACTCTGGGGCTGAGTGGTCTTGGGACCTCCCAACTGTTTGAAAGAGCAGATGTACTGAGAACTGGACTTGGCATAAGTGTCCAGGATTTGGAAGAAAGAGAGGAAGGAGGTAAAACAGAGATAATGCAACTGTTTTGAGGTGGTGAAAGGTCAGGTGTATTTCTGCTTTGCCTTTTGCACATGAAAGCAGCCAGACAGAGAGGCTCTGACGCCAGGGGAGATGTGCAGCAATGCTCATTCCAGCCTTCTTCACACGATCCCATCACTCCAACCCAGGAAAAAACTCCTGGAGAGGAGGAAGAGCAGTTTGAGAAGACATCAAGCATCTTCATTGCCTATTAAATTCCTGGCTTCTCCTCTGATACATGCTAAGAATGGGTCCAGTGGATGTCAGCAAGGGGGAGTGCGGGTAATGTGCAGAAAGGGAACAAGGCTGAGAACAGCCTTCATTTCCCACCGGCTGCAAAACAGCAGCTATAGATATAAATAAATGTGTATATACATCCACGATGTGTCTGGAAACTCGCAGGGAGATCTGGCCAACATGGCTCCACATCACTGCACCAGACACTCTATGGAGGGGGCTGCACTGTAGCACCGCATGGGATGGGACGGGGCCTCCCAGGCTGAAAAACACCTTTTGGCCCTCACTGGGCTCCCTCTCACTCCCACCAAGGACATGCCCCTGCCTAAGCAGGCAGATGATCTCCCATGCCCCGCTCCTGCACAGGCAGGTGAAGCTCAGACCTGCCCTCCCTGCCTGCTGCTCTCCTCACTTAGGTGGGCAAATGAGCCAAGGTGGGACAGAAGGTGAGGAGAGGTGATTTTCAAGGAAGAAATATTTTAGGATGAGGGTGGTGAGGCACTAGCACAGGTTGTCCAGAGAAGTGGTGGATGCCCCATCCTTGAGAACATTCAAAGTCAGGTTGGACAGGGTTCTAAGCAACCTGATCTAGTGGAAGGTGTCCCTGCCCGTGACAGAGGGGTTGGACTAGATGGTCTTTAAATGTTTCTTCTGACCCAAACCATTCTGTGATTCTAATGGAGCTGGGGAAACGAATATACAGAGAGGGTTTTCTTTCCAATGGAGTAAATCCCTCGAGATCACTAGATCTATTGGGGTGCAGCATCTCAGCTGCAGTCCTTGTGGTCTGGCATGGGCATGAAAGAAGTTTGTCCTTCTCTGTACTGCACCCACAGAGCAGAACACATTCATTATTTCATGAGTTAACACAGCCCCCTCCCATGCTGGGAGCATGTGCTTTGCTCAGTCTGAGAATTTCCAAAGGATGGGAAAGGTTGGTAGCTCAGTTTCCCTCTCCATGCTTTGGCCATGCATCCTCTCAGCTCCCCAGTGGCCATGGGGCTGGGCAGGGAAAGGTGGAGTCCTGGAAATGTCCCGGGGACGGACAGAAAGCCAAGAAATTTTCCAAGATGGAAGTCATCCAGCATAAATACAAGGGTTGGGCATGTGTGTGGTCTCCATAAATTAATGCTACTAATTGGCTTTAAAGGGGCGTTACAAAGACCAGGCCTCACAACCAAAGCTGGCCCACGTGATCTGGGTCCCAGGGACACCGATTCCTCAGTGCCCACTGCTCGCTGTAGGGTGAGCAGCCAAGAAAAATCCTTCCTGACGTGTTCTCCAGAGATTTCCCTCCTGCTCCCTCCTCAACACCCTCCAGTGATATCTGCCCCTGTCAACACACAAACCCTCGATGGAAAGCTCGCTAGCAAAAGAGAAAAAGCTCCAAAAGTAGCAGGTGTCCTTAAGTCCTGTCAAAATACATCAGCTCTGTCTTCCGAGCACGGCTGGCCCTGGGAGCCCGGCCTGACCCTGCGATCCAACCGCGCCAGGCTGGTCCCTGCAGCAACGCCGTAATTAGGGCTCGGGAGTGAGCAGCGCCAGCAGAGGGGAATGTGCGGCACTGCCCGGTCCTGCCGGACGGTGCGGGCAGGGGAGCGCGGCAGCAGGGCACCCGCCTCCCAGAGCAGCATCCCAGGGATGGCTCGTGGGGAAGGGGGGTTCCTGAGCAGCGGGGGTTGGCAGACGTGGCCCCGGGGTGCCGCTGGGTGTGGCGGCGGTGGGGACTGAGCGGGGGAAGGGGCCGCGAGTCCCACGGGGAGGGGACGGGGCGGTCAGACGGGTGTCTGCGGGGCGGCGGCTCGTTTTCTCACCCAGAATTAAAGGAGCAGGACGTGTCAAGGAAGATCCTCATTCAAGCAGAGTCCACTATAAATCTTCGAGAGCTGCCAACGAGATGGAAAAAGGGTTAAGCACTCATTTCTCCGAGGTTGACAGAGTTCAGTGCATGTAGCCTGGAGGTCCTCCAAGGAGCCTGATGTTTTATGTCTTTGGGATGTTTTTGTCTTCCTTCAGTTGTATTCAGTGCTGGTATTGTGTTTATATCAGCAAAATTTTGGATTATTGCCTTTTTGTTTTTTTTTTTCAACAAACATCTGCTGCTTCTGCTTGTGGCTCATCGTACCACTGCATCCTGCCAGCGGGGAGAAGCTCCAAGTAGGATGTGGGTGGCAAACGTGGTGCTCCATGGCAGGCAGAGGAGCTTGGAGAGCTCAGCCCGCCACTGTTCTGGGTGACACACAGCAAAGCAGCTTCATCTCAGCTGCTCCAGAAGAAAAGCTGGCTTCATGTAGGGAATTAGGTGAAGCTCCCTGTCGTGATGGATAGCAAAGCCACAGGACAGAGAGCTTGAGCAGAAATAGCTCTTGAAGTGCATTCTGGTGGGATCCCAGAGCACCCCATGGCTGGAAGCGTGGTGAAATCCCAGCCCAGAGGAGAGGGGCTGGGCTGGCAGGTGGCTGTGGTCTGTGTTGTCCCTCCTGGATACTCACCTGCCTGGAACTGGGTACACATGGGGTGGAAGAACTGCTGCATTAGTGTGCCCACAGGATTTCAGCAAGGGCTCTCCAGGGAGCTGGTGCCTTGCTGGGAGATGGCACAGTTTCTTCTGCCAGGGCTCCTCTCCCTGTCCACCTTCCAGTGCCAGCCCCTGCCCTCCCAGCTCACCCACCCAATCCTCTGCACTACAAATCCCTCTCCTTGTGCTCTATTTCCCATCACCTGAGCAGCATCTCCCTTCTCTCCCAGACCAGCTACGGGGGCATGAAGCCACCAGAAGCCAAGGGAGCCCATCACCCTTCCTGACCACACACACCATCCTGCCACCGCCCCCTGCTTCATGCCAGCGTCCCGAAACCAGCACATGAAGAGGAATGTGAGTAAACACAGACCCCCCCAGCCTCCTCCCATCCCAAATTCCACCGAGTGCCAAAGAGGGGCCGCTGATGAACAGGAACAGTTTCAGTCAACTCCATATTTACTTATGAATTCCAGTCAAAGAGGCGACAAAGGTGCCAGAGACCTCCCACCCACCCCTCACACCCCAGCATCTCCTCCCACTGCCCGAAGGAGCAGCTCCCTGTGTCCCAGGCACAGCTCCCCTCTGTCTGCTCAGTCATTTTACTTTCCCTCCTCACTGCCAGTGCCTCTCCTCTCCCGCCTGCCTATTTCTCTCTATTCCTTTCTTCCTACATTTACCGGAAAAAAAAAGGTTTCTACAGAAGAAAATGCAATCAAAACAAAGGAGGAATGGAAAGAAGCACCTCAAAACTTGCTAGACAGGTGGTTTTTTTGTGAGAGATCAAGGGCCAAATTCTGCTTTCATCACACTGGAGAAAAATCTGGACAATCTCCCCTTGAATTAACGGCATTCCTTTGTAAGGGGAACAGAATTTCATTCATTCGCGCCTTGTACAGCAGCAGAGGGGCCATTAATCCTTACGGCTTCCAGTCACGTCTGTCCTGATCCACAGCTCCAGCAAGTCCTGCATGGGAAGTCCCAGATCATTTTCTCACATCCTTCCTTGATTTGTCAGCTCATGATAAACAGCACCTCATCCCGATCCCAAACATAGGAGCACACTGAGTGATTACATCAGCTCCCAAACCACTCCAATAAGATAAATTGTAGCTCGCATCCAATTTGAATAACTATTCCCCAGCGGGCTCCTTCCTATCATATGTAGTGCTCAGGGGCCAAACCCTGGTGTCTGCTGCAAGGCATTCAACCAACTGTCCCTCCCTTGAATTCGAGGATCATTGATCCTGGTCCCTGCCAAACCTGCTGCTGGAGGAACCCTGTTGTGGAGGATACTTGGTGCTGATGCTGGGAGGAGAGGCTGCCCTCACTGCCTGCCAACGGGACAGCTCTAAATCCACCTTCCTAGCACCAGGTCACAGCCCTCAGAAGAAGGTGGGTGAATGCTGGAAACTCTGGGTTTCATCTGTGCTGTTGACAGGCAGAGGGATCCTCAAATTCCTGGCACCTCTAAACACCCGGGCTCACCTCCCCTCAGTACCTCAGGATTGTGCCTTCAGGTGCACCTCAGTGCACCCCATTGCCCTGACCAGCCTCACCTGGGACCCCCCATCCTTGCCCATGGACCCTGGGCTCTATTTAAGCTCAGCCCCAGGGTGCTCTATCCTTAGTTGAGCTGGGGGTATGCCTTTTGCTCTGGCTTCTAGATGGGCCTTAGTCACAGGAAAAAAAATTGTCTTGAATCCTCCTTTTTACTGCTTTTACTCCTGGCTGGGCTCCAGGACATGGGTCATCACTCCCTGGGACTCTCAATGTGCCCTGTTACCTGCACCCTACCTGCTGTGTTTTGTGCCTGCAGGTACCCCCTGTGCTGTGCTGCCATCATCCTTGGCTCGTGTTCCACCTCAATCCTGCTCTTGCTACTCCCTGACAACGGTGTGGCTTCTTTCCTGACTGCTCTTCTTGCTCCTGGACCTCACTCCTGGTAGGACAAGAGACAATATTTTCTCTACTGTTGTGTTTTTTTGCTGAAAGCTAAGTGTAAGTACCAATGAGTAGCAATATTAATGACAAATACGGTGGTACCTCTTAGCATTATGGTTCCTGTCTACTTGAATATGTAGGCCCAAGCTCCTTTAATCCTGAAGTTGGCATCCAGGATTTGGAATCCTGTATGTTAGTGTAGCAGATCTTCTACTGCTTTCCAGAGGGAAGGTCCAAAATGGGCACTAGAGAAGTACCTCACTGGTTGGGATTGTGTGTTGGAGTGACACCACTGACATGAGGGATAAGCTGTGCCCATGTGTTAAGGATGGACTTGCTGGACAGGTGCTGCAAGCCCTGGAACACTTAGTTTTGTGCTCTCAGGAGGTGTCTGACTCCCTTCATGATGCCCTCAGCACGTGGCTATTATGGCTGGGAACACCTGACCCTTGGTGGTGTTGGCTCTTTCACTCTAGGACAATATTTCAGGAAATAGAGCCATGGGACAACCTGGTGTTTGTGGGGATGAGCCCCACACCCAGTACAGAAGGTCACTGCAGGGAGCTCACCCAAAATGCTGCTCCAAGCCTGCCCAGGACATGCAGAAGGAGCCAGGCTGGCACAACTGGCCCCCAAAGTCCCACTGACCACACCTGAAACCCCCCTGAGCTGGGCACTGTTATTTATTCAGATTAAGGTGCAGGAAATCAGGGATGGATTTTTTAATGTGGATGAACACTTCAGTCTCAGTGTGTCTGCACTGAGGGGTCAGCAAGATGCTGCCAGCAAGCGAGGATTTCCCTCTTCACACCTCTGAAGAGCCTCTCAGGGAATGCAGAGGGCTAAGCCAGCATCTCGGGAGTGCAGCTACCTTGCATGGAAGGGAGCATCAGAGTATCTCGGCCCTGGGGAGTGGGAGTGGCAAAACAAGGGTAGGGGAATTTGGCAGGCTGGGATTAGTGCTTTCTGGGTACTGAAATGAGCTGTGAAAGGGGAGCTGCCTGCCAGCCTTTGGGGAGGGCTGGGGTGCAGACGGGGAGCAGACAGGAAGGAACAATTCCTTGCATTACATCTCTGGGGCTGCTGAGAGTCCCCAGGTGAATAAAGCTCCAGCTTCCTGCCAGGTCTTGAACCTTTGCAATAAGAAGCTTTTAAATATAAGCAAATGCAGGGAAATCCTGCTGCCTTACTGTGGGAAGTGCCTGGCATAGGAAGGAGCAGGAGCTGGTGCCAGGCCAAGCACTGCTGCAGCACAGACCAGAGCAGCTCTGCAGATATCACTGCAGGGCACTGGAGCTCCTTGCCAGGCTGCCATGCTCTGCTCTGCTTCTGCCCAAGGCTTAGACTCCAGAATTTCTCTGTCCTGCAAGCAGGAGCAGGGGAACAGAAGTGCCCTACCCCAGCAGCCATCCAGCTGAACCTGTGGAGATGGTGCCTGTGCTGGAATAGAAAGGAGCTAAATGGGCTTTGGCACAACACCTCTCATGAGTTCCCCCATTTGGAGCAATCTGATGTTGACACACCACAGCAGATATGCTATAAAATTAGAGTAAGGGTGGAGAACAGCCTCCCCTGAGCCCCACAGCATTTTCCTTCCAGAGCATAAACTCTGTTTGCCTTATTAGAGTTGAGGATCTGTGAAAAATCAATGGGAATAAGCCTGTCTGACCCACTGAAGCCCAGCACTGCACTGGGAGAGCAGGAGCCAGCCCTTTTGGGGCTGCAGCAGCCCCTGTCCTGGGATCGGTCTGATGGGGCACAGTGATTGTTCTGCCCTTCAGAGACAGGCACTTCAGGCAGCAGTCCAGAACACGTCTCTTCTCACAAAAGCCCCCGGGGCATCGGCAGGTTTGGGTGGGGAAGGGAGACTTTGGGCTCTCGATGGGCTTTCCCTGAGCTTGATCAACTCACGCACAAGACGAGCAGCCCCGCAGCTGGAGTGACCCTGTTGATTTACACAAATTTCTCCAGACACATGCTGGGATTTATGCTCTACTGGCATTTGCATTTCTACAGTCTGGACTCAGGCTGGGAAACTTTATTGGGTGGATTCTAGCAAAACAGAAGGCAAGGAATAAAAATAACTTTTTCTGGGCTGTGTTGATTGCTCTTACTCCGGCAGAAATCCAGGCCAGCTCTATTGATTTTTAAAGAGTAACTGGGTTTATGCTGGTGTAACTGTGTCCCCAGAGCTGTGTGAAATGTTCACAGCAAAACCTGAAATTACAGGGAACTAGCAGAGCTTCACTACTGGGGTTTCATTACAAATTTAAGTCTCAGACCGAGCTTGTCAAAAGATTCCTTAAGGTTCGTGAACCTTTCAGTCAAGCCTTGGCCCAGAGTCAAACCGAGCCCAAGCTGATTTATAGCTTTGCATGGAAATAATGTGTAATCTGTGGGTTTTGTTTGGTCTCTAAGCTGAAGCTCAATGCTTGCAGCCGAGCTTGGCTTTTGAGAGGTCAATTCTCTTTGAAAGACAGGCTCGAACCTGAATCTGCAGTGGGAGCTTTTGGAGATGCTGTCGGGATTAAAAACACAGGTTGGATTTGCAAGGGTAATGAGGGGGTGATTCTTGCACAGCCCTTCGAGTATGAAAGAGCTGTGCTGCTGCTCCATGCTCGGAGCTGGGCAAGGAATCAAATGCAATTCATTAGGACATAAGGGCATGTAAGGATCATTTGATTCAGCTGGCTGCTGAAGTGAGCTAAGTACTATTAGTCCTAATCTCTGACAGTCCCTTCGACTGCCTCTTGGAGAGGCAGGAGATAGCAGTGCTCCTCTGATACTCCACTTCACACTTCAGGGATGGTGTAGTTCCCGCTGGTTATATATTGCCTGTGGGATTAAGATCCACAGGCAGCAGCAAAGCAGTTGACAATGTGGTTTGGCAGTGCTGCAGCACATGCCTCCTCCCTGGCCAGCGCTGAGCACACAGCACTCACAGCAGCCCCGGAGCAGAGGGATGGAAACCTCCCTCAGCTGTGTGGGGCCATGCTCAGAGCTAGCACAGTCTGCTTGGCTTGCTTCTTTTCATGGCCTTTTGGGGGTGAAGAAGGCCATGAATGGACTGTCCCCCTTGCCCAGTGTAGAATGTGGAAATGGCCATGGCTGGGTAGCATGCAGCCCTCTCCTTGAAGGCCTGTGGGATGAGGAACACCATGTCTCCTCTGAGAAGCTCTCAGTTGGGTGGCTGCATTTTTCAGAGTGGAGTTGCTGTTTTAATGCTCTGGTGATGCCTGGAGCATCCAGATGCAGTCAGAGCCTCGCATGTCCCAGACCATACCAGGAAGAGCTGGCTTGGCTGTGTCCTGGAGCTTGACACCATTGAGGCACTTCTCAAACTGATATTAGGAAAAACTTCCTCACTCAAAGAGTGATCAGGCATTGGAATAGGCTGGCCAAGGAAATGGTGGAACCACCATCCCTGGAAGTGTTCAAAAAATGTCTGCATGTGGTGCCTGGGGACATGGTTTAGTGGTGGTTAATGCTTGGACTCAATGATCTTAGAGGTCTTTTCCAACTTAAACAATTCTCTGATAAATCAGGAGATGAAGTTTGGTGGGAGGTCCTGCACGAGGTCCTGTGATACCCCAAACAGGGTCTGAGAACTCCCTGACAAGGGGCTGTAGTTGCAGAGCTGGGCCATCCTTGCCTGTTCATGAAGCTCAGCCACTGTCCTGCAGTGATGGAAAAGACCCACAGAAATGGGACCCAACCGTCAGGCACTAAACCCAAACCCTACAAATCTCCACCCTGTTTGAGCAGCATCACTAGCCTTCTTCCTGCATAAGTGCTCAATTACTTTTGCTGTGGTTTTTTCCTTTGGATATATGTGATTGCTCTGTCCCGGTGGCTTAGGGACAGTCTTGTTGGAGCCTTTTAGAGACTGAGATTCCTTGGCAAAACTGTGCTTATCTAATCTGAGACTAGAGAGCAACATATAACATATAATCTTGGGCAATCACAGCTAATGAGTGCAGTTCACATGTTAACTTTTGGCCAGCCCTGCACAGAGCAAGCAAGCCAAAGTGAGATTAATTGAAAATCAGTTGAAGGGACTTGACATGTGCTCACAGAGATGGCCCAAGCAAAACTAGAGGTGAAATTCAATGGATAAATAACTCATTGTGAGTTATTTGCTCGGCTCTACTTAAGTGGTTGATTATGTGGGTCTTTGGTTAATTGACTTATTGAGTGGCTGGCGTGGGTTTTTGGCTGCTCGCTCGCTCCCTGCACGTTTTTGCTATTAACTCAGCTGTTTGATGGAACAAGTAGTCTATTGTCTGTTTTTTGCTGGCTAGGTTGGTGTTTGGTTGGATGTTGGCTCTTGGGCTAATTGAACACATCTGCTGCTGGCTGTAGGGTGGCTTGCTGGGTTCATCACTGGCTCTTTGTTTTGTTGCCTGTCGGACGTGTTGGTGGCCCAGTTTGTCACAGACCGGACGCTTGCCTACCTAATTGCCTTCCCAATTTCCTGCTCCTTTGAACTTGCAAACCAGGTCCTTGCTTTTCCCCATTGCCATTTGGGGTTTCCATTGCCTCTTCCATCATCCTTGATGGCTCCTCCTTGGCCAGCTGCATTCAGTGTATCATCTCTGGCACATCTGAGGGTTGTCACTGGGAAGGATGGACATTTTCTGTAAGTCCATTCCCAGCTGTAGCTGTGTCCTGGCATGGCTCCATCCTGATCTTTTACCTTTTCCATCGAATTCCTCATCGTGTCTTCTGGGAAATGTGGCACAGGAGTGTTTGGGTTAGAAACAGGTGGGATGCTGTCTTGGAGGGAGGCTTCAGATAGAGCAGGGAAAGGGGAGGGGGAAAGGGGGAGTAGAGAAGAGAGAAGATCTGGGCAGGAAATGATCTCTGTAAGTCTGTTAAAAAACTGTTGAATTTTGACAAGCGCTCTTCTGGTCTTCTTGTGCTTGGCCCTGATCTAACTTTAATTTCAGGGTGAAAGAATATTTTTCCACTGTGGTAAGAACTGTTCCTTAGAGTTTCATGCTGGGCAGACCAGAAATTGGCATCATGCAATGAAATGTATGTCTGAGAGCAGAGCCAGGAGCCAGCTGAGGGAACGTCATGAGGGACAAGGGTGGGAAGGGGGAGAGCCTTCCCTGTGCTCTTCCTCCATGCCTTGCTGGAGCACCTGAAATCTGTGTGCAGACGGTCCCTGCGGGCAGCCTGGCTGGGCTGGGCTCTGGCTGATGTGAGAAGTGTTGACTGGAGCTGAAGTTGACTTGACAAGACCCCGAGGAGACACTCAAATGAGCATGTTTACAGCTCTCCTGCTCTTTTATTTTATCTACCATGCTTGTAAAACACCCTCACGGAGTAGATGGCAGTGTGTCTCCTGCTGTGCTTCCTGCTCCTCTGGGGAGCCCAGTGGGATGCTTTGGAGTCCTCTTGACTCACTCAGTGGGGATGAGGAGCACATCTGGTATTGAAAGATCTTCCTCCAGCCATTTGGTTGCATGAGAAATGTGTATGGAAATAATTCTTACATTAGTAGTCAACTCATCTTCTCCCCACCTGTCTTATTCTTTCTCTTTTTCCATTTCTGTGGCTTGTTCCCCAGCCTGGGCTAGGCTGGCAGGAGCTGTCCTGGGACATGACAGGGAGCAAGGGAAGATGCTGCCTAAAGCTCCCTGAAGGTCACCTGAAGGTAAGGGAATAGGCCAAATTCTACACATTTTTGTTGCTGTCTGAAGTTTCTCCTGTCTTGGAAAACGCCTCCAGGGCTGTCTTGCTGGAATCCTGCAGAAAAACACAGGGCTTTGGGAGGGCAGATGAAATGAAGGTGGTTGGGGGGGTGGATTTGTTTGTTTAGCTTCTTGGAGAGGCAGTGAGGAAGAAAAACGTGAGTGATGGGGTGACTTGATGTCAACTGAAACAAGGGAGAGAAAGACAGGAGCAGAGAAAAGGCTAGACCAGGAATGGATTATACACTGTCAGTCTTTGAACTTCAGACAGCCAGATATGTTTCCTGCAGAGCTGGTGCTTGACTCCCACTTGGGACTGTCAGAGGCACCAGTGCAGCATCCCCAGGGGCTGCCTCATGCCTGTGATGTGAAGTAGCCTTGGAAATGATGCCCTTAGAAAAGGAGCCCATCCCCAGGACTTGGGTCTGCTCATATCCCGTGGGATACCCAGCAGCTGCAGCAGGTTCTTCCTTCCCTTGCTGTGTGCCCTAGTCCTGCTGAGTTTGATGCAAATGTCCTGTCCCTTGCTGAGCTCACAGCTTGTTTTAGCCCCTCCACGGTAGAACTGGAAGACAGGGAGTGTCTACCTGTATGTTTTCCAAGCCAGGGGAGAAATATTTAATCTGCCAGCAAGGCTGCTGGTGGATTTTTGTTTCTTGGAAATGTAGGCGGAGGTGGTATATGAGGGTGTCTGTGAAGGTGCTGAAAGGCAGGAGAGTTCATGTACCAGCACCATTAAATAGTTTAGATTCTGAGGCAGAAACCAGTGATGTTTATCAAGGATGCTACGTCTGCACTGGCCGTGATGTGTCTGTATTTGTGCAGCCAGTTCCCTGGGGAGGAACACAGAGCCTCCAAAGTGCTGCTGCAAGGGCTGGATTAGCTCCTCCTGAGCAGGGCTACAGTGACAGTTTGTGCAGATCAAATGATCAGTGACTAAAATCAGACAGGATATGCCCAAAGAAAGGGCTCGAATTCACATTGCCAAGCCAGCACCCCAGCCACTGGGATGCTTCTGCAAGCTGGTGGTTCCTCTGATCCTGGTACTTCTGACGTCCCTGGCTCCCAGTAGCCCCTGCCAGGATGTTTTCCTTAGCTGTTGCCCCAGCACAGCCAGCAGTGTGTGGCTCTGCTGCAGCCCAGCTGGGCTGGTCTGAATTAAGCAGTGAGTTTCTCCACAAAGCTAAGAGCCAACCAGAAAGGTACCGCAAGGATGGGGATGCAGGAGGAGACCAGAGGAGCTCCAAGGTGTCCTGGAGCCAGAGGGGCTTGTGAGTGCTCAGCCCAGCACAAATATTGCTTAATCTGAGCTTCCAAACTGAGTTTTTTAGCCCCAGTGAAGTGAGGACAAGTATTAAAGTATGGATTCTTGCTCTATAGTAAGGAAGAATTTTCTGGATGAAAGCTTTAATTAGATTTGTTTGGACCACGTTCACATGCCTCCTGGGTTCACTTTCTGTGAATACTTTAAGTAACAGTTCTATTGGCAGGAACATTTGTGCAAACTGCAAATTTGGGGTCAGCATCTCAGCTGATATCAATCAGCACAGGCAGTGGAGGTACATCGATTTACACCCACAGAAAGGCAGACTCCCCAAACGAATATTGAGAAATTAGTCTTGGAACATAAACTTGGAGCGAAAAGCTCTAAGTGTTTGTACTGGAAACCTTATCCCGAGGCTGCAGCAGCTTTCAAATTGCAGCAGGGAGCATCAACCCCCGGTCAGCAGGGATCCTGGCATCCTCCTGCATCTCCTCACCTCCTCTGTCTCTGCAAACTGCAGTGCTCTGCTCCCAGCCAGCCCTTCCACACTGCTCACCCTCTTGTTACCACCATCCAGGCTGAGCCCCACAGTCTGGACTGGCTGCCCCGGGTGCATGGGGAGCCCTTGCCCTTCTGGAATGGGATCCAGATCCAGCTCCTGGTGGGGGCTTTGGGGGTGTTGAATTTGAAGGCTTTGAGAGATGGAAACTGGGGGGATGGGGCTGAGCCTGGGGATGGCAGGAGAAAAAGGAGGCAAGGGGCCCTCTGATTGCTGTCTCCTGGAGGAACTGGAGCACACCCAGAAACAATAAATGTCCAGCAATGATTTGATGTGAGTGAGGATGGAAAAGCATCACAGAGGGTGCGTCTGAGACAAGCTCTCACTTTAAACTTCAGTGAACTCTTGAACAAATTCTTGTGCATTTGCAAAGCTGTGCTCCATATGGGCCAGGGATCCCTGGAGAGGGGGCTGTTTCCTCCCTGGGATGCAGAACCTGCTCAGGACACCTTTGGGCAGTGCTGCAGATGGGAAAAGGTGAGGTCAGAGATGGCTGGGCTGGTGCAGAAGGATGGGAAGGAGCAGAGGTGCTGGATGCTGTACAGAGAGGATATGCTGCCTCAGCTCCCTGTTATTCCAGGGGGCACTCAGGACCAGACCTAGCAGGGAGCAGGTTCAGGCTGGCAGGATGCCTCACTGGGTGCAACAGCCTTTGCATCCGAAAGGCTCCCCAACACATCTGTCTTGCATGATGATGACTGCAAATCAAGAATGGGCTTTAAACCTAAAGGAACAGGCAAAAGCTACTCCCATGTTACCACAGGTAACACTGGAGACACCAATGACCACAGAACCATAGAATATCCTGAACTGGAAGGGACCCACAAGGACCATCGAGTCCAGCTCCCTGCTCTGCACACAACAACCCCACAAATCACACCATGCACCTGAGAGCACTGTCCCAACACTTCTTGAACCACGTGTCAGGTCTTTGTGGACTTGCCATCCATCACCTCTCTGGTCCCAGGCAGTCATGGGGACAGAGCTCCCTGTCCCAGCTGGCACAGCCCAGGCCAGAATTAGGACTAGAAGAGGACTCAGGTGGGATTTGGGACACCTTCTGGGAACATCAGCACTCACAGATTTCCAAAGCCCCCATTGTGATTTCGGCACCCTTGGAGTGGCCATGGGGCTGAGCTCTCCTGGGAAGCCCCAGCTCCCTAACACTGAGGCAGGAGGGCACCTTTCCCTGTGCAGACACAAACAGCTGGGACTGGAGGCCCTCGGCACTGTGCCCCTGTTGCAGGGGCATCACAGCTCACTGGCTCTCACAGCCCTTTTTAGGCAAATTCTGCATGTCTGGCTGGAGCCCCTGGCTCCAAAACCCCCCCCATAGGACTGAGGCGAACAGGGGGGTTTTCATCCTTCACTGACCTAAGCAGATTATTCTTGCTTCCCAGGCCAAGCATCTTGAAAAGGAAGGATGGCATCAGGTGTGCAAGGCAGGCTGTGCCTGGCTGTGGGGCTCACAGCACGTGGATGGATGTGGCAGTGGGAGAAGCAGGAGGTAAGGAATGAAGGAATAACAGCAGATCAGGAAACCCCTCTAAGAAAATACATTTCCTGATGTCTGCATGGATCAGACCTGGCAAATCCCTGCCTTGCCTGGCCCATTGAAGGCTGTGGGGGTGAAGGGGTTGGGGAGATACTCTGACTTCCCATTCTCTGATTCACTAGACATCCCAAATACTTTCCATTCCATCAAGTCTCACTCAGCCTAGTCATCGAGGGGGGGTGGCTAGAGCCTGCTGATCTAGAGGTAGTGGTGGGATAGGGCAAGGGGTGTGGAGATTGCCTGCAGAGCACAGGTCTCTGTGGAGGTGGTGGCACTGCTGGGGAAAGTCTGTCCAGCATTCAAAAAGCACCTGGGAGAATCTCTGGCATCACAGGGCCTGAGCTCCCCTTCCCTGAATTTGAGCCACTGGCACCACCTGGGGATTGTCCACCTTGGCATAATGGTGCAGGGCTAATCTGGGAGCCCTGGGCTCAGCAAGTGGCACTGGTGGCAGCCAGCCCTGGGCAGGGAGCAGAGCTAAAATCAGGAAAACAACAGTGAAATTACCTGTATGCCTGTAAATACAACCCAAACCAATTAATTATGTTGCTGATCACCACTGCTCTGCATGTGGGGCCAAGGGGGGCTGCTCCATGCCTCCCCAGGCATCCAGAAACACAGGGAGGTATTTGGAAAAGAGGAATCCCTGTTTTGCTGTGGGGGGCTGAGAGGGGCATGGACAATCCAGGCCAGGACTTGTCCATCACTATCCATCCCCAGAGCATGGGAGCTGAGCCCTGGGGTCAGGCAGGTAAGGAACTCTGGGGGTCTGTGCAGTCACCTGGAATAAAAGGGGAAGGAATGTGCAGGTACTGTGGCCTGGCTGAGGGGCTTTGGGGTGATGGGGGTTAGAAGAGGAGGGGGCAAGTATCTCCTAGGGCTTTGTGGGGAACAGTGCTCTTCTGGGAATGGGGTGTCAGTCTGCAAAGTAATGATTCCCCACTCCTCCAAGATTTTCCTGCCCCCAAGGCTTAGCAGGCAGCACCCAGCCAGCCCCAAAGCCACCTCATGGAGCAGTTTGGCTCTTTCTCCCATGATTTCCATGCAGGGCTTCTCCAGCCCGGTGAGGGGGTCCTGCACACAAGCATGTCTGTGCAGATGGTCCCTGCAGGCTCAAAGTATCCCAGACAAACAGAGTGAGCCCTCCCGCTGCACTCCAGCTCGCTGTGGGGAGGGAGCGAGCACGGCCGGACGGGGCAGCCCTGCCCTCACACCCAATAAAGTGGAGCTGTGTCTGGTTTGTATCGAAGGCAGAAAGAGAGAGAGAGAAAAAGCCTCTCCAAAATGAGATTCCTTACATGACAGCATGCTGACATGCTCTGGAGTGATTTTGGCACGAAAGGGGAATGCTAAGCAGGAGCTGGGGTTTGTAGGATTGCACAGGCACTGGGGGAGTTTGGGGGGGCTGCAGGGCTGCTGTGCTCCCCTCCTCCCCAACCCTGCACCCTCCTGCTGCCCCTTAGCCTTAAGCTGCCACCCTCCTTTGCTGCTGGCCTCGCTGGGCCACTGCCCTGATGAAAAGGGAGCTCTTTGTATTGTAGGGTTCTGGGGTTTTACTTTTTCCTCTCCATTTTTTCCTCTCCCTATGATCCCTCCAACCCTGGCTAAGCCATCAGTGGGGGTGCCCAGCACGCTGGAGCTTTGCAGATTTGGTGCTGGTGGTGCAGGTGTGTGTCCCCAGTCGGTGACAGGTCGAGCGGGCACGTGGGATGGATAACTGCCTCTCACCCATCACCCCCAGGTTTTGGGGAACCCCTCAGGTTTTGCCCTCAGACTGAGAGGGAGCAGGCACTGCACTTGGGGAAGCAAGTGCACACAGAACCTGGATTCACAGGGAGCAGCTGCACCCCCGTTGCTCTCTGGGAATGTCCCTCCAGAGCCCTCCCTGTGGTTTAGGGCATCAAGTTCTCGGCCTCCACCCCCTCAAGCAGTTCTGTATCCCTGGTACCCGACTCAGGGGGAGCGCGTTTCGGCACCGCGCTTGTTTACGAGCTGTCGGCTTTGGCCCTGGCTCTGTCCTGTGCGTTGGCCACGGGGATGGATCCCGGCAGGATGGGGCCAGGGACCGCGGGCGCCGCTCCCACCGACGCGCGGGGGGATTCGCAGGCGCTTTTTCAAGCATCTGGCGGTTGAATATTTATGAAGTAGGAGAGCAAACCAAACATCGGGAATCAAAGGAAACTGAACCTGATACTTGCAGTTGCTAAAAGAGTCGGGAACCAGTTTCTTCCTGCCGGCTGCGGGGCAGGAGCAGCGCGTCCCCCGGGATAGCGGGGTGGGAGGCGGCAGAAGAACCCATCAGCCAGCTCCATCCCAGTCAGAGCTAAGCCGGGCTGGTGTAACCGGGAGCAGCTGCGTGGCAACCACGCTGACTTACACCCCCGCTGCTGCTCCAACCCCAAAATATCCACCTCCTTCAGCAGGATCCCACTCCTAAGGTCTTTTTGGGAATTTCAATGCTGTCGTTGCATGAGTCTGGTGCAAAGAAATCCCTGTTGCTTCCCTGCCTGCAGGCAACTGGGGGCCAGAGAGAGCCAGATCCAGCCAGGAGAGGAGGAAATCTCCGAGTAACTGTTCCCAAAAGGGCTCAGAAACATTTGGAGCTCCATGCCACAGCCCCAGCTGCCATGCCAGCGGCGTTGGCACAGGCAGTACTGGAGGCTGGGAATTGTGAAGCTGGGGTGTATTTCTTCAATCTCTCTGCATTAATTTGTTCTGATTTATTTTAAATTATTTTTAACAGTTTTTCTGAGCGCTCCCTGGGGCCACTTTTCTTATTTAGGGACTTGAGGAAAGCTGGAGCAGAAGGGAAATATTATCAACTAAGCTGGGATTTCTAACACATGCAGGGGTTTTGTGGCGGGTACTCCCCATGCCCATCAGCACCCTCTGCCCACACTCACGTGCTGCCAAAGCCAAAGAAAGGGTCTTCTCCAGTCGTTCAGCATCCTATCCTTTCCCTGGCTGGCTGCTACTTCTGCATCACTAACAAAGCTTTGCCAGTGACTTGCCCATGTCCCTTCTCTGGGACCATCAGGAGGACACTGGGAAGGACCTTCCCATCCATTGCAGGAGGTAGTGCAAGGGGTGGTGATGACTTTATTCTCATCTACAACAGAGAGAGGACCCCAAGCTCAAATATCCCCCAGTGATACAGCGTCACTTTGGAGCCTGTGCTGAACCATCGCCGTCCACCTTCCCTGCTTTCCGAGCAGGGCTTTCCAAAAGGCTTTTGGAGACACTTTGGGATGTGTCAGAGTATCTCACCCTTGGGGACTTCATCACTAAAAGTGCTGTAGGAGCAGGGAATAACTACACTCCTCGTCTCTGGACAGTGTGGAGGATGGAGGGAGGCCTGGAGCTGCTCAGCAGTGGTACCCACAGCCCTGGCAGGAACTCGAGCTGTATCTCAGAGCTGCTGCTCCCAGAGTTTGAGTGGATCTAGCACAGACCCCAGCATTACCTGGAGGACTTTCCAGCTCCAAAACCTCTGGATTTCCAGCCTGTCTGGGGAGCAGTTGGCTGGGATGAGTTTCCAACAGCATCCATAAGCTTCCCCAGCCACTGTTCCCAGGGCATGTGGGGGGAAGATGGGCAAATCTTCCCCACATCAGGGGCACAACTTTAGGCTGCCTGCACGTCCCCAAAGGAGGGAGGGAATACCAGGAGTTGTGTGTGGCTCATTGTACCAAATAGATGGGAAATATCTCCAGGCCTGGGAGGTGGGATACATCCCCAGGCAGCTGCTGGGGGCTGCCTGTGGGGGAGGCTTCCTTGTGGCGGCCAAGCTGGAAGTGCTGCTTTTAGGGGCCAGCTTTTTGCTTTTCTTCCATGGGCTCGCAGAGGCAGAACTGGCCATTCCCTTTCCCCTGCTTTGTATCTAAACAAGCTGTCAAGGGTTCAGCAGCCGCCTCTGCATGGGGCCAGGTCCATGAGGGCGTTGTGAGAGAGATGATTCTCCCCTTCCTGGGGGCCAGGTGGGGCAGGGACATGCTGCCAGTGGGAATGCCTCCAGAGCCACCCCTGGAGAGGTGAGCCCTGATAACTGGGAGGGATTTTCACACATGGAGCCAAAGTGACCCAGGAAAAGCAGCAGGTCAAGTGGTAACATTTCACCTGTCCATCTCATGCAATGGAGAGGGTGGTGTATGAGCTCACTGGGTGTCCTGGATGGGTGCCTCCCTTTCCCCACAGCTTCTGCTGCTACTCCCACCTCCTTCACTCCAACTCCCTCCCTGCAGCAGAGGGAATCTGGCCAAGGAGCCCAGATCTGACACCATCTCACGAAAACAGGGGAGTTACAACACGTACAATGAGAACAATGCAAACAAAGTTTGCCGTCTGTTGAAGGCTTTCATGAGTTCCCATCCTGCTCCCAGCTCCCATTTATCCCCCTGCCCAGGGCTGGGAGGTGCTGGGATGTGGGTTGCATTGCTGGGGTGGCACAGAGTGGGGGGCTGTTGGTAAATCTCTTTGCTAACAGGAGATGATGCTGTCAGGGCTCATGTGGGGACTGTGTCCTGGGAATGCTGTCAGGATGATGCGGGATGCTGGAGGCACTGCCAACTCCAGTCCTCCCAGCTCTCTGCCCCTAGTGGGACTGGGCTAACTGGGAGAGCCCTACAGCAGGCAGTACTCCAAAGGAATGGGGAACTCAGGGGTGTGAATCGGGTTTGGGTTCAGGCAGCCTGGCAGCCCTTCATCCCTCCTGCCAGGGTGGCTGGTGGGGCACAGAGTGGGATGGGGAGGGGAGGACAAACGGCTCTGCAGAGAAATGAATATCAACAATTTATTAAGACCTAAAAAAAAAGTCTCCCAGCTGGGATTCATCAGAGAGAGCTTTCCAGGAGTAATAAGGAAAGCAGGCCCCTGCCAGCACAGCAATACCTTCATGCTGGCCGGGGTGAGGTGTGTTCGTGGGAATGCAGGTTGGGAAGCTGAGCTCCCGTGGAGCAGGGACCAGAGGTGCCTCTTCAGTGGAGCAGAAGCTGCCAGCCAGGGAAAGCCTTGAAGAAGGGCTGTCTTGGAAAGCTCTTTGCAGGCACTTGGAGCAGGGGCTGTGTCCCTGCAGGCAGCCCCTCCACCCAGAGCCAGGCTGGGGATCGCGCTCCCGCTCCTTCCCAGGACTGGTGGTATTAAGCCTAAAAAGGGAATTGTTGGAGCCTTTACCAAAGAAGGAAGGCTGGCTGTGCTGCTGGCAGGCAGAGCTGGGGGGAGGGATGCCACAACACAGCCCACAGGTCTGGGGGCTCCCTCCCCTGCTTGTCCTGGGCTCCCCTGGAATGCACAGGGGCCAGATCCAGCCCAGAGGTGCTGTGGAGGCTGGTGCTGTGCACGGCCCTCCTCGGAGCCAACACAGGGATAGAGCTGCTTGGATCCTGTGCATTGCATGCACCAGGTGTGGGGAGGCAGTGCAGGATGGGACCTGCAGTAAATTCACCCCATTCCTGCCTGCACAAGTTTAAGCAAGGCTCCCATGGGGGCAGAAGGAGGAGCCACACTCCAGCTTCTTCCCAGAGTTTTCCTCCAGTCTCCACCTTCCACCCTCCATTCTTCACCTTTCATCCTTCATCTTCTGCCCTCCACTTTCCACCCACTATTCTCCATCGTCCACCCTCCCCCCTTCCTCTTCCACATCCATTGGCACCAAGTGGGACAGCAGAAGAGAGCTCTGCCCTGGGTGTTCAGAGACCTTCCACTACCCTGCACCCCATGGAGGTGCCCTGGCCCTTCTGCCCAAGCTGGCAAAGGTATTCCACATCTCCTCATCCTTCTCTCCTTGTCACCATCACCGGCTGAGGCTCAGATAGAACCAGGCAAAGCACCTGTGGCTGGAGAGCTGTGCCCCGAGGCCAAATCCTGCCCAGAACAGCGAGTGCTGCTGTCCAAAGGTCCCAGCAAGGACCAGCCAGAGGCTCTGCCCCAGGTGACACTCCCAAGGTATTTTATAATGAGGGATTGCAGCTCTTGATAGGCTGCAGGTCAAATGCACAGTTATTAGAACTTAGTAAATGTAGTTTTAACAACCATCTGGCTCTCCTCTTATGTGCAATAACCATCCCATTACATTGAAATAAAATCCACATTTAAGGCACTTAATTGCACAAGTGGCCTTTAGCTTTTTCTCTCTCATCTCAAAAAAAAAAAAAAAAGAAAGCCTTCCCATTTCCATCTGTCACAGCAGAAGAGCTCAGCTTTGGGTCTCCAGCCTCCTCTTGAGGCTGGGCTGGTGCATGTGGGGTGTTTCAGCCCTGGAAGAAGGCACTGGAGCCAGCCAGACACCCTGTGGTCCCTGAGGAACCTTTCCCCAGGGCAGTGGTGGGATCAGCCATCCTGCAGCCTCCTGGAGGGGTCCCAGCATCCCTAGGGATTGTGTGGGCATCTCCTCATATGGACTAGAGTAGGGCAAGGGCAAGGTCAAAGACTCATCTGATGGCTTGAACTGAAGAGAAATGCCATTTCCCAAAGGATTTTAAGTTCATTTGAGTTTGGCTTTGCTCCAGTTGTGGGCAAAACATCTTCCCCTCAGTGGAATGGGAAATGCCAGCATAGCTGGCTAAAATGTGTCACTTGGTTACTGCAAAATGTGACTGATGTGATGCAAACCCAACTTGGCAAACCAAAAGCCTTTTCTCAGACAGAATAGCAAAATTAGCCACTCTGATGCAGGACATATTTTTCCTTCCCCCAGGAAAGCTTCAGTGACAGGATTTTGCAACACATTTCAGAGAAGCTACATCTCCCAGGGAGAATGGGAGAGGAGTACCCCAGTGCAAGGGAGCATCCTCAGCGTGGGAGATGCTCAGAGCAGAGATGGGTGCCTGTATCCATCCGTGATGGATAGTGCCATGGGTACCCATCTGTGCTGTGAGCATCTCCTGTGCTGAGGTGGTCAAACACGTTCAGGCTCAATAATTGGAGGATTGAGGTGAGATTGGTGGTTTGGCCCTGTGGAAACCAACCTGTGGCCAGCACATCTTGGCTGTGGTTTATAAACCATCAGGGAACCTTCCCCACCACACCTCAGTGTCACCTGAAGAGGAGCCACTCCAGCACAGAGGGAGAAGCAGGGGCAGAGCAGGGACCAGCCTGAATTCTCAGCAGTGGCTTTTCCACATTAAGCAGCTCCATGGCTCCTTGTTTTCCCCCAGCAAGGCCAAGAGCCCCATCCATGTTACACCAAGTGCCCCAAACCCCAGGGCGAGCAGAGGCAGCAGGGTGGGTGTGTCAGTGGGAGCTGCACCAGCTCCAGGGGATCTTTCCCAGAAAACAAAAAGCACAAGTTCCCAGTGCCCTCTGCAGGAGGAAGCACGGCCCTTTCGCCCAAATTTTGAGGCCTTCCAGGAGGGCAGTGAGCATGGGATGGGTGTCTGTCACCCATGGCTTGCTGTGTCCCCTGTGGGGACACGGACCCAGAGGCCCACCTGCCCATCCCCAGGGGCTTGCACACATGTTGATGTGTGCATTCCTTTGCTGAAGGGACTTGGAGACCCCAATAGCGTGGCCATGGCTGTTCCCAAGAGTCATCTGAAATAATCAACATGGGGTAAATAGATGGTGTTATTTTATTTATTCCCATGGAAATCCAGCTCAGTTAACTGAGAGGTCTGGTTTTTTGCACAGCAGAGCTGGGGCTTAACATTACATTTACTTTTTTTGTCTTGTTTTATTTGGTACTTAGGGAAAAACAAGGGGGGAGAAATGAACAGATGGAAAATAAGACTCCCCTAAAGCAGGGATCATTGAAACAATCCCTTAAAGCCTTGCGTGTCTCCATTGCTGAATCAGAGTGAGCAGCCTTGCACAAATTTATTTGTTCACTCCCAAATGCCCTTCCTGATGCCTCACTGCTGCCCAGGGAGCTCCTTCCCTTACCATGAACCCTGTGGATGGGGTGAGGGCACTGCTCCCGGGGTCTCACTGATGCAGCTCACAGGAGATGCCCACTCCAGGCTGTTGGAGGTTGCCCACCCCCAGGAGACATGCAGTGGGACACTGCCCTTTCTGCCCCAAAAACATCCGGCCATCAGCAGCCGAGGAGTCGGTGGCTTTGCCGGTGGCAATCAGCTGTCATTAGGAGCTGGAGGTCACTCCAGTGTGGCAGAAAGCGCCTTCCCACCATGGCTGCATTTTATCGAACAAAGGCATCAGCATTCATTGGTTACAAATTACATAACTTTTTTGTTAATTAGTACTCAACCCCCTATTTGCTATTGTATCTATATTGCTATAGATACAATGTCTGCCGGCTCAGATCTTGGGGCGCTCGGTGCCAGTCCGACAGGGCAGGGCACGGTGTGCAACGACAGCGTGGCACGGCACAGCGACGGACAGCGTGACACGGTGCGACACAGCACGCCATGGCCTGGCACGGCTCGGCATGGCTGTATACAGCGTGGAAAAGCCAGGGAATGACACAAGGTAGCATGTCGCGACAGGACGTGTCGCGACACGACCCCGGCACCCCGCGCGCCTCCTCGCCGCGGCCCCTTTAAGGCGCCCTGGCCAATCAGCGCAGCCCACATCCCCGCCAGGGGCCGCCCCCGCGGCCCGCCGGGAGGCCCGTACCACTCCCGCCGCCCGGGGGGGAGCCACTGACGCTGCTCGTTGCCTCGCGGCCCCACCGCGGCCCCGCTCTCGCCCGCCCCGCCTTTTTCACAGTTTCTCGGTGTTCGCAGAGGGCGTGCGCGGGCTGAGGTCCCTCTCGTAAAATATGCCGTTCCTTCTGCCCCCCTGGCGGAGCGATGGTGCGCGCCGGGGCGGGGCGGGCGCGGGGCGGAAGCGGCGCCGTGGCGCGGGCAGGGGCGGCATCATGGCGGCGCCGGGTGAGGCGCGAACGGCGGGGCCGGGGCCGGGCTGGGGCGGGCGGCGCGGCCCCGGTACCGCGGGGAGGGCCCGGACTAACTCGCTTGTTTCTTCGCAGGCCCGCGGCTGCGTGTGGCGGCGGCGCTCAGCCTCCTCCTGCTCCTCCTCGCCAGTGCCCGGGCCCTCGCCCCCAGCCACCGCCTCACGGCCCGCGACCTGGCGCGGCTGCGGGCGGCGCTGGAGCGGCCCTTCGCCGACGTGCGCGCCGCCTACTACTCCATCGTGGGGCTCGGCAGCCTCGGGGTGCGGGTGGCGGACGAGAAGGTGAGCGGGGTTGAGGGGCTGCAGCTCGGCAGCGAAAGACGAGGTGTAACGAAAGTGTCCGGCGAGCTCTGCTTGGACAGGACCGTGTGGGAAATGTAAATGTCCTTAGTAATGGCCGGAGCAATCAGTGGTAATTACCAGCTCTCGTACATGTGCTCTTTGCATAAATTGCGCCTTTGTCCGGGCAGTAACGTGCCACGGGCGCTCCTACACTTCCTGCCTTCTAAATGGTGTCTGCAGGGCTCGCTCCTCCGTATCAGTATTTGTTTAACCTCCTTGTGAAGAAGTTCCCTGCCTGTGGCATGTTTGCCTTGCTGTCCTGTTAAACAGAGCTCTCATTAGTTTGTTTCAGTTCAAGTACTGAATTCAGGCAGGCCACACCACTTCTGCTTATAAAATATGATCCCTTGTGTGCCAGCACCACAAAGGTTTGTGGTATCAATATGATGCTTACTGTGTTATGTCTTTGTGAATTTCTAGTTTAAATATTGCAGGTTTTCTGTGTAACAACCTCCTCACACAGGCACATCTGCTCGTATGCATAGTCACGTTTACCTGTACACATGAGCTGTAAATACCAGTTCATTCTTTCCTCATAGATTCATTAGAACAGGGGTTCTGAACCATTTGGTCTTAGTTTCTCTTTGAGTGTTGCACATTTGCACCATAAACTCTGAGCTTCCTGAAGATGTTGTGGTTTACTCTTTGCTGTAGCTGATTACTGGTCACATGTGGGCTACACTGGGAATTGCTACTTTCCTCCGTGTCATTGTGGTTGAGTTTTTTATTAGTTCATGATAGCACAGCCTTTGCTTCTGGAGGTAAACAGTAATTATTTATTTGTTCTCGAGGTTTAGGGGTGAGGCTTTTTTCTGGACAGTGCACTTCTTCACAGGGTTAGACTATTTAAAAGGTGGAGGTAGTGAAAAATAACAGCTGTGTGTAACACTTGAACATATATCACAGGGTGGCTGGGTTTGAAAGGGACCTCTGGAGATCATCTAGTCCAGCCCCTCTACTACAGCAGCTTCACCTCGAGCAGGTTGCACAGTGTGATCATGTCCAGATGGGTTTTGTCTCCAGAGAAGGAGACTCCACAGCCTCTCTGGACAGCCTGTTCCAGTCACCCTCCCTGGTCAGCTGGCAGGGTTCTTCCCAAGGCATCCCAGGGTCCTTGTCCCCCAGGGCACACTGATGGCTCATGGAAGCTGTGTGTCCACCTGGACCCTCAAGTCCTTCTCCACAGAGTTGCTTTCCAGATCATCTCCTGGAAGGCTGTCACATCAGTCAGGCATGATTTCTGCTTGGTGAATCCATGCTGGCTACTCCTCATAGCCTCCTTTTCCTTCCTGTGCTTAGAGATGGGCTGTTCCATCACCTTTCCAGGGATGGAGTTAACTTCTGTTTCTGTTTCACAGGCTGCCTGCAAATTTATCAAGTCTCATGTGGACTCCAGCAGTGTTGAATCCCTCTTCTATGCTGCCCAGTCCATCCGAGTCCTGTCTGGCTGTGAGGTGAGTGTGGAGCCCTGAGCTCTGCAGACTCGTGTGATGAGCAAATACTTGCCTTGATATTTTTCTTGGGTTGGTTTTATGCACAGCTTCTACTTTTGCTTTCTTTTAGTGGGTTGTACTCTGTTATGCCTTAGGTAAATACTGGGCATAATCTACACAAGGCAAAGTGTAAAGATACAACACAAGTATTTGGTCCAGGGTGATTCTGAGGAGATGTTTTTCAGTTAAACACTGATGGCTAAGGAAAAAGTCAGCACATTTTATTCTCAGGACCTGTGTCAATTAGCAACCCTTTGGGTGGATAACAGACTGTTTGGATGTGAACCCTGGTGCTGGAACACTGCTGGATACAGATGCAGAGCACCCTTGCTGGACTGGAGTGGGTTATCTGAGCCCCATTTGCCATCAGTCCCACCATCCGCTGCACAATGATGTGATGCCACGTGAAAAGCAGGATAAATCTGAATCCTGGATTACCCTGACTTACTGATAGTTGACAGCAAAACTTAGGGATTTCAGTAATTACACTAAAAGGTAATGAATGATAAAGGGCTTTTTTTCCTAAAAGCTTACAGTAACTCACCAAGTGCGTTGCTCCAGGAGGGACTCAGCGGTGAGAGGCTGTGTTGTTTTCAAGTGTGAATCTCTGTGTTCTTCCTCAGGTCACCATCTCAAATGAGACCAGGGAGCTGCTGCTTGCAGCTGTCAGTGAGGATTCCTCCATCACCCAGATCTTCCATGCTGTTGGTGCCCTGAGTGGCTTTGGCCTTCCTTTAGCATCCCAGGAAGCTCTTAGTGCTCTTACTGCTCGTCTTAGCAAAGAAGAAAATGTGCTGGCGTAAGTCTCTGGCAGAAATGATTCGTTGTTCATCCTCTAGGCAGTTGGATTTTGGAGTAAAGAATATTTTAACACTTAATGGTTGTAATACAGATGTAGTAGAGTGTTGTGTTTTCATTTTATGTATTTCTCCAGTTCATTGTTGTCCCTCTGGGGAAAAATATGTTTGGGGACTATTTTCTGTGTGATTTTGCAAATGAACTTATATATTCCGTTTGGTTCAAGAATAATGGTCAAGAAAGGGATTGAATCCCAAAGAAGCTTGCTCTTAAAAAGCTTGACAACAATTTTGACTTATACCCAGCCATGCTTCTTTGTCATTTATGGCTGCAGCACACTCAATGCTCTTCCTCAGCCCTGTTGTTTGTAGGTTGGGGTGCCTGTAGTGTGAGCTGGAAAATATGTGCCAGTAAGCAGAAGGCATCTTGGCATTTATCACCCAAGAATTTCATAATTTTACTGTGAAACAAGAGAATAAAGCATCCCTTAAAAGCTGGGGAAGAAAGGGAAACTTTAATATTTGCTTTGTGGACTAAAAAAATGGATTCCTGGAAGCCTCAGTAGTAAGTCTGGGATCTGTGCTGTGCAGGGATCAAAGTTTGGTTTCTTCTCCACCTTTGAATCTGTGAGTTTGTTGCAGTGCTGATGCAGCTAAAGGGACATTTTGTAGTGAATGCTCAGTTCATGCTAAATCACTTTAGATTCATTGTCTTGAGTCAACTGAAGGCAAGAACAGCTGTTTTACACTTCATTCAGAATAGGAAATGAAGTTTCTTTTGATTTAAATGATGTTTGGCTTTTAAGGAAGGAATAATCATACACTTGTTTGGTTTCGTTTGTTCTTGTTTCAGAACCATCCAGGCTTTGGAGACAGCATCTTACTTGTCCCAGCAGGCAGATCTAAGTAGCATTGTTGAGGAGATCGAGGTGGGAACACACTGTGCTCTCTAATTATTCAGAAATTTGCTAGACATCTGTAGTACTAAAATATGTATTAACGTGAAACACAAAATGAAAAACCAACCTGGCTAATTGCTTGCTGCATGATATGGCTTGGCTTGGCCCTTCCTTTCAAGCAGATAATTCTTTTATCTGTTTCACAGTGGACTGAAACATAGAAAGTCATGACATTTAATTATAGTTAAATCCACCAAAGGCTGGAGGTTTCTCTTTCTTCCTGTTTCTAAATGACTATTACAAAATACATCAGTGATCCCATACAGGTAATTCTTGATTACAGGCCTAACAGCAGAGGTAACTTCTGTGGATCTGGTAGAATGCAATTTAAATTTTAATAACTCTTTCTGTCAGGATCTTGTTGCTCGCCTGGATGACTTGGGTGGAGTTTACCTGCAGTTTGAAGAAGGAATTGAGACTACTGCCCTGTTTGTTGCTGCTGCCTACAAGCTGTCAGACCACGTGGGGACAGAGCCAGCAATGAAGGAGGTCTGTACCTGCCTTTTCCTCCCATGCACACTCCAGCTCACAGAAAGGATCTGCACAGTCCCTGTTGTGCAGTGCAAGAGCCCAGTGTAACCAGGGAGAATTCCTGCTGGAAAAAATAATGAGCATACTCAGCAAAAAGGGACATCTCATAGGGAGTGCTAAGGAACAGTATCTAAGAGGAAATTCCAACTTCAAGATCACAGGCTGGATTTGGTTTGATTTTTTTTAATTATTATTATTTTTCAAATGTATAGAAGGAAAGCAAAAACTTGTCTAAAATGAAAGACTGTTGGAAATTTCTTCTGAGTTTGGTTGAGCTAGAAATCATTACTGCAAGCCATCCACTTAGTAATTTTTTTTCCACACCAAGTTAACGGAGTTAGATGTACTTTGGATTGAGAATCACAGCTCCCTTAAGCGTGAGCCGAAGTGGCAGGGTTGAGACTGAAGCCAGTGTAAGACACCTGAGTTCATTCCTGGCTCTCTTCCATGCTGATGGCAAACAAACTAATGCAAAGTACTTTTGATGTCATTTTTGAGGTGGTGATTCTGCTAGACACAATTCCAACTGTCAGCATCCAAATGATACTTAAAAAGAAAAGGCCAATTAAGGAAAATTGTTTAGTGTTGTTTCAGAATCGTGCTATCAGAAGTGCTGTTTATCTCTAGCGAATGGTGAGAGTGCCTCTGGAATACCACAAAACTGTCTTTAGAAAACAATATGTAGTACTTGAAAAAATAATTCCCTTCCCCCCCCAACTTTAATGAGAGTGTCAGTTGCTGATTCGTGTCTGGAGCGATGCCATACCCTCCAAAGAAATGAAAAACACTGCAGGATTTGCACTGTGCAGGAGTTCTGTAGCATTTGTCTGAATGCTTTCTCCAGTTTTGATTTTGTTTGGTGCTCATCAGTACAAGCAGGAGGGTGAAAATTTGAGATGCAGTGGATTTCATTTCAAAGTGTTCTTTGTAGGTCACTAAGTTGTGTGCCTATTGCTTTATTGGGGACTGTGTTTGATTGTACTCATTCTGATTAGAATTTAGCCCACAATCCTTTGCTTGGATCAAAGTGCAGGTAGCCAGTCCCTGTTTTCCAGACTGGCAGGGAGTGATGGAAGAAGCTGAATAATGAGGCATAGCCTGCAGAGTGTGGCACAGGTGCACTGACCCTCCTGAGTCAGACTGCAAAACCAGCTGGGGGGATGCAGTCCCACTCCTCCTTTGGAGAGAACAAATTAGCTTTGGCACGTCCCAGAGCCAGAGCTGGCTCTGTGCTCCTGGTGGTACTGCTTTAAGGCTAATCCTCTTAGCTTGAGGACACTGCTGAGCCTAAGGGGATAAGCCTGCATGGGTCTAGACTGGCTCCTTCCAGAGCCATTGGGGTGCTTTGCATCACTGCTCCGTGGCCTTCCCAGCCTGGCAGGTAGCCAGGACATGGAGCCTGGTCCTGCTCCTCTGTATGAAGACAGTTGTAAAGCTCCTGGAGCCAAGGTGTCTTTTTGTAGCCACATACAGTCTGGGTAGTTGAGCTGACAACATCTTCTGTTCCAAAACACATCCTTTGGGGAGGTGGACCCAAATTCTGGTTTTGCCTGTTTCTAGCACAGTTACAGCCATTGTGGTTGGAACCTCCCAGCCAAGAATAAGAATGCACACGTGATATGAGGTAACCCAAAATTAACTACCTCTGGAATAACTTGAATTATTTTTAAAGCAAATGGAAAATTAAACAGTCTTTATGAATGATGTTTTTATTAATAACATTACACTGAGCCAGTTTGCAATGTTGTGGTAAGCTGCCGGTGCTTATATGTGATTTTCTTTTCCTTTTTCAGGATCAAATTATCCAGTTGATGAATGCAATTTTTAGCAAGAAAAACTTTGAGACACTCTCAGAGGCCTTCAGTGTTGCCTGTGCTGCAGGCTCCTTATCCCAGAACCGCTTCCACTTGCCTGTCATCGTTGTCCCCGAGGGGCCTGCGGCTGTGTCTCACCATCAGCCCATACTCAGGGTGAGTCCTTAGCCCTAAGCTTGGCTCAACCTGTTGTATTGTAGCTCTGGGTTGACTGTGTAAGGTGATACCAGGACTCAGGTTCCAGTAGATCTTTAGTGCTTTTGTGCAGTGATTCTTAGGAATCTCTGCTTACCCAGGGCTTACCAGACACTCCTTGAGAAGTCAGTCAGCTCTGTTACTAGCTTCACCTTTCCCTGTTATGTGAGAAAGGACAAGGGAGTCCAGGATGGTGGGTGAGGGAGAACTCTGGTTTGGAGTACAGAGGGGTGCCGAGTTGTCTGTGCTCCTGCATTCCTCCCGGGACAGTGGGTTTCACAGAAATGCTGGTGTTTCTCTTGTAGCTACAAGTGACCAATGTTATGTCCCAGCCACTGACTCAAGCTTCTGTAAAGCTCGACCAAGCCAAGTCTGTGTCTAGCAAAGCCACTGTCCTTCAACAGACACCATTTGTTCTGTCAGGGTAAGAAAATAAGATTGTTTTTACAGTTTGTAAGGCAAACAGGTGTTACTTAATCGGTGTTGGACTTAGTTTCCTTATGTATTCTTCCACCAGAAAAATGTTTGTGTGATGGAAAACTCAAAATGCTGTGGTTGTGTTTTGTTGGTGAGGGGTGACTGAGCATGTTGGACGGTGATGGTGAATTTCTGTTGCTTTTTCTTTTGATTGGGAGTGGGAAATTCCAATGTTCTTCTGACTTTGGGGCAGCTTTGAAGAATTCTCTTCCTGCTGCACTTAGCAATGTCAGTTTTATGTTGTGGGGTTTTGCCTGCTTAGTGTCACATATTTGGAGGCTTCTTAACACCTTGGGTTTTTTTATTATAGAGACTTCTTTGAGCTGAACTTCATGAACGTGAAACCTGCAAGTGGATATTATGACTTCTCTATCAGTGTAGATGGAGATAAGCGATTTATTGCTAACAAAGTGGAGGTGGGTGTGCTCTTCGATGGCATTTTAATTCTGTGCCTGTTCACTGAAACAGCATTTTATTTACATCCATGAAGGATGTTGCTAGTTGTATGGGATTTTTATCACATGTTTTTCTGTAATACTTTGGATTTTGACTCAGGATTATGACCAGTAACCAGATTAATATGTGATCAAAAGGGATTTGTGTAAATTTCAAACCTGACTTATCACTTAGATGCTGATCTGACAGCATACAGAGGGTAACAATGCAAGTGTTTATGTGGCAACCCAAAGTAGCTTTGCAAAATTATTATTAAGAGTGTTAGTTCTTCAGAGAATTCAGGATTTGAGCCAGTAAATCTCAATGCTTGGCTACCAATTGTCTGGTGATTGCCTGATGTGTGGAAGCTGAGTCCTGTTGTCTGTATAAGCTCTAGAGCCCTAGAAAAGAGTCCAGGGGGTCTCTTGGCATCTCTGAACTGTATATACTGAAGATTTTTTAGTGGAGGAGCAGTGACCAAAGTAAATGGAAACAAAGTCTTTTTTTCATGCATACATAGCCCTTTTTTGGTGGCCAAAGCTGTTAGACCAAATCTTTCTGAAATACAATTTTATATAAATGCTCAGTTTTCCTTTCCTCAAGCTTGTTACAGTGAGCAGTGTGACCCCCAGTGACTGTTCATATAGTCACCTCAGTGTCAACAGCTGAGAATGCTCCTCTCCAATGAGTTCTATTCCCAGGGTTAATTTTTGCCCTCGATCACCTATTTAAGGAAACAATTAGCTTTTCAAATCTTCCAACATACTCAGCTTGGAGTGGAGGAAGAAGACACTTATTTACAACTGCTGACCTTTACTCTGAGTATCCGGTTGATGCTGCCAGTGCAGTAGTAATGGCACTCAGGGGTGCCAGAAGAGGATGGATTGTTGTGCTTAAGCTGGTGCTGGCACAGGGAGGCACCACCAGGAATGTATTAGCACTGGCAGCTTTGTGAGAACCACTGCTAATAAGACACATTGTTATGGGGGAGGACTGCTGGGGAACTGCTTTTTTTCCTTACTGTTATTAGCATTAATTGTCCTTAATGCACCATCGTTTTGACAGTAATGAGCTAAACCAGTGGGTTATTATTCCGCCAGAGATGACATTTCCTGGCATTAAAATATTTGAGAGATGTTTGTGTACTGTGCTGTTGGAGGGGCTGTGTGCAGCAGCTCTGATTCGCCTTCACATAACTTTTTTAAAATTAATATTTCATTAGTCCATCTTTCATTGCTCCCATCTTGAAACAAAGTAGGGCTTTGCTAAAGTTAGCTTAAATCATCTGCATGTTAATGGATCCATTTTCAGGGGTAACCTCTCTTTTAAATTACACTTTTTGTTGTAAAGGAACTGCCAAGATGGTTGTGTTTGAAGTCTGACCTGAATGGTTTGGTTAATGTTTTTACATATTTTTCCCACAGGTTCCCTGTGAATTATTTTTCAGGCTGAGGGCGTGGGGCTGGTTCACACGAGCAAACCTGTAATAACAAATTGTAGTGTAAGATGAAAAATATCTTGGCAGTGAAACTTTTAATTCTCTGGGGGAGCATTTGTAAGCTGTGAGAACAAACGTGCTAATTAAAAACTACAGACTGCAGTAACTGCTTATGTTTGAGAGAAGGATTGAAGTCAGTCAAACCCACTGAGGCTCACTGCCTACATGGGCTGTGGTTTGGGGCTGGGAGAGGGCAGGAAGTCATTTCTCTGCTTGGAGTTTATACTGCACTTAGCACAAAGGAGTGTGATAAATGGCAGGGCTTTATTGGCTGCCCAGCACTGATAAATGCTGTGGCTCTGAAGGAAAGCTTGCTGAACAGAGTGCAGGGCTGCAGGAATGCTTTGGCATTTGCCTGCTGGTAATAAAATCAGCAGAAACCTGTTGGGCTTTAGGAGCCCAGAGAGGCAGAGCTGGTTGCTGTCCAGAGACCACTCGTCTCCAGTTGCTGTCCGGAAAGCAGAAGTCCAAATGCACATGCAGTTTGAAGTTGTACCACACGTGATGTAATCTTTAATAGCTCGTTTCTGCTAGTTCAAAAGGAAAACTAGTTGGATCTGGATAGTTGGACTGTTTCATTAAAAACAGTTCTCCAAAGGCCAGCTAATTCCAGCATGCCTGAGGAGCTGGTGGAAGCAGTCTGCAGAGCTGGCTGCTTGTGCAGGAAGGAAGAGGGTGGCTTAGGGTTAGTGACTGGTGCAGGAGCTTTGCCAGAAGGTAAATTGCTATAGATCATTGTGTTCAGGTTAGGCTCTCTCTTGGGCTTAGTGTAAGACCCTCTTTGTTGAAGGGGGGCAGAAGCATCTGCAGTGAACTTCACCCTAACTGGTGTATGTGGAGTGCTCTGAGTAATTCCCTGTTGTGTTTTGTTGCAGCTGAAAGTAAAAGTTTCCACGGAAGTTGGGATTACTAATGTAGATCTTTCTACTGTGGATAAGGATCAGAGCATTGCCCCAAAAACAACCAGGTAAAATGACACACTGGGTGTGATCCATTAAGGGCAGCTCTGGCTCCAGACAAGAGCCTGGGTTTCTCTCAACGCCAGACCTTCTCTTGGAGATTCACCTGAGTCCTCTTTGGTTTTTAACTCCTAGGGTAGCTTACCCAGCCAAAGCCAAGGGTTCCTTCACTGCTGACAGCCATCAGAATTTTGCTTTATCCTTCCAGCTGATAGACGTGAACAGTGGAGCTGAACTCATCCCTCACCAGGTTAGGATGAATTTTTGTCGTTGCTGTGACACCAGGGTGTTCCATCATGAAGCACCTCGGGTGACAATTGCTCTTGAAAAGATTTGATAGGTTTTGAGAAGCCTTATGTTTCTGACATGGTCTGTGAAGATCACTGATCTCAGTAGATGGGAGATTCAGTTCATTTGTTCTGTGTGTGTGTTAAATGAAACATCTGGCTCTGGTGCTGTGTCGTATTTAACTCAACAAAGTGAGGGTAGGTAGCCTGCACTGTAAAAGCACACTTCTGATTTTTTTAATATAGATTGTTGGCTGAAAAAGCCCTTGAACGTTACAACCTTCCTTTCAGACTTTTGTCCGACTTCACAACCAGAAGACTGGCCAGGAGGTGGTGTTTGTTGCAGAACCAGATAACAAGAACGTGTACAAATTTGAACTGGATACCTCTGAAAGAAAGACTGAATTTGACTCTGCCTCTGGTACCTACACTCTTTACTTGATCATTGGAGATGCCACTCTGGAAAATCCAATCCTCTGGAATGTGGTATGTAGCTGGAACTGGTTTTGAGGTTACTGGCAGTCTGACTAGCAGGAGGGCATGGTACAGACCTGGAAGAAAAAAGCTCAAATGTTTTGTTCTCTGTAGTGAACCAGAATCCTTCTAGCCATTTATGGGCTCTGAGGTTCATTTTAAGTTTTGAAGTAAACATCACAGCAGGACAGAAATGAACTTTCAGTTCATCATGTGGTGGAGCAGAAACTGCAGAACATTTATGGGTTTGATTGTAATTTCACAGCAAGTTCTCAAGGTTTAACCTTTCTGTTCTCTCTCTGCTGGAAATAAGTCCAATTCTTGTTTGTGGGTGATTGGCATTACTGCCTCTGTTTAGGAGAAGCTGCTTCTTAAAAAATCTGGTGGCTTTTTCTTAGGTGCCTGTAAAAATCATGTCAGTGGTAGATTGGCAAATAAGGAAATAGGGCACAGTAATGGAATAGCTTTTATTAATACATTAAGGTCAAAAGTTCATGAAGCTGCACAATTTCATTTCAGGCTGATGTCGTGATCACATTCCCAGAAGAGGATGCCCCATCCACAGTTCAGTCCAAGAACCTCTTTGTTCCTAAACCTGAAATCCAGGTACAGTCAAAATTATGTGTGGAGATGGGCAGCTAGTCCTACTGTTGTTATTAGTTCTCACCATAGTTTATTTGTAAGTAAAGTAATTTAAGGAAGACCAGAGTTACTGCTTAATGGAAGGAACTTCGTTGCAGTCCTCTGGAGTATGAATACATAAGCTGTGTGTCCTACTGTGAGAGAGCAACTTGTGTCACTGAGAGGATTCAGACATGACAATTTGACCAGGTGACTGGGTAAGCACCACAGAAAGGTCTCTGCTTCATTCCAGCCATCTGTGCTGGTGTCAAGTGAACAAGTGCTTCTGTGAGTGCAAGGAAAAGTTAACTGTGCAAGAGATCAAATGTGCAGAGACTGGAATAGACACTAAAGAGTCAGTCTTTGCCTTAAGAGGAATGGTTCTCTTCCAGAGGAATGTGTGGGAACAGCACCAGGGCTCCTCTGAGGAGCTGAGAAGCTGCTCTGTTGGAATACTCCTACTCATGAGTTGGTTTTGTTTGTTTGCAGCACCTCTTCAGGGAACCTGAGAAGAGGCCTCCCACGGTGGTCTCCAACACTTTCACAGCATTGGTTCTTTCCCCGCTGCTTTTGCTGCTCATCCTGGTGAGTGAACTGGGCCCCAGAGGAACATCACCTTTTCCCATGCAGTCCAGAGTCACTTTAGCAGACTGGGCAGTTCAACTCTTACTAAAACTCCTGGTTAATCATGACTGGCACCACAGTGCTGGAGTTACAGCTAGCAAATGTCAGTGCAGAGCATTGGTCTGGTTTGGTTGTTTGAGTTTATAGTCAAAACAGAAAAACACTGCTGCCAAGTGGAAGTAGGTGGATGGGTTTCTTCAGTCTGCTTCAGCTGGGGATGGTGAATAACAGTGGGCAGATTAAGTAACGTTAAACTTCCACAGGAAAAAAGCAGGGATTCTGCCTCACACATAATAAATCTATCACAAAATCTGTGTTACTTAATCCTATCAGGTTGATTCCCATTTATGGACATAATATTGGAGTGTCTGTAGTTGAAACAATCCACTGCTACTCATTGTATCATTAGGGCAGTGTTCTGAACTTAATGCAAAACAAAATCTCACTGAGGCAAGTTAAATTATTCCTTATTTGGAAGATGAAGCTGATTCAAAAAGTAATTTCCCATTAGCTGGTCTCACTGAAAGTGGGCACTCAGGCAGCTGTGTCCCCTGCTCACTGGAGTTCACAATATACACGTTGATGACACTTTAATAAAAAATCTTATTGCTGCTGCTCCTGCTTCCCATCCTTCATGCCTTTGTCTTTTGTACTCCAAAAACTACAGTTGTTTTTATGAGCAAGCATCTTGTATCTGTAGCTGGTTTTTGTCTGAGTCCAAAATGAGAACCTTACCTTTTTGTTTTGGTCTTTTAAATTGAAATTAACTCAGCTGCATAGAAATAGCAATGTCAGGTTTTGGGGTTTTTTTGCAATCTAGATTTGGAGCAGTACTTTCTCATCAGTTTAGGATATTTGAGCAACTGCATTAGGGCAGTCAGAAGCAGCAGGAGAGATTTTCACTAAAGGAGCTCAGGAGTGCTGCCTTTAGCAAAATTACTACTCTTGCAGTAGTAAACAAGTGTAGAGAATACACTGAATACAGAGAATTCATTGAAGGACTTAAAGCAAACAGACTTGAAAGATACTGAAGTTTAAAGTAAAAGCTTGTGTTCACAAGGCTGTTGTAACTCAGATTTTGGGGTTTTTTCCCTTTAGTGGATCAAGATAGGTGCCAACATCTCCAACTTCAGCTTTGCTCCCAGCACCATTGTTTTTCACATGGGACATGCTGGTAAGTGTCAGAGGCTTTCTGCTTTGTTTGACCTCCTCACCTGGGAGTTACAGATGAGAGCCTGTGGTTAATGGGCTCGTGGTCTATTAACTATAATGACATAACAGCATAACATTTGTTCTCTTGTTTCCATCTGCCTTCCTGCTTTTCATGATTGTTAATATGGTGATAAACCTGTTTTGGCCATCAGCTTATAACAGCCGTCATTATCCGGGCCCCTCTCTCACACCATTTATCTGTACTTAATAGAACTTCTTATTTCCAGAGGTCACACTTTCTTTATTGCATGATTATCCTCTGAGAGCAGGGAGGTTCTGTGGGGATTGAAACCTGTGGGACTCTGTTGGCAGTGAAAGGCTACATCTTTTCTTTAAAGCTCTTCCCATGAGAGCACTTCTGGATTTTTGGCTGGACCAAGTTTTTTCATCAATTTTATTGTGCCCTTGGTCACAGTTATTTACTGTCTTGGTAGAATTTCAAAAACACAGCAGATTGGGACAACTTTGGATCTGCTGATTCCCAAATGTCATTGTGTTTCTCAGTCCAAGTGAGTGTCATGGAAGCTTTATAAAGCTGTAAGCCCCTACAGATGTATGAAGGTTGATATCCCCTATTGAAATCCAGAGTAACCTCCTCTTTTTAATAGCCCTTAATGTTTATAATATGTCCATAATTCTGCCACAGGAGGGTTGGTTGCAAGTTGTCCCATCACATGTTTTTTGTGTGTGGAGGCCCAGACACCATAATTCCCTGGCAATAATGTAGAGTCTTTGAATCTGCCATTCAGAGCTTCAGAAATGAGATATAAACCAAATGCTTAGGACTGGCAGTGCAGTTGTTCTGAGGATAACAAATGGTTGGTCTTTGAAATGCAGTTTCAGCCATGTCTTTTTTTTCCCCAGCAATGTTGGGGCTCATGTATGTCTACTGGACTCAGCTCAACATGTTCCAGACGCTGAAGTACTTGGCCATTTTGGGTGGCATCACATTCCTGGCAGGCAACAGGATGCTGGCTCAGAAAGCTGTGAAGAGGTAAGGAGGGAGCTGCTTTCAGCATCAGTGGGGAGGAGTGGGTGGTGCTGTCCTGTGCCCATGGCTGAGAGGGCAGCAAACGCTGCTCTGGGTCCTTAGACCTCGTGTGTGGGGCGGGGCTGCTCAGTCCCACCTTCCTGCCTGTCTCCAGAACAAGGGCTTGAACTGAGCAGGGCAGTTCTCTCCTGCACAGAGAACGGGCCACATGGCACGAGCTGGAGCAACCAGCACAGGGTGGAAGTGTCTGTGCTTTGACATGAAGAAACCCACATTTGGCAAGGCACATTCACTGACAGATTTGTTTTACTACATGGTATGTCAAACTCTTAGAATATTGTTAGATTATGAAAGGCATTGTAAATGCAGGAGGGGCCCAACTGTTCAGGAGCTGTGCTTGTGATCAAAGTTTTAAGAGGAGGCAGGTAGGGCAGGGGTACCTTCCAGCAACAGACAACAGGCAACACGCACAAGCAAACCCAGGGAAAATTCTGCTAGATAACTAGGGATACAGGATTCATTTCTGAACTGGCATTGGACTGATTCTGGACACTTGTGTCTTCTGCCATGCAGTGCCTCATGACTGCCATGGCTTGGGCAGCCAGCAGGTTGCTGACCCAAGCTTCCAGTGCAGTGCACTGATCAGAGGACACACCACCCCCTCTCCTTCACTTCTGTCAGACACAGTTCCATGTGAGACTTAAGCTTTAGCCCTTTAGTACAAATGTAGCATTTCGTTTTGAAGATGATCTTACTGACGTGCTTTGCCATCAGACCTGTGCTTTTCTTACTTTCCCCTTTTTGAGATGCTGGAATCTTATCCCTACATACCTATCTGCATAGATATCCCTGGGTTCTCACTTTTTTGGTTGCACTCCATTAAAACCAGGACAAGAGATGTAAAAAAAAATATATATATATATATAATTTTAAGGGGGATTGTATTGATTTGTTGTCTTTAAAACATGTCAACTTGCATGGCTTTAGCAGGGAGGATGATTAATGTAATTAACCCTTTCCATAGTGTCTTCCCAGCTTTCTCAGCCTTGGTCTTTTGGATATCCAGCCCTCTCCACTGTGGCATTTATCTTGTTAGCACAACAGCTCCTACTGTGATTTTCTTTCCAGCAGCGCTGTGTTATGTCATTTAATAATGTTTCTTTTTTTCCTTTTAAGAGTAATGATAAAATCATTATTAAATGCAGATTGCCTAGGATACAGATTTAGTGGAAAATAATACAATGAAGCTAATTTCTAAGTATCTTTGCTTAACCAGGGCTTCTGTTAGCACATAAATGCAGCTGGTTGGTACCTGCTTCAAACCACTGCAGGGGGTGTCTGTTTGCTTTTTCGCTGTAAATGACACGAAGCTGCAACTACAATGGCAAATTTGAAAGTAAAACTTGTACCTGAGGCTAAAGTGAAACCTTTTGTACATGACTTTAAAGTTCAAAAAGACATCTTCTTGTTAAGGCACTGCCTGCCTGTCTCAGAGGCTGAGGTGCAGTGACAATTAACTGGATTGCACGTTGAGGCAAAGCTGTGGAGGCGACTGGTGGGCGTGGGAAGGGAGGGGGACTGTATAAACCATCTTGTTACAGAAGTTACCAGAAGGCCTGGTTTTGCTTTTTGCATTTCTGTCACTGGCTCTGATTCCTGGAGCAGGGCTGCTTTCCTCCTTCCTGTCTTCTCTGAACCTCTCTCCCTCTCTCCTTTTGGCAGGATCGCTGCAGAGCAGAGCAGTAGGTTGGCAAAGTATAGAACGCTGCGGTAAAAGGGGGTTTGCTAGTGACCAGCTCTTCAGGAAGTAAGGGCCTTTTTGGATTTTGCCTCTTCTGGGCATGCTGCCTGTTTCATTTCACCTCATCACTCACTCCTTTTGCAAAAAGATATGTGAACTGAAGCTGCTTCCTCCCAACATCGCTTACTGGGCTTTGGTCCTTGGCTGCAGCTGGGTTGGCATAATAGCAGTACGTGTTCTCTGAGACTAAATTGCATTTGTGTGATTTCCTTAATTGTGTGAAATCTGCATGGTGATATGTGCACATGTAAATATGCTGTCCTGAGCACCAAGCAGCTCTCAGGTGATGAAATAAACCTAGTTTAAATAGTATTATCGTTCCCATAAATAAATTACTGGTAATGTTGGCTGGAGGAGGACGTGATGGAAATGGCTGTTTCATCATCCTGCTGCTGGTACTGCCTATCCCCATCCACAGTATTCTGGTTCTTCAGCTGCCAGGCACTCTGCCTGCTGAATTACACCCTTGCTTTGGGTGGCAAGAGCTCTGCAGCAAAGCCAGGTCAACTCCACCTCGTTCAGCTGAGAACACGACCCAGTCCCGGGGTCACCCTCCCATTAGAGTGAACTGGCCATGATGGCTCAGGCAGCAGCAGCTCCCAGCCTCCTCCATTCCATACAGTTGTGTGATAGGTCTCCATGATCATTTACCAGCACAAAGCCCTTCATTTCCTTTCGTTCCAAGAGGTGAGGTTCCGGTTTGCTCTATCCACAGTGGTGTAGGAGGCAGGACTGCCGGCGTTCCACACGCTGCCCAGTTCTGAGCGTGTGTGCATGGGGGCTTCATTCCCTGTTCAGTGCACTGGTTTGTTGTGGGGAAGAGGGAGAGCATCTGGGATGGTTCCTGTGATGGGACAAATCACTGCACACTGTGCTGCACTGGTGCATCTCCTGGGCATTCGCTTTCTCTCGCATTCATGGTCAGTGCTCCTGGCACACACACAGTGCATTGAATGGAGCTCAGGTTTTTTGGTGCAAAACAAAACCAGTGTGGGAGTCTGCACTGTGGGGGCAGCACCTGTGTGCAGATCAGGGAGTGTGGAGGATGGTTTCATGGAATTTACACGTGAAGAATCTGGCATCATGTCCCTCAGAAAAACACCCTGTTAATGTCTCTTCTCTCCTTGGAGCGTTTTGAGGTATTTGAGCACAGAACAAGCTACAGCAAGTTACTGGAGAGGAACTGGAGATGGCTGTCACTTGTCCTACTAAACAAATGCTGGGTTTGCATCCTGACTGTTTGGTGTGCTGTTCAGGTCTCTGGATGCTTCTTTTTAACATTGCTTTGGGCCTGTGTTTTTCAGCTTTTTAGGGCTGTGTTACCAAGTACCTCACCAGTGTGTTCACAGCTTGCATATTTTCTGTGTCTCAGCCCCACCAGGGGCTGTGAGTAATCCTGGAAGATCACAGAATCACAAAATGGCTTAGGCTGGAAGGGACCTTAAAGATAACCAGTTCCACCCCCTGCCATGGGCAAGGACACCTTCCACTAGCCCAGGTTGCTCCAAGCCCCGTCCAACCTGGCCTTGGACACTTCCAGGGATGAGGCAGCCACAGCTTCTCTGGGCAACCTGTGCCAGGGCCTCACCACCCTCTGAGTAAAGATCTAATCTAAACCTTCCTTCTTTCAGTTTAAAACCATTGCCCCTAGTGGTGTTGCTATCTGCCCCTATAAAACATCCCTCTCCCTCCTTTTTCTAAGCCCCCTTCAAGTCCTGCATGGCTGCAGTGAGGCCTTCCCTGGCCCTTCTCTTTTCCAGGCTGAGCGACCCCCATCTCTCAGCCTTTCCTCAGAGCAGAGGTGCTCCAGCCCTTGGAGCATCTTTGTGGCCCTAGGATCTTGCAAATAACTTATTATCCACAAACCTTAAGTTAGGTTTTGCTGCCGTGTGCAGTCACAAGGGGTTTCCAGTACCCCAGATACATCAGTTAAGAGTGTATTGTTACCAGTTCCGAGGGGTGGACTGTCAACAGCTCTGCATCCATAGCTATGCTTGTGTCTGGCAAAAGAACCCCAAAAAGTTGGATCTGCTGTGCTAAATTAGACTACATCATCTTCTTGGGGACATGAAGATCTTTGTGTTTACATGGACCAATGATTCCCAGCAGGTGGATTGGCCCTGTTAAAAGTAGAAGTTGAGGTACCACCAGGCCTTCTATTCAGCCTGGGTTTTTTTGTTCAGTTCTGCAATTTAAAAGGCTTGTTCATCCCTTTTGCACCAGGAATTAACCTTCATTTTTTCTGACCATTTCCATCTTCCTTGAAGTCCATCCCCCATTCCCTTACAGTACTGGTTTTGTCACTCCAATAAGCTGCTTTTGGGAAGCTCCTCTGATTTGAGAGAAGATGAGGGTTTTGGGGACACTTTTACTGTGCAAGGAGGTGCTTTGTTGCCTGGAAGAGTTAATTTTTTGGGTTTTTCTTTCCAGGACACAGTAGTACCAGAAGAATGGAAGAAATGTGGAAAAACAAGGCAAATGCCTTCAGAACAGAAGTGAATAAATAACTGAAAGACCAAAAGAAGGAAGGCAGAAGATGATTTTTTTTTAATATATATATATATATTGAGTCAAAAGGGTGCCAGTTAAACTTTTTTAAATATCTTGATTTTCATCATTGTGTTCCTGCTACTGGAGTGCTCTTCATATGAATCTGGAAAATCTTTTTTTCCCTGGATCCTCCCCCTTTTTTTCTCCCAGGACATTTGAATTTCCTTTCGAGAAAGAGGAAGAAGAAAATACAGTTCTGCCTTTCCCCAGATACCCTTTCCTCATCCTAAAGATTTGTGAATAAAGAGGAAGGAATGGTCCTGAATGTTGTGTTTGGGCTGTGTCGGAGGCGGTGATTGGAAGCTGGGCTCACATGGGAATGAAAAGAGCTTTTTCTGGTGGGTAATTTTGTGTGTGAGTCACTGCTGTGTGTGACACTTCCTGTTCTTTCATGTGCTTTCCCAAAGGGACGTGTTTATTGGGGGGGACTTCCCGCTCCTGCCTGTGCCCTGTGCGAGGCTGTGGGCTGCCTTTCTCCACTCATGGCTGTTCTCTCCCACCCCAGGCTGTGCTGAGCTGCTCTGGGCCCTTGGGGTCAGGCAGGAGGAGCCCTTGGAGAGAGCCAGCTGTGGTGCTGGAGCGCCTGTGTCTGACCCGGCAGGTTTGGGGGTCCCTTGGAGGGTTCACTTTCTTTGCAGCCTCTGGAGTCACTGTTTCACTCCAAATAAGAGGTTGTTGCTTCTGGTCTTCTGTGAAACCAAAAAGCCAGGAATGTGCTGGTTGCCACGTGGCCACATTTGAATTACTCGAGCTCTTAACTTCCCAACTAGTTACTCCCTTCAGGAGCACCAAGCATGTTGAGGCAGCGGATTTGGGCTTTATTGAAGAACCCACTGATAGTAAAAACCAAAGGCCAAAATCTCCTCCTAATGAGCAACTTCCACATGGGAAACATAACAGTTACTCCCTTCCCTGCATCCCTGTGTTTGCTCCTGTTCATCCCGTGTCAGAGTAGTTTCTTTAAAGGCCTTTTGGCAAAGGAACTTTATCAAATTTCCAGGAAAAATTATATCAGCAAGAAAGCATGTGGATAAAGGGTGTGGAGCTGAATCCTCCAAAGCACTTCACGTGTGTGACATGACTCCACTTTATAAAATCCACTTTTTCTCTTCCCCACTGTGGTTACTCACACTTAGCTCACTGTTCCTGCTCTTTGTAGCAGTTCCTACCTGTTTGTTCAGTGCAAACGTTACACTGGACCCACAGAGGTTTAATGAATTTCTCTGACCTCCTCTGCACTCCTTCGAACACCAATCTCGGGCTGCATTCAAGTCCTCTGGGACTAAAGGAGCTTTAGGCAAGAAATAACTAAGCTACTGTTCACAGCAGTTTATCCTGGAATTCCTTCTCATCGTGGTGAGTTTTTTGAGCCTCGTATTTTGTTACTGCTCACTTAGCAGCTTTGTTTTATAACTTTCTTCTGATGCTTCATGCTAGGACAGGACTTTCCCTGTGCCTGTAGAGCTCTGGCATGTTATCCAAGGAGAGCACAGATGCAGAAGGAAAACCATGGAGTGCCTCGGTGAGGTATCTTCTCTAAGCTGTGTGTTACTTTTGATTTTCTACTTCCTTGGGTATGCAGTAGGAAAGGTAGCTTTTATTAATTTGGCCTTTTATTTCTCACATATTTTCTGTTTTATGTTTAATATCCCAGAGTTTGAGCATTTGTTTCCTCATTTTGATGCAAACTTAACTTTCAAAGCAGTATCTTTTATTCAAAATAGCTGCACTCACCCAGCTGTTTAATCACACAAACACTTTCTGAAATGTTTTTGACAGGTCTTTTGATTTTATTGGGAGTATCCAATCCAGTGTTTGCAAATGGCTTTCATGCCACTTAACAGAATTTAAAACCTGAGCAGGAAGGATGTAATGGGTACGGATTTGGTGCAAGTATGAACTAATCTTCAAACATACTGGAGCTTACTGTCCTAAAACACAGTCACCTGAGGAAAAATGAGATGGTACCTACTGCAGACTGTCAGAGAATTGTTTGAGTGCAAGGAGGAATGATTTCAGAGGCCTTAAGGCATGTTTGCATGTCACTGTATTTCCAGCCTGGTGGTGTTAGTGGTATTGGAGCTCCTGCCTTTGTTAGCCCAGCTCTGAGTCACCCTTGGTGCACTTGACCACTGTCTTTGAGAAACATCTTCCATTCTGGGCCCAAAATCAAGAAACTAACTTCTCAACAAAAGAGCATCTTGACCTGCTGTTGGACAGGTTTATTTAGAACAACTTTTATTTCCTGCTAATGGAGGGAAAGCAGACCCCATCCTGATGTTATTTACATTTCTGAAGACATAATTATTACACAAACAGTAGGAGAATTGGGTGACAGGGAGGAAGTAGCTGTATGACATCACTGGGTAAATAACTTACTCCTTTGAAAACATTTACAGTCGTGTCTAGTCACAGTGGAGTTCAGAGCCATGGGGTGGCACTCAACAGAACGTTGAGTTAAAACATAGTGACAGCCCAATCTGATGCACAGGGATCTCCTTGAACTCTCACAGAGCTGTAGCTTCAGTTTGAACACCTCAAGGCTGAGCATTAACCACAGCTGAGGTTTTTAGAGCTCAGTTTTGCTGCCAGGGCTCTGTGTCAGGGAGTGAGGCAGCAGCAGCCCACGGCAGTGTTTCTGATGGGTGGGAGACGTGTGGATTCATGTCTCACCTCGCTCTGATCCGAGCTGTGTGTGTGGTTGTGCCATCAGCATGTATTTAGAGGAGCCTGTAATCAATTTACTAAGTTGCCTAAAGGTGCCTTTTGGTGGCCTCATGTTTGTTAATCAGGCCCTCAAACAGAATGATGACTTGGCAGAAATTTTGCTACACTTTGTGATTTGAAAGCCTTAATTAGTAGATAGAATGTCCCCAGGATTACAAGTGCATGGGTTGTTTTAGTCTGTGTGTAAAGCAGCCTGAGGTTAAACCACGGAGGTGGGTTTTTCTGATTCAGTACAGAGCAGTATTTAGAGAGGGGAGTTAAATTGTAAAGACTGAAGGAAATTAAGTAGTGCATCAGCACTGCATTCCTTTGATCAGGTCTGAGGAGTGTATGCATCAGTTTGCAGCTCACACCTGGCAATGTCTTCACTGCTGTGAAGGGCTCACTGTACATCAGGTCCACGAGCTCTGAATTATTCTAGACAGAAGGAGGAGGAAAAGAGAATTATGAGAAAACTTTGTGAGGACGTACAGAAGTTTTTTCATCCTTTGGAGGCTTTTCCTGACTGACTTTATTTGTGGAAAAGTAACCAAAACCTGAAATGTCCCAAGTATCTAGAGGCAGGTGTTGCTCCTGGGAGATTTTTATCTGCCTTTAGCCTGGCTTAGATGTTCAGGCACACTGTCTCAGATTTACAAGGCTGCTTTGGGTTGCTGCAAGCCTGTTCCCAGGCACCCATATGCAGCTGCACAGCACTTGTGAAAGTAGCTGACAAAATTGATTGAGAGTTTTTTCCCCTGAAATTGCACCTTTTTTCGTGGACAGCAGTGGGGGCTGGCATCCCTGAAGGAGAGCCTGCAAACCTTGAGCTGTGCAGCAGTGTGTATGTACAGGATGGAGCAGGGAATGCTACTCACCAGAGCGTGGGGAGATGGAAAAGGCAGAAGTATTTACATGAGCTTAGCCAGGGTGCTGGGAAAGCCTTCTAACCGACTGCTGTCCATGTCCTGAGGCCTGTCAAGGAAGAGGACAGGGATGGTGTAATTGGGATCAAGAGAGAAATTATTTTTCCACTGCTGCTTTACTGCATGATGAGGCTGAGAAGACCACTGTGTGTGGTGTGGGCTGGCTCAGCACAGGCTGCTCCTTATCTGCACCCTGCCTGGGCTCAGGTAAGAGGTTTATTCTTTCCCTGACTGTACTTGAAATGATACTTAATCCAGTAGCTCCACATGTGGAATCCAGGCAGCAATAAGGACCTTGTTGTATTCCTGCAGTGAGCTGATAATGAACTGATTCCCACCTACCTCTGGTTCTGCAGGATGGCTCCCAGGAAGTCCCTCAGGACCATGTGGTGCTGGTAGCTGCTGTCCATCAGGATGCTGTCAGACTGGCGCCTTGTCAGGAACTCCTGCACCCCTTCTCCCGGGCTGCTCCCGCTGCTTCTGTTAGGTGAAGATGAGAAACATCTTTGTTTCAGAGATGCTTTTTTGTCCCTTGCTCCAAGTTTGGCTCAGGCTGAGCAGCACAGCAAGGGAACCTGCTGGGTCTGACTCTAGGGCCATTCTGCTTCATTTCAGTAAGGATTGGTCACTGTATTTCCTGCTCTGTTAGAAGATGGATTGGAGCTGGCTCATATCTGACCAGTTGGTCTTAGTGGCAGTCAGTGATCTATCCAGCCAGAGGTACTGGAGAGGCTGCCTTCTGTGTTTAAACCAGGCCAGGGATAACTGTTTCCTACCAGTGAATGATCATCGCAACTATTATTTGCAAATATTATTGCTTGTTGATATTACAGTAGAACTCTCAGCTGATCTGATGCTTACAGCCTTGGAGGAAAGGATTAATTAGGCTGCTTAATGACAGCTGTGATTGGGAGGGATCCAAGATGTAAGGATGCAGGATGCCCTTCAGGATGTTGAAGAGCAGGAGAGATTGTTTCTCTTGCAGTGGAAGGCAGCTATTCCTGCTACAATCATGAAAGAAACTGCCCTGTGTAATAAACAAACCACTGGCCCTAGGCCAGCAGGATGCTGGGCTTACCCGAGCCGTTTGCCAATGATGGTCTGTAGGAATTTGCGGGCGGAAATCTGCCCCAGGAATTTCCGGTAGTTGTCGGTGAATATGGCATCGGCATGGCGCTGCATCCTGGGGGGAAAGGCAGGACAGTGTGCTCTCTGAGCTAGCAGTGAACCCTCCAGGTGAGAAATAACACACTGGGGGTAACAGTGCTGATAGCAGGGGCAGGTAACCACAGCAAACACCTTTTGGTGTTGGACTGTGCTAGTGTTGTGGGGTAATGGGATTTGAGGGAGCTCAGTCCCGACATGGAGGCAGCAGGCAAAATAATATGTCTCTTAATCAGAGTCCCCACTAAAACAAGTAAGGAGGAGTGTCTGCAAACCAAAGGTGAGGTCAGAGAACCAATGGAAAGGAGGAGGAGAACCACAGGCTGAGAGAGGGCAGAGCTGGGCTGGGACATTCCCATGCTCTGCAGCAGCACAGTCATCTCCTAGGAGGATGGTGTCTGGGACAGGATGACGGGATCCTCCAGCAGGTCTCTAGCCTGTGGTTAGACCCAGACTCCAGAAAATCCACAGATAAGGGAAGCACGAGCCACTTGACTGGTCCCACTGTTATAAGGACGAGTCCCCTGTGCACTGTGTGGTGCTGCTGGGACTGACTGACCTGCTGGTCTGCTCCTGGGCTGGGGGGAGGTTGTAACCAGCACACTCCACAACAGCAGGGCTGACAGGTGAGGTACAAACCTTTTCCCAGTGGGGTCTGCCAACAAACCCTCCTCCTCCTGTTCCTCTGCCGAGGGGTTCTGGCTCTGCAGTGGGCTGCTGTGCTGGAGCTGGAAGCTCGTGGCCTTGCCAGCAACTGGCCCTGGACTGTACCTGCAAGACAAACCCCAGGCATACTGTGAGGTGTGCTCAGTTGCCAGTTGGGGCTCAGTCTTCTTGACCATTTTTCCCTGTTCTCCTGCTTTTTTCTTTCTCCTTTTGCCATCCTATCTTATCACTGATGCAAGTACTGTCCATCACTCTCTCCAGCTAGAAACTGCCCTGAAGCTCTTTTCAGCAGTGGAAAGAGATTGATAGCGCTGCCTCTTAACACAATTCTCCCTTGCTGAGCTCCCAGCATCCTTGAGCAAAATTCCAGTGATTGTGGTATCATTGTGCCAGGGCCTTGGCACAAGGCCAAAGCATCTTCTATGGGATGTGTCAAATCCACACTGGAGAAGCCAACGCTCAATTTTGTGCTTCCGTCGATTTGTAGGGGTGGAAAGAAATATTACAACTTCTAAGAGGTGACAAGGAAATACTTGAAATATTAATAGGCAGCTGTTGAGGTCGTTTACTAGAACAGTTCTGACTTCAATGCAGGTGCCCTGCAGCCACAAATTTTAATCAGTGGTGGAGCTGGTGGTGCTGCCTGCTCTGGAGATTGCCAGATTTCCCTTTATACAACCCAGCATCCAATTCTAAAACCAACTGTTTGGGCTAAAATATTCCATCAGGTGCCTGTCCCTTTGGAAACCACCCCTAGGCTAGCAGTGTACCCAAAAAATTAAGACAGGGCAAAGAAATAGGCCTAGCAACACATTTAGAGTTCGTCTGGCTTTCAGAAGTGCTGGCAACTTTAATTTGGCGTGTGCTTATTTTGCACAAGGTCAGGGATGAGGCAGGGAGTAATAGTGTGGATAAAGCACTGAGCACTTACCTGAGAGCTGGGTAGAGAGGAGAGGAGATGGAGCATGCAACTAAATGCAGGAACAGGAGCAGAGTGGCCTTATCCAGCATCTTCCACCCCTTGGAGTCACCTAAAACACAGAGCAGTCTGAGGGCAGTGAGGTGCTCCAGGCCAGGAGGGGAGGCCAAGTACCACCTTTATGTTCTCAGTCCCCCTCTGCTCACTTTTTGGCACAAAGGGCCTGGAAATTTGCCTCTGTTTGTGGTTGAGATGTTTCCCAGTGCAGAGGTTTCTTGGCTTGGCAGTCTTCCCCAGGGAGTGCAGTGCCTGGAGGCAGTGGCTGTGTCTCCCTTGGGCCAGGAGGCAGGGCTGAGCAGAAGGGTTTAACACTGTGGGACCCCCTGATGGACCTGTCCCACTGCTGTAGTTGAAGGAGAGCTCTCTTGGGCTGGGGTGAGCTCCAGGGGCCACTGCAGGGGCTGTAAAAGCACCTGGATGGAGGGCAGCAGTTAGCAGGGACCAGAAAGGAACCACTGCCTGCACAGGACCATCTGCAGCCAGCCCCTGGGACCTCTCCTGCCCTCCGCTCTCCCAGGGACGTTGTGTCTGCTGACACAGCTCCACCTGTGTGGCACAGGTCCACACCTAACAGCTGACTGGGCTGCCTCCAGCCAGAGACTGGGAGAAACAGGGAAACCCAGATAAAATTCCTGGGCAGAGGGGTAACACTGGCAAAGCCATTTATCGAAGGCAAGCGCTGAGCTTGGTTTGCCAAACAAAACGCATTGTTGGGCTTGGGCAGAGAGGGGACTGGAGCGAAATATGTCCCTTTGGGGGGGCTGAACTGCCACCCTCGAGGTGCCTACGCAGCTCTGAGCACGGGCTGTGGTGGAAGGTGGGATGGGCTGAGCCGTGTGTGCAGCCCTGGCTGCGGTGCTTCCTTCCTGGGGTTGGCTGAAGAGCTGCGAATGACTCAGGACAGAGTCACCTGAGGTCACACACCCGGGGAGCTGAGTGCTGTGCTTTTGTCCTTGGAAGCCAGGGACAGTAGGAAGGTATTTCAGTGAATGCTGCTCTTCCTGAGTTTTGATAGAAAGCGATTGATCTTTTGCTCAAAAAAGATTCTTTAAGAATGTGGATAGAAACCTTTAAAATACCAAGTTTCCCTGTTCCCCGTCTTACTTTACACAAGAAAAGAGCAGAAAGATGTTTGATCTCCATAAAAGGGGAAAAAAACCCTTCCAAAGGTATAACAATACTTCCTTGCAAAAGGGGCAGCTTCCAAATGGAAAGGGTTTGGTTGGGCTTCTGACTGCCCAAGTGAACTTTCCAAGGAGTGGGTTTTCCTGAGGGGGGGTCTTTCTGGTGGAGAACATCAGCAGTGAGCTCTGCTTTACTGCTCAGACAGAGCAGATCAACATAGAGAGGAGCACACTCATTAAGGACTTTCAAGTGGGTCCAGTCTCGACACTGTGGAAGTTAATCATAGAATTAGTGGCAGTGTCAGAAGTCCATGCATAGACGTGGGAAAAGGTGTTGCACTAAGAAATGAGATTTCTTACCACAAACTCATTCTCAGCCCAGTCTGTTTCCAGCTGCTTGTGCTCCCAGCAAGGGACCAGCAGCTTCCCCATCAGTTCCCCTGGGAGCACCACAGTAGCTCCTGACTCCTGCAGAGCTTCTTGTGCTCATGGATGGCATCTCCTACTCCTGGTCTATTACAGAATCACTTTGGCCCCTCAGAGAGCCAAGGAATACTTAAAAGAAGGAAAAAAGGGACTTTGAGAGATTTACAGGGCTTTTGCCTTTAGAGCAAATTTACTGCTTCCTTTTTTTTTCCCCTTTTTCATTTGAACTTGAAAAAGCATGCCTTTTCTGTGCTCTCCCTGAGTATCTTCATGGCAAATCCCAAGTCAGATCTTTCTAGATAGAGGAAATGATCTAAAGCATCTGTCAGGGGGTACCAGGAGACTGTGGCACCAGCATCTAGAGAAAGTGCCAACCAGGAGATTTAATCAGTACCAGGGAAGCTACTGTGTGAGCTGAGAAGTTCAGTGCCAGTGTAAATGCAAACCTCACCCAAATGCTCTCCCTAGCATACAGCCCTGAGTAGCACTTTCTGACTCTGGTTTCCCTTCTTTGAATGTTGGGGTTTTCTCCAGAATCACTTTTTGAACCTTTGGGGTATTTTTTTTCTTTCTCTATTAATAGCTTCTTTGCAATTTTGTTTGTTTGTCTCTGGCTTTGCCCTTTTTCCCGTCTTGCTTTGCCTTCTCTCCTTTAGCTACAACCTGCTTCTCATTCAGCTTTTGAGTATGTCTGTCTCCCTTTTTCCCTTGGGAATAAGTCTGAAATGAAAGTCCTACACCCCTTCCCAGAAGTGTCTGCTGTTTCAGAGGAGAAACTGGGGAATTGAAGTGTCACCCTGCATGGAGGCAGCTTGACAGCTCTGCAAAACACTGTCACCTTCAAAATTCTCTTGAGGTGAGGGACAGCTCACTTTCCATTCTGGCAGCGCATGAAAAAATTATTAAAAAATAAATTCCTCTTAAGATGATGAGCTTTTAGCGCCATTCCTGCAGATGAAGCATAAAAGCTTCATTCCATCCTGTGCAGCAGGAACAGCAGCATTGTGACAGTAATGTTGGAGAGATGGGTATCTCTTACCCCTTCTGAAACCTTAACCTGAGCTGTCTGAAAAATACCCCTCTGTAGATAAAATGGAGCTTTTGCCATGCCTGCTGTTTTATAAAGCTGAGACTTTTATACTCTGAAATGCTACAGTAGAAAAGCAGAAATCCTTTTCAGTCCCTCCCTCTGCCTCGTTGTTTGGCTTCACGTTACCTATAACACACTGTTGTGTTTCTCCTCACACTTGGCTTTGGCTCAAACACAATTTCATTGCTGGGTGAGTAAAACACTGTTCATTTGCCAGGGTAAAAGCAACTCACATCAGTATAGCAAAAGAGAAAAACTCTGCTACAGCTGGTAAACATCTAACATGCTTTTATGAAGCTCATCTGTAGTATAATTCCATTGATTTGCATTTATCCTGCAGTTCAATTATTGTTTCTTTCTATGACTTGGTACAAAAACATCTTGGTACAAAACTTGGTATGGTACAAAGGCTGTTGTACATGGCAAAGCTAATTCCTGGTGCCAGCTTTGATTGCATTTCAGTACAATTTGTCTCCAACTTCCGAATAGGCATTATCTTGTTAAACACAGAGAGAGAGACTCCCACTTACCGTTCCGGTAGAAAACAAGCACTTCCTAGATCAGCTCCTGCCCAGGTGTTCCTTCCCCTGTTGCAAACACAACTTCTCCTCTGGAGCTGCCTCTGTGAGCCTGCAGGGTCTGTGCCCCGCGGTGCCGGGCAGGACGTGGAGTCGTGCTGAGCAGGGAGGACTCTCTCGGATCTCCCCCCAGCTGTCCTCTGGCTGCCAGAGAGGTGCATCTCTGCTTTTTATACCTGTGCTCCCTCAGGAGTCCTGTGGGCTTCCACACGTCAGAGCATCAATTATCCTCCTGAATTTCAAAGGCTGTGTTTAGCATCCTCTTTCTGTGTGTGTGTGTGTGTGTGTGTGCAGGGAGGTGGCAGGGAGAGGGTCATGCCTATAATCGAGGGTCATTTGCACACTTTATCCCTCAAAGAGTGAAGAGCAAATAAAAACAGCAATAATCTGGCAGAGTGAATGACAAATTCACTTTGAAAGGTAAACTTCTCTTTCCCTTTGCAATTGCGGGTTTTTTCCTTCTACTCTACAGTGAGTGAGTTAACCATTAATGCTTTCTCACACTGCATGAACAGGAGGGTTTGTCTTTTTGCTATTCTATTTTTCTTTGATTATCAGCCTTTCCCTCCTTCTCCTTTGTTACTCACACCTGCATTAGCGGGGCAGTTCATGCTCCAGTCCCTCGCAAACATCACAGCTTCACATCAAGCACACAAAGCAGCCGGAGAGCCCCGCTCCGTTCATGTGCTCTGGAAAAAGGCAAGGGTCTTCCCTGGGGTGCTGCGTGCACTGGCAGCTGTTTTCATTCCTGGAACAAGGTTTATGAAAGCCCCATTAAAAAGAACACAGAACCTTGGTGCCAAGAAGACCAGGACAGTTCAGAGGAGCTAAAAACGAGGTGTCAGCATGAGCTCCACCTGCCAGATTTTTCATACTGACTTTACAATGCCCAGAATTGATGGGGACCCAGACCCTTCCCATCTCAGGGCTTGCATGACTCGATGGTGGGAAGGAGTTTCAGCAGGTGAGATGACTCATACCTGCCCACTGCCCAATACCTTCACCTTGCACCAGAGCACATCACAGCTGTTGGGAGCAGAGAGGGATTGCAGGAAGGACGAGCATCTGGTGTGCACATGGGTGCCTGTGTGTGCAGGGGGTCAGAAGCATCCAGTGCTGGTCTAACTCTCTACCGTTGCCCCTCTGCTTCTTGCTGAGGTGAGACATCACTGTGATTATGGCTCATTTCTTAGCAAAGCAATATCCCTCTGCCAAAACGTGGCCTCCCACTAAGAGTAATCCCACAGCTGGAAAGGCTGGAGCGAGCTCAGAACACCGAGTTGCTCTGGTGTTAAACAGCAGTCACTCTGTACCTGGACAGATGTGCAGGAGCCCTTTGGGCTCCCCCTGCTTTTGAGTACTCAAAGGCTCACATTCCCTTTTGTATCTAATTAGAATCAGGCCAGGAAAATCACAAAAAAAGATTGAGCAGACCAAAGCAGGAGCTTGATCTAGCCCAGAACTGAGCATCTGACCTGGGCCTGTCTAGTGGAATCCAGAAACAGAACAACAATGTGAAGAGAAGCAAGAACCACTGCCTTCCTCCAGCTGTGAAAGGAAATGGTGCCAGCCTGTTCATGGGGAGAGGATCTGCCATGCAAATCAGGCAGGTATATCATCTGTGTCATCCACTGGTGGGCACTGGAGAAGGGGATTTCTGGGTTGCACAGAGCAGGTTTTCCAAAATCTCTGTCCTGGTGCACACAGCTGTGTGCTCTCTGCAAACTGGAAAGGGATTTTGTTTGCTTTTTTGAAACAATCTGTTCGTGTTCTCTCATGTGTGAGGCTGGTTGCACTAATTTTTCAGCATGACTTATTTTTCTTCCACTGTCTTGGTGCTGCACTGGCTGAACAGACGAATCAGACCATGCTGTTAAACCAGTCAAGAGCTATTTCAAGGTATTATCCTATAGTGCAGTTTTGAGCTCATTCTCCATCCACCTGGTCCCATGCCTTACACAAAGCTGCTGTACAATACCAGGCAGTATCTCTTGGATCAAGGAGAATCAGTCTATAACTGACTTGTTTATAGCTGCCTCCTGCCCAGCTTGGATTAGGAGGGCTGTGATCCATGTTCATATCTCAAGCAAGCTGCTTTCAGAGAAGGCTGAATAAAGCTCCATCATCCCAGGGGTTTCCTTGTGCCGCCTGGGTTGGGTTCATGTCATGCACAGCTGGATACAGCAAGACTCACAACACCAAGCTCTCTTTATGACTTCAGATTAATTGCAGGAGGCAGCAGAAATTTCTAAAAGCCCTCCAGGCTCTGTTGGGTGTACCCAGCTTAGGAGTTCTGAAATAGCACAAATAGAGCAGCTTTTCTGTCCCTGGGATTTCCTGTTTCAGCATCAGTCAAAACCTTCCTGTCTTCCCAGGACCCAGAAGGGTCATTTGTGGAGCTCCTCCACCAGACTCCACGAGCTCTCCCTCTGGCTGCTGAAGCTGCTTCTGCAGCAGAAACATCTGTGATCTCCACTGCTGCCAGCAGCTCAGCCCCAGCATGAGCCCCACCACGGGTGCCCTGGCTCCAAACATCCCTGGATGAAGATGCTATGGACTGTGATAGGATGCAGACTTGTCTGGAGCCAGCTCTGCATCCCTCCGTGTTGCAGTGTGTATTTGAGGTAGCAGCTCTCTGTCCTCGTGATCATTTTTTCAGTAGGGCAGAGCTGGTGGCACACAGGTAGAGATAGTGTCACACATGTAGAGCTGGTGTCCCCTGCACGTGCAGGAGGGGGGATCTGGCTGCAGTTCTGTGCTCCCCACAGCCCCAGAGCTCCTCTGGGACTATCAGTATGTTCAAAGGCTGAACATTCTGGCTGTTTGACAGCATTCCTCATGGGAACTTCATTTGAGGGGTAGTATCAATAATTTGGCACAACAGATGAGAAACTTGTTTTGGAACATGAACAGCTTTTTCTCTTTAGAGTATCTCTTGGTTTGTCCCTAAAACTTTCCCAGTTTCCCCAGCCTCCCTCCCTACCACAGCTAGTGCTGTCAGCATCCACTGGCTCCCAAAACAGAGGTATTTAACACTCGTTATCTCCCACAGATCACATTAGCAGTGTGCAGTGGGTAACTCTCTTTTTGCCCTCTAAACCTGAGCCTACACCAGTGCAAGCTTGGTGGAATCTACAGCCAGGTATGAGCTGCCACAGGTATCTACTGTAGCTGGAACAGCTGGATTTCAGAGTCACATCCAAGCAGACCTACCCTCCCTAGGGTCCTTGGGTGAAGCACATGCCAGTTGCTTTTATTTCAGTGCCAATCCTTCACTGACAAAGGACAGAGTTAGGATCCTGAAGCAATTTCCCAGGTATTGATTTCCTCTTAGCTTTACCTCCCCCTGTTTCCACGCCATGCTTTAAAAAATCACCCCTGTCTATTCCAGGTGCACAACAGACAGCTTCAGATAAGCTGAGCAGCATGTGAAAAGGTCCCGCTCACCTTGTGGGCTTGAAACTAATGACAGTCAGAAGTAACTCATCAAATGGCAAAAAAAATCCCATATTCTCAGCACTCAAAAGCTGTTCTGCACTCTACCAAAATGGCACAGATGGTAGCTGTTTGTCCCTAGTTTCTCCAGCCTTCAGCACTCCTGAGAGAGCCACACACAGCTGTTTCCTTTCGTTTTCTTTCACTTGAGAGATGTGGTGATGCCTAACTTATTGCAAATGCCATAATGGTAAGTTAAACAGAACTGCCTAAGACTAAAAGTTATGGGGTTTTGCCTGGGTTTGCCATCACAGAGGTACGATGAGACCCATTTTAGTATCGAATATTCCAAGTGGCAAAACTAAGGCACATAACAAGTAAGTTGATCATCAGTCATTTAATTACATTGTCCATTACTGCTGTGCTCAGTAACTTTCATTACTTTCATTCTCAAGTTCTTTGCAAAAACACAGTCATTGTGTGAAGGCAAGCAAACAAAAATGAGATAAGAAAGACAAGATTCAGCCTGTGTGGCCAGTTCCTTCTAAGGAAAACTCAGAACTTATACCCAGCAGGTGTGGTGAGACTTGCCATTAGAAAATCTTGGTTTCTCATCCTTGGAAGGATAAAGTGCTAAGATGTGGATCTTCAGATCCTTCAGACTCCATCCTTTGAACATCAATAGATTTCCTGGGGAGAATTTTCCCTTTAGGAATTCAAATTGGTAGGAAGCCAAGTACAAACATTTACCAAAGTAATCCCAAGGAAGGAGTCCCTCTGGATGAGAGCATAGTTTGCACTCTGCAAATGAGACTGAAGCAAGGGATCAGATTAAAAACAGACAAAATAAATCAGAAATTCAAAATGTGCAAGAAGTGCTGTTGGAAAGGACTGTCTCATGGTGTTAAAAAGCCTGCTTGAAAAGCCTATTTAATCTTCAAACATTAACTATCCCTGAGACTGTACAATAGAGCAAATGGCAGCAGCCTGTGAGATGTGCATGTGTCAGGAGGCCCGATGGGCTCTGCAGGTGGGATCCATTTATAGAGCCTGTACCTGTCTGGCTCTGTTTATTCCCCAGCAGAGCTGCTGGAGCATTTCAGCATCGCCCAAGTGAACTGCCAAGAGTTTCAGCCAGGCATCAGCACGTTACACTCAGCTCTAGGCTTGAGAATTACTAGTTCCTGAATTTCTGGCTCTCTAGATACCATCTCCTTCTTCTTCCAGCCCCAGCAGACAGACAGGGCTGAGATGCCAGCATTGAATCTCAGTAATTAAGGAGCTTGTCTTTGGTTTCACCACTCCCATTTCAGTTTGGAAAGGAGCCTTCACTAGAAGGCTGCACAGTACGTTACAGCCAGAATCAATGAACAGGGAGAGGCAGCTTCAACCCCTCGAAAAGCTTCTGATAAAAAACAGAATTTAAGTGAGATGTTACTGGCACCAAGAAAGTAAAATGTGGTTTATGGAGAGGGAATGAGGAAGACTGCGTTTCCAATAAGGGCTGAAAAATGAAAGCCACTGTAAGTAATTTTTTTCCTGGCTGAATACCAGTGTGCATCCTGAGGATGACAAGACCTTGGTGCACAAGGATCTGTCACACATACAGTGAGTGGTAATAAAGAAGCCTCACTGCAAAGACATGCAGGAAATACTGCAATGCAAACCAAAGAAAAAACATAGAAAGGACTAAAAAAGCCAAGTATTATTTGGATTTGGAGAAAGACTTCTTGCCTGAGCTCTGTCTCTACTTAGAACCGAGCGCTGACAAAGTTGCCATGTCCAGTTGTTGAATCAACTTTATCTTTGAAACCCACTCGCATCTCACAGACTTTGGAAAAATCTTCCCTTTTTTTTTTATAAATAGTTTCCTTTTGTGTAGTTTCACAGTCAGGTGCAAGGAGTGGGTCAGTGTGGTGCTGTTGGAAGGCACGGAGCCGCAGTGGGCTGATGGCACCACCTGCTTGTGGCTCCCGGGCTGGGGCACTCCTGACCTGGCCGTGGAGGCTTTGATGGCCTCGGGGCCAGGACAGAGGGGCACAGAATGGGCAGGAGCTACATAAAAGCTGCACATTTCACCTGCCTATTTCTACCTGGAGTAAATAGTGCCATTTCTGCTGGGGAGAGGAGAAAAGGAATCAAAAGTACAGCACTGGTTTCCATCCATCAGTGTATTTTCCCTTTTGCTTGCAAACTTTGAACTGCAAAGATCAGAGCCCGTGAGAAGGTGTGTGCTGACAGCAGCACCACCCTATTCAGTGTACTGGTAGTATTGGGAAGAATTTAATCTATCTTTAATCCATGCTGATAGGATCCCTCCTGACAATTTCAAGAATTACTTCTCCCTCTGCAGCATTTTTTTAATCCTAAATAGTGTTTGGAAGCTGAAAGGGCAGAATTTCAGCTGCTTTCCTGAGCTCTGGGGTTATCCCTTAGCCTCTACAGCCAGTCACTACAGGCAGGGAAAGAGCTATTCAAGAGTAATTATTTTTTTTTTTAGTATTTTTATTCCAGAAGAGTTTCTGTGTCCCAGTATCTCTAGCCTCTGCCACTCACAGCCACGTGCATCTTCCAGTGGTCTGTAAAGTCTTCTGCACTAAAAAACATGAAAGATTCCTGATCCAATTGCTGAAAACCTTTGAAATAGTTTTCATTAATACCCATTTAATTCAAATGCTTGGTAACAGCTTAGAAAATCCTTTTATTACAAATGCCATACCTTATTCCCCCAGTAGATAAATAACTGATTAGGTTTTCACTAAAGTATTTAGGCTCTCTGGTAATCAAGCTCTGCAGCAAAACCAAGCCGGCACATCTGATAGTTTAGGGTTAGAAAAAGGGCAAAACAAATCAGATTCTTTAAATACCACAAACGAGAAAACAGAGCCCAGGCCATTTTTCCTTTTGTAGGTCATCTTATCAAGGCATCTCCAGTTCAGAGCTGGATACTGGAAGGGGCATTGAAAATAAATAAAATCCCTGGCAAGAGCAAAGCCAGAAGCACATCTTAATTGTTGCTGCCAGAACACGTCAAGGGAGCAGATGAAAACCTTGTGGATAAAGAGAAACCTGCCAGGCCTGAAAGGCCACGTTATTGATGGTGGGATTAAAACACTCACACGGATTTAGGGGGTGAGTACATTAACCCCGTGGTGTAAAGGCACCAGGGGAGATTTGGATTGGACCCCAGGAAGAATTTCTTCACGAAAGGGTGATCACACATTGGAATGGGCTGCCCAGGGAGGCGGTGGAGTCACCGTCCCTGGAGGTGTTTTAGGAAAGACTGGATGTGGCATCGGTGCCATGGTCTGGTTGACAAGGTGGTGCTGGGTCATGGGCTGGACTCAGCGATCCCAGAGGGCTTTTCCAGCCGGGCTGGCCCTGTGACGGGCCGGGCCCGCGGCTCCCGCAGCCGGGACGGGCTCGGGGCTCTTCGGACCCCGCGGGCCCGGTCCCGCTCGGGCCGCCCCGGGGGCGGCTGCGGGGGCGGTCGCCAGGGATGGTTGCTAGGGACGGTTGCTAGGGATGGTTGCCAGGGACGGGGCGGGAAGCACTTCCAGCGGGCGGGAGCAGTTCCGGGGCGGCGCGGGCCGGGCGAGCGGAGCGGGCGGTGAGCGGGGCCGGAGGGGCGGCCGCGGGTCCCGGCGCTGCGGGGAGGGGGCGGCGGAGCTCCGGCATCGCCCCGGCCCCGGCAGGCGGGGGGACACCCCCGGGGCCTCGCTGGTCCGGCCGGGCGGCCCCGAGGGGAGCTGGTCCCTGGGCAGGGGGGAGGAGGAGGAGCGGGAGCAGCAGCGCAGGGTGTCCCCGCTCCGGGGCTGCACAGCTGCTTCTCCCGCAGCCCCCGGGCACGGCCGGACAGCCCCGGCCCGTTATCCCACAGGTTGGACATCCTGGTTATCCTGGGATCGCCTGCTTGTCCTGGGATATCCTCCTAGGCCGCGCTGTCAGCGCTGTGGAGCACACGCAGATCCCCGTAGGAATTGCTCGGGCTCCATCCCAACACCTGCTAAGCCATTTAAGAATATCCAACCTGAGCTTTTTTGCCTCACCCTCTGACAGAAGATTTTGTGTTCTGCAGGGACGTTACTCTTTATTTCCACCCCAAGAGAAAGCTAATACATATTACTTGAGCTGTTCCTATGGCTTTGGCCATCACTAATTATTTGTGTAGTAGCAGGTCTTGAAGGTGCCAGCTGGGAGACACAGCAAGAAGAAAGGTTTGTGTCTGGCTGTACTGAGGTGGCTGCTGCACGGCCCTGATCCTGGAAACACACGGATGTTCATCACAGGGCCTGATCCTGCTCCATGGGGAACAGCCACATCCCCTTCAGTGCTGCCACTGACAAAAGCAGGAGCTGCAGCCCCGAGGAGCCCCTGCCTGGGTCTGTGGCCCAGCTCTGGCTTTGCTACAGGGCCAAGTCCTGCTGCGTGGGGGCAGCTGGCTTGCTGTAAAACCCTAATGGAGTAGGAGCAAGACTGGATGTTTTTAAACATGTAGTCAATATAAATTCCTGTAGTGCAGTTGCAACTGTTTGTGACCAATTTCTGATGTTATGTTCCAGTGAGATGGGCAGGCTTATGGGGAGAGGAGATATTTTCCCACTTCTCCAGCTTACTCAGTGGGTGTTAGACCAAATAAATAAGTTGGAGGGGTTGGGGAAAGCCTCCTCTCAGGGTTTAAAATGGGAGTATTGATCTTTAAATGCAATTTAAGAAGAATTAGTAAGTGCAGCTGTGGTGAAGTGGTCTGAGGAAAAAGGCGGTTAATAACCTGTGGAGAAGAAGAGATGTTAGCCAGGGAAGAGGTGTTAAAACTGAGTTTCTCGGGAACAGGGAGGAAGACTCAGTCATCTAGGGACCTGTTGGCTTAGGTGCAAGGCAGAGTGTCAGGAAGTGATGCTCTGGGTAAGGGAACTCCCTTTGCAGGTTCTGTGTTGGGTGCAGAAGGCACGTGCCTGGTGCTGAGCCCCAGCACCCAGAGATCAGCTCTGGCCTGCCCATTTGGGGAGTTCAAACTCCCTGCGTGTGCAGCTTTGGGCACTGCGTGAACCACAGGAGTTCTTTAAAACAGGAAGGAGTTTTGGTAATGTTAGTTCAGCTCCACTGATGGCAGGAGAAGGAATGGTCCGAGTGTGGGGTGCCTGCACAGCTCTGCTGTGACCAGATGGAACATGAGGTCAGGTCTTTGAGAGTATTTCATTCATGGGGTACTGCTTATAATGGGGGTGGCAGCTGCTACCAGCCTGCGTGAGAGCCCTTGATGCTGGTCATGTCACCTGGGGTTTGTCAGAGAATTACTAATTCCCTCAAGGGAGGTGAGGTAGGAAAGGGGAAAGGAGGAAGATGAGGATGGAGAATGTTTGTTTTCACTGTATTGATTTCCTTTTCTGGTTTATCTCTGTGTGTGGTGTTCCAGGTGTGTGAGTCAGGATTATCAGTAGGCGTTTGTCCTGAGAAAACTCCAGGTGAGGAATGAAGCAACATCCCTTCCTGCTGTGTTTGAGGACGGGGATGGGCAGGAATTATGTTTACAAAAGATATCCCGATAAGTGAGGATGAGATAAAGGCAGCTCAGGGGTGAAGCTTCCAGTGATTCTGTTTCTTGCTTAGGAGCTGCTGCCTTGCAGATTGGGGAGAGGGAGGGTCTTAAAGGTAAAAGCAGTTGGGGATGAGCCACATGTCCTGAAGTGTTTGTTCACGCTGCTGTGCAGCCTTTGGGTCTGGTTGGGACTGGCTGAGCCTGCGAGGGCAGCGTGTGTTCTGCCTTCATGTACAGGTCCCACACGGCCCTTGCTGACTGAGTTTTAGTCAGAATTTGAAACATTTTTGTTCACCAAAGTACAGACCTGGAAGGGATCGTGAGAGTTCACCTATTCTTATTTCCTGCTTGAAGTGCAGGATTATATGTACCCACACCCCATCCCAGGCCAGTGCTTATCTGAGCTGCTCTTCTGAATCGCCAGGAGCAGGGATTCCACAGTCTTTCTATTCCAGTGGCTGCCAGTCTGTGCAGTTGGGAATGTTTTCCTGTCTTGATTCCGTACTTCAAATGAATTAAAACAAAATAATTATTTCTTGTAATTTCTGTACCACTCCTTTTAGTGTGTCAAGTGATATTTGCCTCTTATGCAATGGCACTGAGTTGTTGATTGTCTCAAATTTATCAACTGTAACTTTACTCTGATTATACTCTTAAATTGAGTCTCTTTCTCGACCGTGTCACATCTGCAGATCATAGCAACCTCCTCCCAGCCTGAGAAATGCAGGGCCTGTTTTGGACATAATTTCTAGGAGGCAGATTCAACTGAAGCATGTGTGCAGCATATCTCTCAGCCAAGCTTTAGTGATACAGAGAATTGTAGTGTATCAGTAAGCAGTGCTGACTCAGCGAGTGCACACTGGGATCATACAGGTCAGGAGAACAGAGGAGGGCAGTAATCACAGCTGAGTGTGATGGCATCCCAGACTAATTGGATTTCCCTTTGGGGACTTCCTGTGGCATACTCCAGCAGTTCTGGCAGGAGAGCTCTCCTTTTTGTAGAAAGCCATTAGTCATTCATAGAATGAATTGACAACTCCATTAGCAAAAGATAAAGGGAGAAAGAAAGGATGGTCTTGAGGCTGAGAAACTTGGGACCCAGGAGATCAATATTTAACTCTGCCACAAACTACCTGTGTGACTGTTGCGAGGTACGTGGGGCTTTGTGTAACCAGCCACTAAAGCCACACTTAAATTTGTACACATAACTCATTCCTCTGTCTTCATCAGCTCTACTTCTGTGGTTTATTTAAGTAGTTGGGTTTGTACAGCATCTAAAACAAGGCTGTGATCACATAGACAGTGTAAGTGAAAACTATTAATAATCACCTTGCATGCATGATTGACTTCAGGGAGAAGTATGTTTTTGCTTATTAAGCTTATTGCTTAATAAATATTGTTAATATTTCGTTTGTCGGCCCCTCACCTGCAAACAGACTAATACCAGCATTTGAGGACTATTTTAGTAGTCAGGTGATAAAAGACAAACATCCAAATTAAATGCAGCTTTCATTTTCCTCTTTGCTATTGCTTCTGTAGATCGAGAGTATCTTCAAAACACCTGCATGGGAGAGTCTGTCATTTTGGGGTAATGGAAAGTGAGTAGCAGAAAGCCTGATGCAAATAATTGCTCTGTTTTTTCCCCTGTGCAGTACCCAGTCTTCTTGAGAGCGGTAGAGGAGAAGGGTGCACTCACAATGGCTGCAGAGTTGGATTTCTCCCCTCCTGAAATCCCTGAGCCCACATTCATGGAGAATGTGCTTCGCTACGGACTCTTCTTTGGAGCCATTTTCCAGCTGATCTGTGTGCTGGCCATAATCCTGCCGGTGTCCAAGGCCCACAAGACAGTAAGCAGTGCTCTTTAATATTGATATAGATGGGCAGAGTCAGAGAAAACAGGATGGGGGGGAATGTCGAGTAGCTGATGGAGGCACAGCAGTCTGCCCCTGGGATTGGTGGTAACAGTTTCATTGTTCACTCTCTTTCCTTCCCTCAAGCCTTCCCACCTCCAGCTTTTGTCTTTTGATTTACCGCCAGATAGGAAAGCCAGGAACAAACACCTAAGCAAGGGTCTCTCTGAATACCACTGGAAAAAACAACCTGAAGCACTGGCAAGGTGTTAAATGTACGTGCTGTTCCTGGCTGCATGAGAAGGCTTTGTCCCAACCCCATATTGTCATCCTGCTGCTGATTTGCTTCATTAATTGCCAGGCAGGGTCTGCTTTTCAGGAAGTGGCTCTGGGTGCTAGTTTGTGTGTGATTTTTGGAAACAAGATGCAGATGAAGTTTGTAGTATATCCTGATGTGAGGGGGGCAGTTTTCAGTCCTGACACCCTGTGCAGTGCTGGAGGGTCCTTTGATGCAGCTGGCACAGCAGGAGGTGGAAGTGAAAGGTTGAGGTGAGCTGCAGGACTCTGGTTCCTCTGGACTGAGGGATGTCCTGCATCCTGCTTTTCTGATGAAAGACCTCTGTGTGCTTGGCAATGCTGAGTGCTGGGCACAGGTGTTTCAGTGCTGGTCAGGCTGCAAGTTTGTTGCTTTGGTACAGATTTTGTCTAAAGGTGTATGATGCATTTTCAGTAACAACTCAGCATGGGGAGTTGTGTTTTCAGCTTATCTTTATTGCCACATTTGCTCCCTCCTGTGCAGAGGAAGCATGGAAATTTACAGCCTGTCTGGGCAAGGGAATGCCCCAGGGTGAGGTACAGTGTGAAAGATGTGGTTCATGACCCAACTTCTTCACCTTTGGCTGCAGGTGTGATGTGACACTGTCCTGGCATGGGTCATGCTCCCTCCTCCTGCTCCTGCTGCAGGAGCTGCAGCTCCTGGCAGGGAGATGAAGTGGTGCTTGCTACACACAATGCAGTGGCATTGCGAGTCTTAGAATCATTCAGATTGGAAAAGACCTCCAAAATTATTGAGTCCAACCTTTGCACTGTTACCCTGCAGCCACCAGTGTCTGTCTGTCAGAGTCTCTGGTTTCCCCAATAAATGTTTGAGAAATACCAATTAACCCCATTTTTGAAAGCTGAAAAGAGCGAGAGCTTTGGTTTGGAGTGGGAAACTCCCAGTTAAAACAGTAAAGCTCAAGTAAGCTTTTACTGCTTACTTTTGCAAGCATGCCTTGATGTTTGCATATTCTACTTTTTATTTTCTCCATGTGTGTACTCTCCTCCTGATCTGCTGTCCATATGACTGGTTCACAAGGCCATAAACACCAGAGGCTACCCCTCCAGGTCCTGGGAATGATGCTTGAGTGTGGGTAGGATACTGAAGAGCTTCTCTGTCTTGGAGGCCTCAGACTTTGAAGTCTCCCCTGGTTTGGACATTAGAAGGCAGCAGTGTTCAGTTTATGGCAGCAGCACGCTGCATCCCTGAGTAATACCCGCGTGTTGCTCCATCTCTCCGAGCCTGCCGGCTCCCTGTGCGCCCATCACAGCCTTTGGAAAGCCAGCCAAGCCTCCTTCCTTGGAAAGCCACACAGATGTGAACTGTAATAGCCCAGGAACCTGAGAGACGTTTGAACCAAGCTCTTTGATTAAAAGGATACTGTCAGATGCTGCCTCCCCCTCCATTATCTGCAGCACTGGCTTGGAAGCTTGAAACCAGCACGTCTTGCTCAGCCATTTTTTGTGTCCTTTTCCAGTTGGCACACTCAGGCTGAGAGAAACCAAGATGCTAAAGCAATATTTATACTCAAATGCATTTAATGAAAGGAGGCAATCTGCATGTGTGTGCTTTCTCAGAGGAGACTGGCGCTGTTCCCTCGTGTTTTCACAAGATAACTAGACTTTATTTCCCATGGCTGCAATATTATCTCTCATCTTCCCTGAAGGAAACAAGCAACATATCTAAGCATTTTGTTAGTCCAGGTGAAGAAAGATTTGCCTGCAATTCCCTCCCTGGATTTTAGGCTTGGTTTAAAGGCTCTGAACTTTCTGTTTGTACTGCTGTTTCAGGGAATATTTTTTTGTCTTGCACATGATAATGATTAATATTTGGCAGAAATACCTGCTGAATGTTTCCATGCACCCTGATGATTATACATTATCTTTTCCTAATTCAAATAGTTTTCACTTAGTGTTGATTTTTTCTTGTCTTCAAAGTTAGGTTTGTTTTTCTTCTCCAAAGCCTGTTTTAGACACTTAAGCTTTTAATGGCATCTCTGGTAACAAGCTTTTTCTGTGCATAAACTCACACTCATCAAAAAGCACGTGCAGAAGGAGCAGAGATGGTGCTGCTTGAGGCTCATTAAACGTGGCCTCAGTTTGATATCAAAGTGTTCCAACAGAGATACCCAGCACTTGTTTCCTCTGGCTGATACTCATATCCCCAAAGCAAGCTGTCAGCAAAGGTAAAAAAAAGTTACTGACTGTTTCTTAATTGATTTTTGTAGGACTCGGACAGTTTTGAGCCTAAGAATTCAGAGACAGTGAAGAAGCCAAAGGCAACTGCTCCACAGATAAGCAAGAAACCCAAGAAGGAAACCAAAAAGAAACGATAAAGGCATGACTGATGAGCCTCGAAAGACCAAATAATCACTTGTAATCATGCTTCCTCAGAGACAACATCAAAGGCAACTAACTAACTCTGTTAAATGGTTTTGTGGCATTGCCATGTTTTACCTTTCAGGGACAAGGGAGAAGGAACTTACAAGAATGGAAGGGGAGGGATTCTGCCATAGGTTTCTTGCAAGCAAAGAGAACTTCACATATCCAGTACTTCATTTGACATGATTAATGTGTCAGTCACCATTAAAGTGACTTCTGTCAGTTCTCATGGGTAGAGAGGCCCCTCGATGCTGGCTGGGATTTGTAACCAAGTTCCTGTGGAAGGTGGAGCATGGGTTTGCTGCTTTGGATACCAGTTTGTGTTGTGTTTTTTGAAGCCAGAGGGATCAAATGGATCAAGGATACCACACTACACAGTTTTGTATTCATCTCTGTTGTCATCTAGTCTGAAATACATAGCTGCATTTTATGGCTTAATCATAATGTCTTTGTCATATTCTTTAATTCTTTAGGTAATAACTCACTGGATTCCAGACTACTAGAGATGAAAGCTTTCATTTCCCCAGCGTCGCTACCTCTGTCTTACTCCCCACCCATGCACTCTTCCTCTCTATTCCCACCTTTGAAAGCAGGTACATTTCAGGGAATTGAGGCTGTGGTGGGGATTGTGATGGCTACAAGAATTGGGGAACAATGTGATTCTGGAAGGTGCAGAATTTAACGCCTGTGCTAGTGGGGTTGTTCTTGGAAACTTGGGAAGACCAGGTACTGCATTTTGGAGAAGAGCTGCTGAGGTGGGAGTCTGGGAATGCTGCACTGATGGTGCATCAGCCTGCACTGCCTCGCTGTGCTGTGGATAAACCCTCCTGCCAGCTGGCTGAGCCCTGACCATGGGCCCTGTTTCAACACAGCTGGGGTTCCTTGCATTTGCAAACTCCCTCCCAGCCTTCCCTGCTCCAGTCTGCTCCATCTCCTCTGGCTGAATTCTTCCTGAGGGTAAATATGTTCTCAGCCTGGGGAGGTGTGGTATTTTAAGATCCAAGGGGTGGCAGGCTGGCTGTGCAGCATGGCTGTATGGCAAGAGACACAGACACTCTGTTCCTTCGGGCTCTGCCTCTCCAGGCCCAGGGACAATCTGGTCTGAGATTTGAATACGGCGAGACAGGACTGGAAGGAGTGGAAGGAGATAGGGGGTGACGTAGCCACGGAGTCTCCGTGGGGCAGCTCGAGCTTCCTGATGCCAGCTCACATATTGGTTTGTTTGATCAGGAATGAGTCAATGGGAGGAGAACCTGCTCTCTGAGGCGCACCCAGGGTTCAGAGCGGCTTTGAAGGAAGGGTTCTCTCTGGCAGGGCTGCAAGTCTGCAATCCTTTTTGCATACCCAGACTCCCATCCTCGAGCCACAAATGCCCTGTGAGCCCAGATGTGTGTTCTTGAACAGGAGCTGAACAACCCACTTACAGAAACCATCAGTGTTGAGAACAGCCACATTCTCTGCTCGCTCTTGCTTTTGGTGGGAGGGACAGATAGATCCCAGTACTGTGTGATTCTGACCTCTCATTGCTTCCCTGCTCCAGGCTCTTGACCAGAATGCTGACACCAAGTTGCACTGCTTAAAATCCAGCTCAGAGTTCTCCTTTAAATTCTGCATTTTTTTTCTTGAGCTACATGAAGGCAATACCGAGAGGACAGAACAAAGCATAGGAGACACAAGCACTCTAAAGTTGCTTTGAGTTCTCAGTACAAAGAAATATTACAAAAATTTCCCACGCAAATAACAAAGAACAATGTTTGCTGTGAGTTTCCATGACAGACCTGTGCTCTATCTCTGATCTGCTGGAGGAAGAAAATCATTGCTACTGCCCTGGGTAGGTACTGCAGATCCTTCCTTGCATTTTAATACATGAGGACGGTTTCATCTAAACTCCAGCTTTCTGCAGGTTACCTAAAGCAGAGGGTTAATGCTTTAATAGAGTCATTGAAAGAGCAGCACACACCTTATCCAAAATACTGAAGCACTTCCACAGCTCAGGACCAGTTAGCAGTGGGGACTGTGTGGCTGTTACCTGAAATAGCAGCTACTACATCAATGTCTACATCCAGCTATCTGCAGGCTGGCTCACTCATTGCTCAGTAGAAATCATGGATGTTGGGGTTTGGTTTTGTTGGAGGGAAGAGGGATTAAAATAAAATCCCCAGTCTGTTCCTAACAGCTTTATACCTATTTGAATGTGCTTGTTTACTGAACTTAGAGTATGTAGAGATTACCGATATCCCATGTATCTTAGTTTCTCTTGAAATGTGTAATAAATGTAATCAGAATCTCTGTTTAAAAAGAAATCTGTTTTTAAAGTTGTGCTTCCCTCACATTTCACTGTGAAAGCTGCCAGAAGTCCCAGACTATAGGAACACAGGGACATAAATAACCTATTCATTAAAATGATCCATTAAGGGAAATCCTTTCAGATCCTTTAATCTGTGAGAAATTGGTTAGTTAATACTGTCAGGCATGTGTGCATCTGTATCTGTGTTTGTCTTGGAAGTAGCAAACTATCTCCCAGTACAGCTCCACCTTCCTGGCAGGGAGGAGGAAACGGTGCAGGGACTACATCAGTTTGCCTCTCATGAGAGATTTTGGCTCCGAGAGCCCCCATGAAGGTAGCCATAATAAAGGCATCATTTGTTAATAGTGCAAGCAGGGGATTAGGTGGGGATTCAGCAGGCTGTTAATAGGGATTTTCGGGAGCCCATCGGTGTGTGGCTGGAGCTCAGGTTTCCATGGCTGGAGCGTGGAGCTGTCTGGTGGCTCTTGGCTGCAGTGAGACCAGTGGGGTGGCCAAGCTCTGGTGAACATCTGTTGGTTCTCTCACCAGAAAACCAAAACAGAGAGAAGGACTAGTGTGGTGACTACTTTAATTCCCAAGCACTTTTCTCCAGGCTGTTTTGTAATTAACATCCCAAAGGGAGCTGAAGACCTCATTAAGTCAATTTTATTGCAGGGGAGGTTTTCAAAGGTCTGTCTCCAGATACCTGCCAGCAGAGAGCCACACCTTGCTCTGCCACCCAGAGCCAGGAGCTGGCCTTCCCCTGCCAGTGTGTGTCACAGAGTTCCTGTCCCTCAGCAGGCCAAACCTCAGCTCTGAAGAAACATGGCTGAGAGTTGAGAGTTCCTGGCTTCGTTTTTGGTCACGGTGGGGCAGCTCAGCCTCTCTGACCACGCTCCCCTCGAGGGCCATCGTGCCCCTGGCGCTGTCCCGCGCTCACAATGCATCCTTGTGCTCCTCCAGTGCCAGCAGCACAATCCCTTGAGACGGGCTAATAAGCAGCTCGTGACTGGAGTTCCAGTTCACATAGTTCAATTAAATCCCTGTTAATCTTGTTCAGACCTAATTTACTTTCATTCTCATACACATGCTTCTCTCTGCTCCGGAGAGATTCTGGTGAGGTTCCCTGCCCACAGGACTGAGGAGCCCGAGGCCATCAGCCCCATCAGAGGATTGATGTTTGCAGAGCAGCCCCCTTGTTGAGTCAATAAGCTCAGATTATTTCCCAGCCTGTCATGAAGAATGAAAATGCTCCTTCAGTGCCTGGATTTAGGGAGAGTCGAGCAATCTGATGATGCTTGAGCAGATGATAAGGAAGCCATAGGAGGGGAGGACCTGCTCAATATCTCTGTTTCCCAGGGCACTGCTGAACCATTCCCCAGTGTGCATGTGTTCATTTTTGGACAGCTGAGAGCTGGGGTGCTGGAATTCTCTTGGGAGCATCTCCTCCACACTGATACTTCTTTCAGGCAGAAGTTATGTTGTTCAGAGCCTGTGGCCTGCAGGGATTGAGATGACTGTATTGATTTAGTTGTTTGTTTATTAATCTCATGAGGCATGAGAGATTGACTGCAGTGAGAAAATGGGATGATGAATGGAGAGTGCTGGAGTACTGAGCACAGTTGCATGTTCGATGATTAACTTGATTGCTGGCTTTGACACTGGGAAGGGATCTGACCCTCCTTCTCTTCCTCATGCAACCAGAAGGGATGATTTGTTTGGGGAGCGTTCCCTTTCTCTCTGGCTGCAGACATGGGCTGTAATCAGTGTTTGCATTCCTTCTCCAGCTGGTGCTCACTGCAGGTCCAAGGTCCAGCTCTTCTTCTCTGGTAGTTTGTGGCTTTTGAGCAATGGTTTGTTGGGGGTGTTTTCTGGCTTTTGGTGCCTGGGTCAGCATGCAGTAGCTGCTCAAAATGTCTCTTGCTTGGGGCTGGCAACTGTGGGGCAATGAACTTGGCTTCCTGCTTCTCCCTTGAAATTCAGCTGATTTTCCCGTTTCATGTTGATTCTTCCCAATTTGACTTTTCTGTCACCGTAAGTCACTCTCATGACCCCTCGTGTTCTTCCACCCTGTAGACTCATGTCCGTCCACTGCAGTTATTCTGTCCTTGTAGCCAGATTTTACCTGCCAGTGACAGTGGGTATAACCTGCTATTACCTGGACTGATAGAAAGAAGGAACAAGTGGAGGAGCATCCAGGATGGAGAAAGGTGTCCCCTTGTAACCTTTCGGCCAGCAGAGGTAACTGCTGGGGCAGGACAGTTCCCTGCCAGGGAGCTGTGCCATGGACATCTGCCTGCCCCTGAGCCACAAGGAGCCAAACCCATCAGGACCACGCTCCCGAGCTCGTGATGGGTGAGTGGTGTGGTGCTGTGCGTGCTGCACACCACCGCTCACATCCTGCTCCTCGCCAGCACGCACACATTTGTCTTGTGCAATCCCAAACCTCTGGCAATGCTCACTTCCCTCCTCCCAGCTTCCCTGGTTTCATTTAGTGCCCAGAAGCCCCAGTGTGGCTTTGATGCCCCTTGCACCCTGCTTGGAGGAGGCGTGAGCAGCCGTGCCCTGGGACACTGCAGTCCTGCCAAGGATCACAGCGACGTGGAGCGGGTGGTTGGAGCAAAGGGGCTGACATAGGTTCCTCCAAGGCTTCAGTCCAGTCTTTCTGGCTGGTGGGTACAAGGTAAACCTGCTTTGGGCCACATTGCTCTGCTTTTTAAAAAGACCTGTTGCCTGGCTGATGTCACTTGGTGCATGTGAAGATCTCGGCTCCCAAATGGGCGATGCTGTGGGTGGAGGGGTTGAAGGGCTCTCACTTCTTCCTGTCTCCAGCTCCAGGCAAGGAGCTCTGTCCCTAGCACTGTGCTCTACTGGAAGTCCTACTTACACAGCATTCCTTTTTTGTGGAACCTGCACTCTGGACATCCCTGTGTTCCTTGCCAGAGGCTGTCTCAGCCTCTGAGCTGCACCTCCGTAAGCATCAAGTTCAGCCAGTCCCAGTTCATGGACTGGGGCCATGGAAGGCATCAGCACTGACCTGAGACATCTCATATCTTGCCCAAGCTACAAACCAGGTGTCCCAGGCTCCAAGGCTTGTTCCTGCTGCCTTCCCTTTGGCTGCTCCTTCTGCAAAAGCCATCCCAGGCTTACAAATTCACCTTGTCAAGAGCCAAAGTCCAGAGTACGACAGGCACCGGCGAGCTCTCACAGGCAAAGCTGCTCCCACCGCTCTGGGAACCAGCTCCAGACACTTCCTGCTGTTTTTTGTGCCTCCACTCTGGCAGCCCAGGCAGAAGCTGTGGTGTTGTCATGGGGCTTGTGGGTCACATCCTTCCAGCTCCCCGAGGGCAGCTCCTGCCTGTCGCCGTGTGCCGCAGTGCCCATCCTGTAGCCGAAGGGCTGGACCGCAGCTTCGGGGGTTTGAGAGGGTCCTCGTGGCTGTGGTACCCATGGAGAAGCTACTCGTGATGCTGCAGTGGCTCCTTTGGTGGCTGAAGCAGATGTCCCCCAGTGTCAGGCCTCTGTGGTGAAGGAAATCCCAGGAGGAGCAGTTTTTGAGAGAAGAGGAGAAGCTGCAAACATTTCCACTCCCTGTCTCCCCCCATTCAACTCTCTTTAAACCGAGCACGGATCCCAGCGTCATAGGGTTTTCAGACTTTGGCCTCCTCAGCCCATCCCTTGCTCAAAGGACCGAGACTGGATGATTAAGGGGAAACACCCTCGTGTCTGCTCCAGCTCTGCTTGCTCAGGCTGTGGGTGAGCCAGGGAGCAGCGGGTGCTGGCAGGGAGGGAACATCACAGCCCCGGGGCAGGGTCGCCTGGACGTGGCTACCAGAGCTCTGCACTAGCCAGCCACCCCTCCACTGCTCTGCTACCAAATCAAGTTGGAACCTGGGCTGTAAATCTCATCTAGATGAGTTTCCACGGGCTTTTCTGAACTGCTGTTTTGATACTAAGACTGTCCAAAAAGCAGAATTTCCATGCTGGGAGATGCTAACATCGTGTGTGGCTTTTCTGCTGAGGCAAGAAACAGAAAGTGTCAGATTTTTGCCCAAATGAGCTATTCCAAGATACCTAGTTCAGATTGTATAGAAACATATTTTATCAGTCAGAAACCTGACAGGAAATGTTCTGCCTTTATTGAACATGCAGATAATTTCAGCCCACAGCTGTTGAACTCTGAGCCTCCTTATTAAATATTTGCATGTCACCGAGTCAGTGGTTTCCCCACAGTCCTTTCCCCCGGGAAATTCTGCAGTGACACTTCCTGGCTGGGTTTAAGGGCCCCTTTTGCACCTTGTGCAGATTGTCACCACACTGAGGGACACTGAGGTCCTGAGTCCTCCTGCTGACTTCTCAGCCACCCCTTTTTATCCTACAACCGGTAATACACTGGCCATCACTGCTCAGCTCCTGTAGCTCTGATGCTCAGTGTGAGAGAGAATGGCCAGAATTAACATTCCTACTGCGAAATATTGCCAAATGGCTCGTACTACAGGGGTTATTATGGTCAATCCCCCTTAGTGAATCAGCTCCTGAGCTTGTAACTGCAGCTTCCCCAACGGGGCTGGTGGTGCTGATCATCTCCCATCACACACTCACTATTTACAGGGCTGTAAAGCTCAACGATCGTAAAATCTCAGGGCAAGAGCCCTGGTTGCCTCTCTGTCTGCCCAGCATCTCAAACACGACCATTATATTACTAATAGTAATAATTCCTGCAGCTATATTTGGAATTTGCAGTGAACAAAGTGCAGCCTCAGGAACAGAATCCAACAGACAAAACTTATTCACGCGTGCCAAGGGGATGCTTAAAAATAAATCTGGCTGGAGATGAATAGATGTTTTGTTGTAAATCCACAGTTACTTTGGAGAGGTCGGGGCTCAGATCAAATACTGGACCCAACAAGCAGCCTCTTACCTTGCAGGAGGATTTCAGGAGCCACATGGAGCAGTTGGATCTGCACACCTGGAGGGGGAAGGAGCCGTGTACGTGCTTACTCATGAGCATGACAGAGTCTGCCCACAGTAACTCTCATTCTTCTTGTTCCTGATGAAACTTGCATAAAGGTCAGCAAGAAAACACAGAAATACCTGAGAATGTCTTCACTTCTTATTAAAATATAATTTCAAAACGTCCTGTAATAACCAAGCCACCGGAAATACTCAGTGCTACTTTTTTCCAAGTTGAAAACACCTGGTTTTCAGCTTCTGTAACCCCCTTCCTCTCCCCAGGGTAGGTTTTATTGGTGCTATTTGAAAGTGAAGGATCATATCAAGAAAATAAGTTTCAGAAAAAAGACTGAAATCCCTGGTTGGGTTTCAAAAACATTGTGAATTAGACTGTTTAATGACAAACACTTGGAGTGAGGCAGGCTGGAGGGTGTCCATCAGGCTCAGGACCTCATGGCTGAGCCAGGGGTGGGTTGAGGTGTGTTGAGTTGCTTAAATGGTCCTAAATTGCATTATCACCAGCACTGCATGTTTAATGTCAGTCCTGTGAGGGCACATTCCTGAATCTGAGCCCAAAAGATAAGAGTCTGGGTTTAGAGAGTGTCTGTTTGTAATTTTAGATTTGCACATTGGCATCTTCTTAGAAGAAGAAGGGATTCTGTCGTGGACTTGGTCTGGCGTGTTGGAAGGTGCTGGGGGTGTTTGCCTTCCAGCCAGGGGCCAGCACGGCTGGAGATGGAAACTCCGACTGCAGGACAGCCTGGAGAAAAGGAGTTGATTGCAAAAGAGAAAAACAAAATACAAATATTTATAAGTCATAATTGCATCTTAGATTTGGGTCTGGATCCAGTAGAGGCTGAGTCATCCTCACCAGCTCACCCCGGGGCTGGGGCCAGGTCCCTGCTCCCCTGGAGTGCTCTCCCCGCTGGCAGTGCCCCGGGCATCCTGGGATAGGGAGGGAAGGGAGTGTCCCTGTGTCCCTGTGCAGCACCGCAGGGAGAAGGTGTGGGGTTCCCCAGGCATCGGCGAACCCCCTCTTTTCCTGTGCTGTGTCCGTGTGGGTGAGCAGAGCAGGGACTGCTCCGCACCGCCCGGTTCGTTCCTCCATCCCACATCGGACATGAGGTTGAGGAACCCCACGCCACACGGATAAGAGGGGGTGGGCTGAGCCCCAAAAAGCCTCGGTACAAACTGGGCTGCATTTGGATGCTCCAGCAAGGAGCAAGCGGGGCTGGCCCCTCCCCAGCCACACATCCCAGGGGTGTGCGGGGAACCCGGCCGCCCTTGCCTGGCCCTGGGAGGGAGCCGAGAGGGAAAGCGTCGGCCCTGCCCGGCTGTAGGGACCTTATCGGCGGCGGCTCCTCCCAGGGAAGGGCCCCTCGCGATGTGCTGGCCACGGGTGATGGATCGGCGCGTGCATGACTCCCTGTTCCTGGTGACTCATGGATTCGCTGGCCTTCGCCAGTGTCATGGGAAATATTTTTTTAATAACTCAAAAGGAAGAGGCAGGGGGGGTGGGAGGGAGTGGGAAACAGAAAGAAAAACTCCACCACACGGTTCTCCAAGGCTTGTTAACTTCCCAAATTGTTTCTGAAGTGTCAGATCTTGCTCAGAGTAACGGGGGTTTCGGAAAACTCCGCGGAGTGGCTGCAAGGTTGGTCGGAGGGGTGGGCAGGGATGGCAGAGGAGGGTGCTGGCTGTGGAAATACAGCCCCCGGGTCACTGGAGCTGGCCAGCAGCCGAGCGTGCCACATAAACCAGCAAAATGGGGGTTTAAGGAGCGGGCTGCTTCACCCCATTTCTTCCTGGAGGATAACGTGACAGGGAACTCCTTAGTCGATCGCCGGTGGGGGAGGTGGGAGGGCTGCCAGCGCCGCCGAGCTGGTCGGGCAGCCCCGACGGGCTGGGTGCGGGCGTCGGGACACCCGGCTGAGCCCCGAGCCCACGTGTGCACCCCGGCACTGCTCCCTGCCTGCGGAAAGCCGGGCACTTCCCACCTCCTCCTAGTGCTGGAAGGGGAGGATGCTGAGGAACAAGGGGAGAGACGGCAGGAAGTGTCCCCGTGAGCCCACCTGCCCAAGCAGCACTCGGGACAGGCACCTCTCCCAGCCCTGCACAGGGTGATGCTGCCAGCCGGGACCGGGTGCCCCGGGAACACCCACAGCTCCGCGCTGCCTTGATTTGGAGGGCGGCACGGGCTGTAGGGGAGACCGGGGGAGGCGTGTTAACCCAAAAACGGGGCATGTACCCACACAGCACTGTGTGCCCACGCTGCGTCCGAAGAGCCCCACAGTTCCCCGAGTTCCCAGGGAGGCCCAGGACGTGGTTTATCTTTGTCTGCTTTTCCTCAGCACTGAAGTTTTGCCTCCTTCTGACTTCAGAGAAGGGGGAACGTGGGTTGCAGCCCCCTGGGAAAGGCGAGGTGTCCCTCCCGGGGATGCGGAGGTACAGAAACTCACAAAACAGCATTTCCCCTCTACTCGCCGTGTGTTAGAACTGTTTAATAAAGCGAACCCCAACTCAGCCGGGTTTCAGCCTCTCGAAAACCACTTTTCTGTTACCAGCTCCGGCTTCCAGGTAACACACCGAGACAGCCCGGCTGGGCGAGCAGGGCTGGGCTGGGCTGGGAGCCCCCCCAGCCCCTGACCCGCGAGGTGAGGCGCCCAGGGGACCGCGGCCGCCGCTCCCACGCGTGTCCCCGGCGCGACCAGGCGGTTCCCCCGCCGCGGGCCGGGACGCGCCGGCAGAGCCGGCGGCGGGGGCGGCCCCTTGGCCCGTGCGCGCCCCGCGGAGCCCGGCTGCCCGGAGCCTTCTCCCTTAAAAAAAAAAAAAAAAAACACGGAGGGGAGGGGAGGGGCTGCTGCCTTTTTCCCCCATCCACCGTTTCCGGTTTGCTGCCATATTACTCTTTTTTTTTTTTTTTTTTTTATTTTCCCCTCCCCGCGGTTCTCCCCCCCGCCCCGCAGAAGGGGTGAGCGGGGGCGGGCGAGGCACCAGCGCGCCGGGGCCGCGGCGCTGCGCGATGCTGCTGCCGGCGGCGCAGCCCTGAGCCCCGAGCCCCGAGCCCGGCCCGGTGCGGGGCGGTGCGGGCACCCAGCGCGGCGGCGGCGGGGGGCGGCGGCCGCGCCCCCGGCGCGGAGACAAAGCCGGGGCCGAGCGCTGGAGGCGAGCGGCGGGGGCGGCCCCGCGGAGCGGACGGGCGGGAGGTGAGCGGCGGCGGGGAGAGGGCGGCGAGGGGAGCCCCGGTGTGGGGCGAGCGGGGGGTCCCGCGGTCCGGCGGGGGGAGCGCCGGGGTCCGGCAGTGGATCTGGCGGGGAGTGCCCGGGGTCCGGCCGTGGGGTCCGGCGGGGGATGCCCGCAGTGGGGACCGGGGGGGATGCCCGCAGTGGGATGCCCGCGGAGGAGTGCGGGGGGGATGCCCGCGGTACGCGCGAGCTTGTTGTGGGTCCGACCGGGGATGCCGCCAGTTTGGCGAGGAGGCGGTGGGTCAAGCCGGGGATGCCCAGGCTGCGGTGGGGCAGCCGTGGGTCTGGCAGTGGGAGGTGCCCGCAGCCCGGAGAGCTGGTGGCGGGTCCCCGCAAGGATGCTCGCGGTCTGGCTCGGGGTGTCCGTGAGGCGGCTGTGGGTCCAGCGGGATGCACATGGTCTGGTGGGTCAGCCGTGGGTCTGGCTGGGGATGTCACTGCCTGGCGGGGCAGAGCTGGGGACGCGGGGGGTCCGGCGAGGCGGCCCCGCCTGCCTGCAACTCCCCTTTGTTGTGCTCAGGGGCTGTGGGGGACCCCCGGGAGCGCAGGGCGGGGACAGCCGGGCTGTATGTAGGCCAGGACATGAAATATTCATCGCCCCCCTGCTTTGATGTCTCGTGATCTGCTTCCCTTGTCGTGTTTGCTCACCGGTGATTCTGGGGCCAGTGTCCAGCCCTGGTGGGCCTGACGAGCTGTGCCCCTCGCTGTGCCCCTCGCTGTGTCCGGCTGGCTCACCCTACTGGGGGGCTGCAGAGCCCCAGCTTGTCTGATTTACGACTTTATCCAGCCGGGACGTTCCTCCATCACAGGCTGGGCGGTCCAACCCCCACGTGTGGCTGCAAGCAGTGGCACTGCCGCGTTCCCTCTGTCCCTGTCACAGCCCCCGGTGCCATGGAAGAGTGTCGTGGCTTTTGCCTTGGGCCCCACTAGGGTCGGGATGTGGTTTTATCGTGCTCACTGCCAGACAGGCTGTGCTGCGTCCTGGTGCCACTTGGGACGGACACGGGGGGCAACCTGCAGGGATGGGGCCACTGCTCAGGGCTGTGCGCACTGGGGACAGGGGTGGTAGGAGGGTGGCATCTTGTGGTACTGGTCCTGGCATGGTCCTGTCTGGTGCTGAGCATCGTCTCAGGGAGCTGCACAGCCTCCTGTGAGACCTGCTGGATCGAGTGGGGATCTGTTGCATCTCCGTGCGTTCTGCTGGCCCTGCACAGTGCACTCTTCCCTGGCCCTTCCTCACCCCAGAGGCTGCTGTCTTGTGCCAGGGCTCAGCCCTGGACTTGGGGCCAGGAGTTGACTGTGGTCCTGGTCCTGCTCCCAGTCCCAAAGACACTGGGCAGCAGTGAAGGTTATAGGTGGCAGGGAGCAGGTTGTGCTGCCCTGTGTGTGCCATGACCCATCCTCCTGGTCGCCAGAAGTGATGCAAAGGAAGGGACATGATGTGGCTGCTCTGTGCAGCTGGGGGGTCCCCCAAGACAGATTCCACCACCCTGTGGCATTAGGAACTGGGAACAGTGGAGGATGCAGGGCCCAGGGGGTTCCTGGGGTGAGCTCCTACCTGTGCAGCAGGGACAGGGACAGGGACAGGACAGCACAGACCCAGCAGTGCTCTGTGAAACTAAGCTGTGGGAAGGTGGCAACAAAAGACTTGATTTTTCTTCCTGCTGCCCGGCTGGTGCTCCCTGAGGAGGAGGTGTATGGCAGGAGGGAGCTGGGGGGCTTTGTTGCTCTCCTCTCTGCTGAGGACATACTCACTGCCAGCAGTGACCGGTGCGAGAACCGAGGCAGGACAGACCTTCTCAAGGCCCAGCTGTTGATGGTGGAAACCTGTTCATCCCTGCCAGGCTTGGAGACCCCCTCAGAACCCAGTGGCTCAACACGTGCCCAGGCCCCCGTGCAGCAGGTGTTGGTCAGACAGTTGTGGGGGGCTGGCAAGGCTGTCTGGAAAGGCATGAGGATGGGGGTTGTGCAGGGAGACATCAGCAATCTTGTGCTTCAAAGCAATATCCCTTTTGTTATTTGCACTGTGGGGCTGCCCCTGACACCTTTGCAGCTGGAGAGGCTGATCCTGGCTGCCCTGTGCTAAGCCAGCTGTTCGTGCCGCTTTGGCTGGCTCCAAATCCAGCCGTAGGAAAACCTTGGCATTCTGTGTCTCTGAGACTCGTGTGCTGGCTCCCTGGGGAGCTGTGTCTCTGTAATCATTAGCCAGTTAATGCCTGGTTGTCAGGGAAGGACACCTTTGCTTGGGAGGTCGAGGGTCAATTCTCACTTCCAAGCTTTGACCTGGGAGCAGCAGGGCAGAGGCTCCTCCAAACACCTCCTGGCTTTGCCAAAACAGCCTGAGACAGGGTTATTTATGGGCTGCGCAGCAGCAGCAGCGAGGGGAAGTCCAATGTTCCCTGTCTCGATCGTTAGTGGCCTTGCAGTGCTCCCTTTGTGATGGAGATGCCCTAATGATAGCTCTGCCCTTTAATGACTTTGTGCCGGAGTGATGGAAAATCATGGAGGTTCCGTGGGGAGGCAGAAAGGGCCATCCCAGCCCCTGGGTGGGAGCTGGGGGAGAGAGGAGGAGAGCTCTGCAGTGACCATCTGGTGTAGAGGCTCTGCTGCAGAGACGAGAGGGTCCTTTGCTGCCTTGGTGGCACAGAGGGGACATCAGTGATCCAAGGTGGGGATGACCTTTAGCGGCATGGGCAGTTCCTGCAAAGCAGCATCATTTTACTGGACTCACCAAGGCAAGGAGGGGATGGACCATGGGGCTCCCGTGCCTCCAAAATCCCGTCTGCCTCTCCCTGCTGTGGTGTGGGATCCCACCTGGCCTTTGAGCTCATCACAGAGCTAAACTCTTATCTAATGAGACCTGAAGGATTTGGTCCATAACCTCTCATTTAAATAATCAGCAAATGCCTGTAAGACCTTAAAAGAGAAGAGATAGGAGTGAGTGAACAGCCTGTGCCTCCTCCCAGCTTGTCTAAGGGGGGGAACCCCTGTGCATCACTGGGACAAAGTGCTGGACTCCTGGCATGGCTGAGGGAAATTGGAAAGCCTATCTGAAGTGCTATTGTTTCCTGTGCTGTCTATTTTGCAGCTCGGTTTCCAACTTGTTTCTTTATCTCTTGGAACAATTTCCCATCTGAGCTCACTTCCGCAGCGCTCCACATCTCACCCCAGAGCCCGCCTAGAGATGTGTCCAGCCTGCATCCCATCGGAAACGGCCTTGTCAGACAGTGGCACATCCCCACGCTGCTCCCTGGGAGAGAACCCTTTCATCCCATGCCTGGAGAGCAGCTCGGACCTCTGGATGGAAATAACCATCCGTGTATAGCTGTTCCTAGGACAGGAGCGCGGGTTGTTGCTGTTTCCAGTCCAAACCTCTCTTCCCAACCGCCTGTAGCTGTGGGTGGTGCAGACCAGCTCCCTGGGGCTCGTGTCTTGCTGAAGTTTCCACCCATCAGCAGAAAACATGCCGTGTGTCACGGGGCTGTTCTAAAGCCTTTGGTTCCTCATCTTTTAAATGGGCAGCCAGCTAGGAGATAGCCCAGTATATCAGAGAATCGTGGAGTGGTTTGTGTTGGAAGGGACTTTGACTCTTATCTAGTTCCAACCCCCCATGTCAATCTAGTTCCAGTGCCGCCTATCATGTCCTTAGGAGGGAAAAAAATAATATTATGGATTGTTTGAGCATGGCTCCGTCAGGGAGGGCTGAGGTCTGTGCTCGGGGGCACCCGGGCCCCCAGCTCAGCCCCACGCTGGCACAGTGACCTCGGCACCGGCTGTGCTGGCAGCCGGGGTTGCCGTGCACATGCCTGTGCACACGCGCGCTCGGAAAAGACAGCCCTGAAACAGATTTCAGGAGCAAGTGTGGTTTGAACCCGGGCCAGGAACCAGGACCTGCAAATCTGCGTCTTGCGCTGACTTCGCTTCGGGCTATGGATCTGCTGGCTGCCCTCGCTGCGGAGCAGGGAGGGGTTTGGGAGGGCTGGGGACGGGCTGGGGAGCAGAGGGGCATCGGCTGCTGGGCAAGGCAGGGCTGGTCATTGATTTTAATTCAGCTCTTAAAAAAATCTGACCAAGCCCCTTGGTTCTGGGTGGTCTCAGTGGAAATACAGCATCTGAGATATCCATAGGCTGGCGTGCGGGGTTGGTGGGCTCGTCTGGAGGAATTTGGGGAACAGAACTGCCCAGGGCATTTAAGGCAAAAGTATAAGAAATCGGGCTCGTGCGTAGCGAGCCTGCCCTCCCCTTGCAGCTGTGGGCCCCACGCCAGAAGGGCACAGGGTGGCTTTGGGCTCTGCAGTGAAGGGTGAGTGGCTTTGGTGGATCAGCACCACTGCCAGCATGTGATGTGGGGACACTTGTGACTCGGGGTGTTCTGTGCTTCCTTCCCCGCACTGCAAGTCCTGGAGGCTGGTCCTGAGTTTCTCAGTCCCCAGTTTCCTGGTCCCTGCCCATGCTTGACCTGTTGTGGTCTCGCTCCTATGACCGTGAGGTTTCGGCTGTGCCTCAAGCCTGCTGTGTTGGGACTGGCTGGCTGGCTGGATGGATGGATGGATGGATGGAAGAAAACCTGACTGTATGCTGTGAAAACAGCCTCCACCTGGAGTGGCTGCTCCCATCCTTCCTGACTGTGTTTGGCAACCTTGGCTAGCAAAAACCTGGGCAATGAGGGTAAAGACCCACTGCTGCATTTCCCCCTCCACCACAAGTGAGGTTAACAAGTCCTGAGTGATTTGTCCCCCCTCCCATGCCATGCACCGCTTTGGGGACAGCATGACAGGGTCAGGTCAGTGCTAAATTGAGCCTAAAAATGTCTCACCTAGGGGCACCCTTTAGAAGGAATTTGGAGTTGGAGGTACAGTGCTGTGTCTGGGTTTCACTGCTCCACCTTGCTTCCCCACCCAGTAAGGAGCACTGTGTGCCTCAGTTTCCCCTGGGAGCACCTGAGAAGCTGCTGTTGGAGGTTGGTGAGGTTTTACACCAAGTGTGTGCCTCAGTTTCTCCCTTTCCCAGCCCCAGCTGCACTGCCCTGCCCCACAGACAAAGCCCCTTAGGCAGGGCAAATAGAATCTGATCTTCATGAAGCACAACCCCCTTCCTCATCCTCAGCTGTGGCTGCAGCCAGTGCCAGTGGCAGTGGGGTTGGGTGCTGCTGGTCTTTGGATTTTCCTGGGTGGAAGCATGTGCTTGCTGACTTCTGCAAAAAAAAGCTACAAAAAAAGTCTGTTGGAGTCGCTTCCTGCTCAGTTGGACCCTTTCCTTCCCCAGTTCATTGGGGAAGCACTGGTGGGACCCTGCTGTGCTGGGAAGGGAATTGGGAATCCTTGGCACAGCTGAGGGGGAGCTGCCAGTGAGCACCCTGCTGCACTGGCCAGGGAGGATTTTGTGGGACTAGGAAGGGCACAGATGTAGCTGCAAAAGTCACTGCGACCAGGATGAGTTCCCTGCTCCAACATCACGGGCAGCTGAGTTTGGGAGTGTGTGGGGTGGGAAGGCTCAGGGTGATAGGATGGGTGGGGCCAGGCAAGGAGAGCAGCTGCCTGCACAGGTGCACAGCAGTGGGGATGTGTGTGCACCTGTGTGTACACACATCTGAGCCCTCCTTGGTGCTTTGAGGACAAGGAGAGCTCTCGTGCCGTGGTCCAGGGGGGCTGTGCTGAAGGCACCATCAGCCACAGGTGATGGAAAGCAGAGGAGATGCCCTTCATCCCTTTGTTCCTGCATCCCTTCATCCTGTCCCTGTAGGATGAGCAGCGCTAGTGGGGGTTGGAGAGATGCCATGGGAGGGTGTAAGGTCTACGTGCAGCTGGTCCCACACTGCTGGTCCCATCCACCTGACTCGTAGCCTGTCCCTGCTCCCCACCATGGGTGCAGCAAGTGGTGCAGGGCTGGAGGTGTGCAGAGCCTGGCTCCCTGCTCCACGAGTGACAGGGATAAAGACACCAGCTCAGCGTTTTTCTTTGTTTTTCATCTGCTCAGGCTGTTGATAGTGAGCACCGTCTGGGGCTGCACCTCCCAGCTGGATCCTCTCCATCGGAGCTGCTGAGCATCCCGCTCGCCCCAGGAGCAGCTGGGGAATCTAACACAGCTTTTTGTGCTTGGAAATGGTTTCCAGGGCTGGCTGATCTCTGTTTGCCCCTTAAGACCCTCCCTGGTTGCTTCGTCTGACGCATCCTGAGCGATGCTTTGTTTTGGTGGTGCAGATGGGAGTGGCTGTGGGGACCAGCATCTCTGAGGGGTCTGCCACCAATGCTGTCCAGGATCCCTGTGTGTCAGTGTGCTGAGACCAGAGCCACAGTGCCAGGCTGTGCCCGCTGCTGCAGGAGGTGCTCCCGGTCCCATCCTTGCCCGCACAGGTGAAAGCAGGAATCGAGCGTGCATCCAGCCCTGTTCGTGCAGCCACACTGCAGCGTGTGTGTGTCAGGGCTGATGGCCCCACGGTTCCCTGGAGCACATGGCTTGTCGGGCAGATGCCCCAGAGTCCTGGAAAAACCCGGAAAAATAATCTGATCATCAGCATAAATTTGCTGCGCAGGATCCTGCTTGTTAGTTTGAAACTGTTCAGGGGTCTGCAAAGTGAGGGTGTTGGAAATCAGTGATGGAAGAGCCTTGGCCTCTGCTTGGCATGTCCTTCGACCCCTCCCATTGCAGTGAACCCCAGCACGTGTCCTGCCAAGTCCCTGTGGCTCCAGCCTGGAGCGGGGTGATGCCCGGCCCCACGGTTTGTGTTGAGGGTGCACGTACCCACATACCCTCCCTGCATTTTCCCTTTTTCCCCATGAGTCTTTCAGTTCCTGTTCCATGTCAGGAGGGCTGCTGGGAGGTTTCCCACCATGGGGGTCCTTCAGGACCCCTCTGCAGGGCCGGTGGGGCTGCGACTCTGGCCCCAGAGGGCTGGTGGAGTGCCGGGAGCTCCCCTCCTGGCTGGACTGGCTGGGCTGGTTTCTCTGAAGGTGGAAATGTTTTAGCAGTGACGCCAGCGTGGCCGGGGATGGTTGTAACTTGCTCAGATCTGGAGCTTTTTTGCTTCCTGCGTTCCTTGCCCCCTTCCTCCCCCTGCCCTGGAGATTTGCCGCCTGCCCGGGTTGGAATGGGTGTGGCAGCCCCAGAGCCACAGCTGGTGCAGGTGGCACCACCGGGGTGGCCGGGTCTGAGCCACCTGTGAGTCACCTCAGCCTCCCGCTGCCTCCTGCCCCTTCCCCAGGAGCTGGGCACGGAGTGGGCTGGGTGCTGCCACAGCCATCCCCCGAGAGCACCCGGGGCTGATGTTCCCTTCCAGAAAGCAGAAGCAAACTCCATTTCCTGGAGCCTGAGGCTGCCTGTGCTGGGGGAGGCACTGCAGAAATGGGGAACAGAAATCCTCCCTCCTCCTCAAGAGGCCAGCTCATGTCATCAAGTCTCCCATCACCCCATTCCTGCAGGGCCAGTCCCTCTTCCTGGTGCTTTGCCTGGAGGAGGATGGGAGCAGCACTGATGTGACAGGCCATGGGAAGCTGCTGAACTAGGTGGCAGGTGGTGGAAGCTCATGGGTGCCAGCATGCCCAGGGGCCAGTGTTAAAAAGGTACATTTTGGGCGGTGCTGAGCCCCCACTGCTGAGCCAGAGGGCTCTTCTGGGGAAGCATTGCCCCATGGCTCCAGGCAGTCCTGGTGGCCAAGAGCTCCAGCTCCTAGTGCCACCCCAGCTCCACATCAGTGTTTCCCTGCCCAGCATTGGCTCTTACCAGCCCCACAGGTGCTCCTGCCCTTGGAAGCATTTCCTTTCGCTTTCCTTCTCCTGGATTTGGCAGGAGGAGAGCAGTGCCCTCATCACCTGTCTAGGAGAAGCTGGCTTCAGGTTAATGCAGGCCAGAGGCTTTGTGTGCCTTGGAAAGCATTTGCTGGAGCTGATTGGGCAATTCCTGGCTTTGGCTGGTGTCCTGGTGGGAATGCTGGAAGCACAGGCTGAGTCAGGCTGGGAGGCAGTGGTAGGCATCCCTGCTCTGACACGGAGCAGCGCCAGCACAACCGGGCTGCACAGCACCCAGCCAGCTTTGAGCACCTCCTGCCAGAGATCCTACCACCACCGTGGCCCCTGTTCCTGTCCTGGACCGCCCTCGGGGTGAGAAAGCTTTGTTTTCCCTTCTCCAATTGTTGGATGCCCTTGCAGTGCAGAAGGGATGCACCCACACACTGATGGATCCTGTTGGTACCCAGGTGTGCTGCAGTGCAGTGATGGGGGTGTGACAAGGTGTGGCAAAGGCCACCTTCCCTTCTCCCATCCCCTGGGGGAGAAAAAGGCTTGAGAGCGCGCTCGGCACCAGCAAGCACAACTTGCAGCACATCCTGCTCCCTCTGGGCAGCCACTTGCATTGTTTTGGGGAGATAAGGCTTGTGGCTTTCTCCTGCCAGCCCTGTGCAAGATGGTGTTTGCAGGGTGCCCACCGTGGGGCTGCCCCTGCCCTTATCCAGTTCTGGGGTGCTGAGGGGGTAGTGGGGCTGAGGGGCTGTGTGCAGCCACTGGTGTTGGCAGAGCCGCTGCCCATGGCCACGGAGAGCCAAAATCTGCCTGTCAAGGGGCCGGCCCTGTGATGGTGGGGAGAGCTGGAGCTCCCTGCATGCTTTCTGTGTTCACAGTTGGAGTTTCCCAGTTTCTTGGCCAGATGAACATCCTGAGCATGCTTCTGTGCTTCTTGGGGGTTTGTTTTGGTCTTTTAAACTCCCTGTTTTGACATGTCTTGTCGGAGGCAATCTGAACCGCTCCTGACTGTGGCTCTCCCCCGTGCTTGGGGGGAGTAAATTTGGATGGTTGGTCTAATTATCCTTTCCCCTTTTGTGACAAACTGGCCTCTGCTTGCTTGGGCTGTGAAGCTTTAATTAAGATGGTTTTAAATTTAACAGGAGTTGACAGGGTCAGGTAGGAGGGGCTGGGACTTATATCTGTGGGGAGTGTTTAGCTGGGCCCCCACGCAGCAGCTGTGCTGCCCTGCTCCTCCAGCCATTCCTTCATCTGGGAGAGCTCTCCATCAGTGGGGGGGACCCAGGGGAGGGCAGAGGCACCTTAGCTCAGGTACCTTTGACATGCAGTCAGCTGAGCAAAGTGGAGGTCCCGGACAGGCACTGGGAGCACCTGCCTGTGGCTTGTCCCCAAAGTGGAGCCGAGATGAAGGGAGCATCTCTGCATTGCTTCTCCTGTTTTAGGAATCAGTGCAAGTGAGAAACAAGTGTCCTTGTGGAGAAGGGCTGACGGCACAGTCCAGACATGCCTTCACTACTTCAGCTGGACAGGGAGAGTGTCTGCAGCATCACACCCCACTTTGCAGGGCTGAGGGAGCAGCTCCCACTTTTCACACCACCTGGGACTCATTGTAATAGGGCAGGTCCCAGCCTGGCAGAGATGTGCCTGTGTTCCCCTTTTTGTACTGAGCAAAGCCTGGTGGCATGGGACAGGGGACAGGAATCACTTTTTTCACAGGCTGTATTCGGGTGACAGAGAGGATGGTGGGCTGAGCTGGAGCACCCCAAAGCACTGGGGGCTGTGCTGCCGCTCGCTGGCCCCAGGCCGTGATGCTGCCGTGGGAAAGGGCAAACCCGGGAGCATCCCCTGGGAGCGAGGGGGAAACTGCTGTGCGAGCATGTCCGGAGCTGCATCTCCTACTGAAACGTGGGGAGGGAGCAGGGGGTGATGTGGGGAGAGGGATGGGGGGCCACCTTAACATGATTAAAAGACCATCTCGATGTGGTTACAGCAGCACTGACTAAACCGTGGTGATTCATCACCCTTGGCACTGACCCCACTGTCTGGGGGCCACAATGGCAGGGGCAGCACTGCTGTCACCTGTCACTGTGCCACCCACGCAGGGGGACACAGGGGATGGCGAAGGGCCCCCAGCACAGGACCTCTGGTTTAAATGGCACACCTCATATGTGGTTTCCATTTGTGCTGCACGGATCTGCCCCAGCAGGACCCCAGTGCTGCTGGGATGGGGTTGGTTGTGTGCAAAGGGGAGGGAGGGGTCCGATGGGTTTGGGATCGCCGCTCTCTGCCTCTCCCTGTCCCCAGTGCCTGCTGCCATGGGCTGGGTGCCGCCAGGCTGCTTTGTCTCGCCCGCCGTCCCGCACGCTTCATTTTTCAGTCTGGTGTGAGACAGTTGCCGTGATTAATCTCGCCGGGGCTCTGCGAGCCGAGGACACGGCTCAGCTCGGCTTCCTCCATCAGCGGGCGGGTGCTGCTGCCCCAGCCCCTTGCCCTGCTCTTCCTCATTACCCCTGTCCCACCTGCTGGCAGTGCCGCTCAGCACCCACCCGGCCCCAGAGCAGCCCCAAGGACAGAGCCTGTTTCCCTCCCCAAGGCTTGGTGTCTGGTATCGGGCCCCAGCCTGTCGCTGCATTTCCCAAGGTTTCTGCCTCTGCTGTGTTTTGTCTGCTCCCAATCAGTGTCTTTTGTTAGTGTCTTTGCAAGGACGGTAAGATCGCTTCCCCTCGCCGCCAGCCCGCTGTCAGCCTGCCCGTTCCACGGCCATTGTATCCTTGAGCGATCCAGGCGCGGCGGAAAACAGCGGGACTCGCCGGGAGGGCAGACGGTTCCCCTCGCTGTTGCCTTTGCCAGAGCATCTCTGCTGCAGGGAGGTAGGGCAGAGGATGGAGCCTTTCCTGCCACCCAACTTGCCAGTTGATTTTCGGGGGGTCTGACCCTGGAGCGCGGAGGTGTGGGAATGCTGGGCAGTCCAGGCGGCGTTCCCAGCGCCGGCGGGGGAGGATGGGGACGCCACTGTCTCGCGTGCCGTGATCTGATCCGAGCTGAGTTGTGCAGCCAAGTGTGCCTCATTTTTAATTGCTTTTGGAGAGGGGAGGGCGGGGTTGGCCTCTCCTTGCTGCAGCCTCTGCCCCAGGCAGGGTGCATGGCTGGGCTCAGCCCTGGCATTCTCCCCTCCAGCTGGGGAGGGATGGGGGGCCGGGAAGACCCTTAATGCAGAGCCAGCAGCACACAGAGATAGGTGGGGATGGCAGCACTGGCCAGTTGCCTGAGCCTGGCCATGGCTATGTCAGTGATATGCTGGTGAGGATGGCAGCACCTCTGCCAAGTGAGCAGCAGGACTGTGCTGGGCTGTGCCAGATGTGCCAGGCAGTGCCAGGCTGCTGCCACAGCAGCCACTTTCAGCCACCAAACACCCAAGCCTGGCACTGTGAAGTTGCAAGTGCATCCATCCACATGGGGACCTGTCCCTTCCCTGTTGCAGGACCTGGCACCTCAGCACCCAGTGTATGGCTGGCTCCAAGCTCAGGCCTATTTGGGTTTCCCTCATGGCTTTTTTGGCCCTATTTGGTCCGGTCATGATCATGGCCTCGCAGTGTGTGCCTGGGAGCCCATGTCACAGCATGCCTGGGTGGTGGGGACACGAGCACCACGTGTGTGCTGGCACAGCCTTATTTGTATGTGCTGCAGCCTGGAGTTGGGGCTGCGGCTTTCCCCTTCCATCCCGCTGTGCAATCATTGCCAGCGAGTATTCGTCAAGTACAAATTACAAACCATTCAACGTCTTGAAGAGCTGTCAGTCAGCTCCTGCTCATTATCCTAATCAAATGCACTAAAAATAGTGACAAAACTTATTAACAGCGGGAAGGGGAGGCCATCAAAACAAACCTGCGGTGGGGCATGGCCCCTGCATGGCAGCCACCGGGATGTTCCCCTTGGATGAGGTGTGAAACCTGGGCTCCAGCTGGGAGAGGAGCCTGTTGGGGTGGTGCTCAGGGCTGTGAAGCTGTGGGGGCTAAATCCCCTCCATCCAGGAGCAGGAGCCCCTCAGGAGCAGCTCAAGGCTCTGCTCAGCACTGGGTGAGCAGGGCTGGTTGGAGAGAGATTTTGCTTTTGGTAGGAGAGAGCGGAGCAGAGGCAGTTCCTGCAGGATCTGGGGAATGGGAAGGGGTGGCAGAGCCAGGTGAGGTGCAGCCCTGACTCTGCAGGGCCGTGTCCTGGTCTGCTTTCCACTTGAAACTCTGCCCCAAGCCACTGCTGCTAAGTGTCGCACCATTGCATGATTTTGTGACAGAAAACTGTCCTTTTAGAAAAATTTAGCTAAAATGTCCTTTTTTGGCTGAGTCAGAGCTTCAGCAGCACATGTTGCCTCCCAGACCTTGTGCATGGTTCGTACTGTAGCATCTGTCTGTGCTTTTGGGAGTGGAGAAGGTGACTCATCCCAGGGGACAAGGTCCCCAGTTGGTAGCCGACCCTCCCTGCCGCAGGTCCTGGCTGTCCAGAGATGGAGCAGCAGAGCTGAAAATGCTGGTGTGTCTGGAGGAACTGGCTTTGTTTCTCTCCTGAAAAATCACTCGTTGCGCTGGGGGTGTCCACGCTTCCCTCCCATCCTGGGACATCGCCCGGGGCGGCTGCAGCCACCTCCTCTCCCGTCCCCGGTGGGTTTGATGAAGTGGAGCAGAGAATCGTCCCCTCTTCACACATGAGAGAAGATCAGAGCGGGCGGGTGTGAGCTGCCGGCCCCGCGCTGGAGGGGTGGCGAGGAGGAGGAGGAGGAGGAGGAGGAGGGCAGTGGCAGTGGCAGTGGCAGTGCTGGGCACCGGCTGTGGCGGGGGCAGAGGGCACGGTCGGGGGCGCGGGTGCTGCCGCGGGCACTGATGTTCCCTTGTCTCACAGGCTGCGGCGGGAGCTGAGCTGAGTTGGCCGGCGGCACCTCCCCACCCCGCGGCGAGGCTGTAGCCGAAAGCACTGGTAAGGCATCGCGGATGGCCCGGGGAGGGGGAACCAGGCCACTTTACCTGCCGGGGGGGCTCAGATCTGGGGCCCTGGGTGCACAGCCACAGCCGATTTGGCCTTTGAGCATCTGTGGGTGGGCTGGGGGCTGGGTGCAGGTGCCAAAGGCTGAACCCTCCCTGGGTGTTTGCCGAGGCGTGGCCGGCCCGGGGGGGGCAGAGCTGAGGCCTCGCAACTCATCACGGTGGTGGTTCACGATGTGCTGCTGGCGCTGACCCCCCGGAACGGAAAGCAGGGAGTTCCTGCAGGCTGCGACGTGCCCGGGGTGTTAATCCCCGCCGCAGGAAAGCTGCCTCGTCCGCCACCTCGCATCAGTCAGAGTGAGCACGGGAATGCTGGCCGTGCTCCAGCCTGCCACACAAGCCTTGGGAGGGGGAGTAGGGAAGCCCTGCTGGAAACCAAGGCACTGGCCGGGGTGGGGAGTGATGCTGAGCCCCCCATCCCAGCACTGTCAGCTGTGGAAAGCAAGGGAGCAGGGAAATATCCCACTGGGCGTTGGACAGGCTGCCCTGGCTGGATGCTGGCGGTGCTGAGCATCCCTGCAGCCTGCTGCGTGTGGAAATGCTGTCTTTATTAGACATAAATTTATTAGACATAAACACAGCACAGCTGCTGGCCATGGGTATTTTTTGCAGTCTGGCTGCTGTAGTGCTGTCCCACAGCCCCCAGTGATGCTGCTGGGGTGTGCTGGGAGCTGCCACATTGGGTGGTGGGTTCACCCCCTTCCTTGTCTGCCCTTTGACTCTGGGGGAGTTCATCAATGGCTCTGCTGGAAGCAGGGGGGTCTCTCCCTGGTGCCTCCCAGGACCTGAGTGCACAGCACATTCCTGCTGTCATTAATCACTCCTTTGCCAGGCTCTTGCACAACCCTGCATTCTGCCAGGGGAATGTGCACCCTTTCCTCCCTGGCTGCCAAGGGGGATGTTGGGGTCACAGGGTATTTCTCAGACCCCTCTCCTCCCTGGGGACAGGTGGAGAGCCACAGGGCTAAAGCCATATGGTCCTGTGGGCTGAGTTACCTGGGACTCAGAGTGGGGATGGTGCAAGGCTGCCAGTGCCTCTGGGCACAGTTTGGGGTTGCCAGCCTGCATTTTGCACTAGCCAAGTCGAAGCAAGAGCGTGCAGGTATTTATGTGCAAACCAACAGGAGAGCTTGGAGCAGAGCTCGCTGCTCTGCAGCCCCTTCCCCAGAGGACCATGGATTCATGCCTCCTGCTCCTCCTCCTCCTGCATTGGGCCCCGTTGGAGCATCATGTCCTGGTGACCAGCAAACCCCTTGCCCAGGAGGATCAGCACCCCAGTGCAGGGTGGGAGCTCTGATGTCCATTGGAGAGCTCTCCTGCCCAAACCACTGCACAGGAGGGATGATCTCATGGTCCATGGCATCCCTGGCCAGGACATGCCTGGGAGATACACATCCTGTGCCCACAGGCTCTCGGGTGTGAAGGCAAGGACTCGCCTGCTTTGGGGAAGTGCCTTGGGGATCCACTCTCCCATCTCTGTGGTCCTGGCTAATCTCTGGGCATACTGAGTATTTTATACTCTGATTTTCTCAGCATGTTGACAAATCCTTTGCTGACCCAGGCTGGATGTGCTCAGGGGACACTTGCGTCCCCGAAGTGCTGCTAAATCCGCTGCCCCAGCCAGGGAGTTTTCCTGCCTGGGGAAGTGCTGTTTCCAGGGGAAACTCTGAGCAGCTCTGCCCTTGCTCACGGTCGCGTGGGCAGTCACAAGCCACACGGTCACAGCCCCACTGTGCCCCCACTTTCCTCCCTGCACTGCTGCTGCCATCCCAGGAGTGCCAGTGGGTGCTGGAGCTCTGGGCAGAGGTGAGAGAGGGGCTTGCTGGGGATGGGATGGTTGGGGCTTCTTCTCTTTGCTTCTAAGGTCCTGCTTTCCCCTGCAGTTCTGCTTTAGTATCTTCGGCACCAGGCTTTTAAAGTGCATTTATTTATGGGACAGACACCCTCCCCCCTGGCTGCAGGACGTGCCTCTGAATTTGCCAGTGCAGAGCTTATATTTGACCTTTCTTTGCTTCGAGAACCCCAAAGTCCAGGACAGAGACACGTGGGCTGGGTCCCGTGGCAGATAGAGGCATTGGTCCTTCCTTGTTCCTGCATCCATAGGAGGAACGACAGCTCTTCTCCCCACTGGAGTGGCTTCTGGAGTCATACCTAGCAGTTTATTCTAATTCCTAAAAAATCAGTTTATTCCAATTCCCTGACCCTGTCAGGGTCTGATCCTGCCAGCATGGGTCACACCAGGACTCTGCTTGTGTACATTGCTTGTACAATGTGGGAGCTGGAAAAGAGTGGATGGAAGTTGTGTCTTCTGGGAAATAAGCCCCGAGCACTGTGGGGAGGGGAGCTGGGAGGGGAGCAGAGCTTGTGCCTGGCACCCCTAAGCTTCCCCATGGCAGGAACCAGGGGCTCTGCCCCACTGACACTGGGGCTGTGCAGGCTGCTGGGGCTGCCCATGGCTCTGGCCCTGCTCGTGGGGGTTTGGCCTGAATTCTCTCCAAAGCTGGGCTAGAAAAACCCCTGGCACAGCCTCACTAGTGGCTGCATCCAGGTCCCACACCCCACAGGCAGTGGCTGCCTCCTCTGCTGTTTCCCTGCTTCTGTGTTCTTATCAGAGATAGTCTCCTCCCTGGTTGTCTCCACCTCCCTTTTCCCTCCTGCCATGCGTGATCTAGCCTAAATATTTCCTTCCATAGCTTCAGGACACTGCTGGGTATCCTGCCATCTTTGGAGACTGCAAATAATTCCCTTCCTTCATTTATATCATTACCTTGAAGGTATTTATAGAGTGTGATCTTGAGTGGAAAGGAAGGCTATATATATAAACTATTTGACTATATATAAAGCTGAGATCCCTTGGTCCTTAGCTGTGAGCTGCCTGAAACTGCTCCTGATTTAAGCTTTTATCCCATTTGCTGCATGTTTTGGACTTCAAAGGTACATGTTCAGCAATTAAATCCCCATCCTGAGCCAGCAGTGATGCAGCTGTGGGTTCTCCAAATTTCTGTTGTCACAGTAATCCAAGCACGTGGATATTTGTCTGTGTCTTGTTTTCTCCTGTCCACGCCCTGGTACAAACTCCCATGCACGAGGAAACGCGTCTGGGTGGGACTGAGCTGCATCCCACAGCGGGTGCCTGGCCCTGGAGCTGCTGCACTCTCAACCACAGGTCAGGCTCCATGCTCAGCATCCTCGCTCCACATTCCCAGGGCTCAGTGTGCTTCCCTCTGCTCCCAAAGTGTGTCCTGAAAACTCCACTCCTGGTGTTTCGCTGGCTGCTGTGGCCACGCAGGAGGTGGCTCAGTGTTATGGAGGGGCGATGCTGTCCCAGGGCAAGGGCAGGGTGGCCAGACTTCCCGGCAGCTGATGCTTGAACAGACTCCAGAGGTTGTTTCGTTTCCTGGTGGGCAGGCATCTGTCACCCAGGCCCTGGAGAGCGACTTCTGCTTACTAATTGTAATAATAATAATTACAGCGATAATAACAGAGGCCCTCTGCGTGTCTGTGTCTCCTCCAGCCCGGGACCATGGGGAGCAGCAAGAGCAAGCCCAAAGACCCCAGCCAGCGCCGGCGCAGCCTGGAGCCCGCCGACAACACCCACCATGGGGGTTACCCAGCCTCGCAGACGCCCAGCAAAGCGGCAGCCCCCGATGCCCACCGCACCCCCAGCCGCGCCTTCGGGACCATGGCTGCTGAACCCAAGCTCTTTGGAGGCTTCAACACCTCTGACACGGTCACCTCTCCGCAGCGTGCCGGGGCACTGGCTGGTTGGTGTGGGCTGGGGCTCGGCAGGGCGGGGAGGGGCTCGGTCGGGTCTTTGTGGGCTCAGGGCCAGCTTCTTGGGGTCTTCTGCTTTTGAGGGACTCTGTGCTTGGGGGAGAAGCAGATCTGTGTGTTGTTGGCCCGTGGGAGGATGGTGGGAGAGGGGGATCCCTGGTGAGGGGCACCCAGCGCTGTTCTGCAGCAGCACCCATGGCTGTGCCCCTGCTGAGAGCTCTGTGTCGCAGGTGGAGTCACCACCTTCGTGGCCCTCTATGACTACGAGTCCCGGACTGAAACGGACTTGTCCTTCAAGAAAGGAGAGCGCCTGCAAATTGTCAACAACACGTGAGTGTCCCCGTCCCTGTCCCTGCAGCCATGCCCATGTGGTGAGCTGCCATCTCTGTCCCTCCTGCAGAGCCCCCAGCCCAGCCCAGCAGGACCAGCTCTCCCAGGGATGGGGGCTCAGAGAGAGAGCCCCCAAATGTGCACGGACACAGTGACTTGTCCAAGGACACTGATGCTAGAAGCAATCATTTGCCTGCTTCCTCATCCTCCCAGCCCTGCTGCTGGTCACTGTGGCCTGGCAGCCTTGTCACCAAGCTGCCTCCTCAGCTTGCTGGCCAGTCTGTGCCCTCCAACACAGGGCCATGTCCCCACTGGTCCCCCGTCCCTGTCCGTGCTCAGCTCCCTCTCATTTACCTGGACACATTCCTCAACTTCACGGGTGCTTTCCCCTGTGCTTGCAAGCTGTCTCTGGTCTCACCTTCTCTCTTGACTCTTCTTTCTCTCCCTCCATGCTGTCACTTAGGAGGAAAGTGGATGTCAGGTGTGTATGGCACATTATTACTGTTATTATTAATGATCTACATGATCAAAACCCATCTGCTGCCCACATTAGAGCAGGTTGGTTGGAGCAGGGCTGGGAGGAGATGGTTTACCAATGGTTTTGTGGTCAGTTGGGTTTGTTTTCCTTGAGGAACTGGGACAGAGCAGGGAGTCTCTTCCCATGCTGGGGAACTGTTCCACCCAGAGCTGTGTCTGCACCTGGGAGCTCTGAACCTGGCCCCTTTCTTTTTCTGTGCCTGGCTCCCCTCTGCAGTTCCTTTCCAGTTGGCTCTTCACTTCCTCCTGGCCTTTTTTGCCCTTTTTTTTTTCATTTTTTAGTTATACTTTTATTTTTCATGAGTGACTCTGGGGACTCAAGCATGTCCTTAGGGGTCTGACCCCCTGATTTGCTCCCCGTCCTGGTCACCACAGCACACACATCACGTGCTGTTGTAGAGCAGGGCAGCGTGGCCAGCTGGAAGATGCTCCTAAACATGATCCTGTGTTATTAAATCCATGGGTGGTCTGTCCTAACATGGCACACATGGTCTGGAGCCTGGCTGGCAGAGCCAGTGTCCCCAGGCATGGAGCTGTCACAGGGTCCTGAGGGTCTCCAGCTCCCATTCCCCTCCACTGCTGCCTTCCAACCTGGGCACCCAAAACAGCTTTGCAAGGTCAAAGAGTGGAAAGATGAGGAAACACCCTGGGAGTGAGATTTCTCCTGCAATGCTCGGGCAGTGTTGCACAAACATGTTTTCAATCTGATCCTTGTTCTCATTGTTCCAGTGCTGTTTATTAAGGGTGATTTGTTTCATCCATGAAGTCCAGGATGCTCAGGGCTTCAATGCTACAGGAAAAGCCTGAATTTGGGGGTTTGGGGGCTTCTTACTTTCAGCCTCAGCAGTGTAAGTGCCCTATGCTTGAGTTTGGGCTGTTGCAAAGTGAGCTCTGCTCGTGGAGGTCCAGACCAGGACCATATATGTGGGTTTTTTCTTTACACCTCATATCACTTCTGAGGTTTCCACACTTTTTTTTTCCTCTGCTTCTATTTATCGTTCAGAGGGAAGGGTCGAGCTGTGATGGGCTCTGCAGCATCCTGGGGGGCAAAAGGGCTTCATTTGGTGACACAGCCCTTTGGTGGAGGGTGCAGGATGTAGCTGCTGACCTTCCCAGTGTCTGTGTGGGTGGGATGTCCACAGGGAGAGAGGCAGTGGAGGAAGCTGGGCAGTTTGTGCAGTGCTCAGGGCGTGAATCACTCTTCTCATTGAGTTCCCAGAGATGCTTGGACCGTCTGGGAACAGCTCAGGCTGCTGCACTTTGGGGACAGCAACAGGCAGGCGTGTGATGTCCCCTTCCTCTAGGCTCCCTGGCAGGGCATCCCTGGAGCTGTGGGGAGGGTCAGTCTGGGAAGGGCTGGCAGGTCCTGGGCACAGCAGGAGCCCATGGCCGTAGTGGCTTTGCAGGGTGGTGGCAGGTTTTGGCTGCTCTGACTTAACCAGGGTTGTGCAGGACAGAAGGAGAAGCTTCCACATCACTGAGATCCCTGCTCCACGTCAGCCTCCCAGTCCCCCCCAGTGCAGAAAGGCTCTCGTGGTCCCATTTCCAGTGGGAGGAGGTCTCCTCCCAGCCAGCTGGCAGCCAGCAGGGATGTGGTGGGATATTTTGGGTAAGATTGTGCAGGGAATTGTTGAAATGCTTTGTTTTGATGATGATGATTATTATTATTTTTTTCCCCACTGAGATATTTTTGGAATAGTTTGTTTTTGCTGAATTCCCAGCTTGCAGCCTTGCAGCCCAAGCTGGAATGAAGCCACGAGTCAAAAGCTGGGCATTTTTCAAGCAGATGTTTACTCTGGCCCTGTGGGAAAGAGCCCAACCAGCTTTCAGAGCCCCCTCAGTAAAGGTGACTGGGGCAGCAGCCCTGGCTGGGGAGCCCAAGCTGCCTGCCATGCACTGTGCTGGGGCTGGGAGAGGCTGAAGTGCCATCCAGGGCTGCTGCCAGGCTGGTCCAGGGGCAAAGCCCAGCTCTGTGGGTGGGAGGAGAGGCCTGGAAGGTCCCTGCTGTCCCCTGCCCCACTGACACCACTGTGGGGAGCTGGGGGCCGTGTCTGGGTTCTCCTGACCACTTGGAAGCATTGCTGGTTTAGCTGCTGGTGTGTCTGGAGTGAGGATGGAGGTTTACACATCTGCAGGGTCAGGGATGGGTCTGGATGTGGTCTGATGAGCCCTGCAGTGGTGACTGAGGTTATTAGTGTTTTTCTGTAACGTTTGTGGAGGTTGTCCTGCCAAGTTCCTGCATCCTTACGGGGCTGTTCCCACGAATCTGCAGTTTTCCTGTAGCCTCGTCTCCCTTGTGGTCAGGATGAGTTTGGTGACTCTGTCTTTGATGGGCAAGAAGATGCAGGTGGTGGGAGGAAGAGCCCTGCTGTCTGCAGGAAGGGGAAGCCGCCTCCTGCTGTCCTCTTGTTCCTCTCTATTCATTCCTCTCCAGCCCTGTCTGGAGCAGGAGCCTGGTGGGCAGGAGGGCAGAGTGGGGAAGAGACTCCTGCTCCTGGGGACGTGCCTGGGGCTGCTGATCCTAGGGCTGGAGGGATGGATGGTGGCTAAGCCCCAGGTTTTTGGGGACAAGTCACACTCACGGTTGTGCAGGCAGAGCCCACCCTTTGTGGGGCTGCACGAAGCTCAGGTCAGGGCTGCAGCCACGTGGGGTGCCCATCCTGGGGCTGTGAGCAGGGCACCCAGGCTAGACAGATCCCACTGCATCCAGGCTGGGCATCACTGCTGGGCAGGGCTCACCCCCTGCCCAAACCTCAGCCCCTTCCTGTTGCTTTTCTGCAGCCTGTATTTAACTAACTCTCCTGGGTTTTCCTGGTGCCTTTGTTAATTGCTGCCATCCTTCTGTTGCTTCTCCCCGTCTCCCCTCCCTCCCCTCGCCTGCTGCTCCCCCCTGTCCTGCTGCTGGGACCCCCAATGCCTCACAACCTCCAGCCAGACCCCGTTCCCGTTCAGGTGGCTCTGAAGGTATTCTGGCTCAGGACTGCCCTGCTCAGTTTAAGTTTAAAGTTCATCCCATATGCAAATGGGTGGCCCCACTAATAAGAGCTCACCCAGATGGAGCCATGGGCAGGGGCTGGCAGCAGGAGCACTCCTGGCTGGGGTCTGGCTGTGGGGCTGGGGCTGCAGGGCTGTCCCCCTTCCCGGCAGGGCTCTGCGCTGGCTCGTCCTCCCCCGGTGCCTGTGGGCGGGCGAGGGGCTGGCTGGGGGGCTCCTGGCTTCACACTGAGTGTGTTTTGGTTCTCTTGCAGGGAAGGTGACTGGTGGCTGGCTCATTCCCTCACTACAGGACAGACGGGCTACATCCCCAGTAACTATGTCGCGCCCTCAGACTCCATCCAGGCTGAAGAGTAATTGCCATCTTTTAGACAGTTCAAAAAAGAGCGATAGCAAACTCACCCCAAGTGTTCCTCCCTGCCCCTGCCCCATCCTGGGGGAAGCCTTCCTCTTTGCTGTTTTCCCCTTTGAGTGTGCAAACCCCAAAAATGTTTTCCAGCCTTCCTTTAAGGCCCACGAGTGCAGTGGTGCAGCGTGCTTGCGTGGTGGAGGGGGAGCAGTGGCACAGTGGGGCCGTGGATGCTTTTGGTCTGTTTTTTATGGAGAGCCTGGGGAAGAGAAAGCTCCATTGCACCCTTACAGGACTTAAAGGGGGCTCATAAAAGAGAGAGAGAGTGACTTTTTGCGTGGGCAGAGGGGCCTGTGAGAGGACAAGGGGAAATGGTTTTAAACGAGAAGAGGAGAGATTTAGATTAGATGTTAGGAAGAAATTCTTCCCTGTGAGGGTGGTGAGGCCCTGGCACAGGTTGCCCAGAGAAGCTGTGGCTGCCCCATCCCTGGAAGTCTTCGTGGCCAGATTGGATGGGGCTTTGAACAACATGGTCTAATAGAAGGTGTGGCAGGAAGGCAGTTTGGAACGAGGTGATCTTTAAGGTCCCTTCCAACCCAAATCTATGTTTCTATGATTTTACTCCTCCACATGGACGCACTGCTGGCTCCACCTGTGCAGATCAGGCTGAGTGTGGAGGGAGCTGTCACACAGGGAGAGCAGGCAGGGGAAAAGCCAAATGTCTCAGAGCAGGAGGTGCCAGCTATGTCCCTTTCCCAGCCAGCAGCGTGGTATCCCTCAGCAAGAGCTTGGGGGGCTTCAGGCATCCCATTTGGGAAGGCTTTCAGAGTGAAGGTGTTCCAGGGCCTGTGGAGCAGGGTTGCTCCTTGGGCGATGCCCAGCCTGGGCTGGACGGGGACAAGGCACACCCTGAGGCACCCAAGCCCAGAGGTGCAGCCCCTGGTCTCCAAAACCTGGGATGTGGAGGCTGGGGCTGAGGCCCCTGCTTGGGCAGGCAGTGGAGGGGGTGGGGATGTGCCGGGTGCTGAGCTGCTGCCTTGCTCCTGCAGGTGGTATTTTGGGAAGATCACTCGCCGGGAGTCCGAGCGGCTGCTGCTCAACCCCGAAAACCCCCGAGGGACCTTCCTGGTCCGGGAGAGTGAGACCACGAAAGGTGAGCGGGTTTGGGGGGGACTGGCCTCAGAGAGACCCTCTCTAAAGGGTGTGGGGGTACCTTGAGTCCCCTCAGTCACTCTGTGGGATCCAAGTTCCCCAGCTTAGGCATGGGGGGAGGGAGGAGGAGAAAAAGGTTATACCATATAGACAGGAGACGATGTTTGGCATTGCTGAACGATGCCCCTCAGCATGGGCAGCCTCCTGGGATCTCCCCTGCCAGTGCTGATCTCCAGGGAGCCAGTGCTGCTGCCCCCATCACATCCCCAGTGACTGTGCTGAACACACCATTACACCACTGAGCCCATGGTTTGGGGGGACGTGGCCACTTCTCTCCCAGCCCCATGGCACCCTTCAGAGAGATGGTTCAGCTCATGGCAGGGTGGGAGCTGGGAGCCTCTCCATCCCCAGCAGAACCACCTGGCAGGATGCTCTTTTTTCCTGTTTTTTTTTCTTTACCCCCAAGTAGATGTTTTTTTGGTTTTCCCTGGTCCCTGTATAGTGGCAATATCTTGAACATGTGCTTCCTGGGCACGCAGGCCGAGGGAGCGATGAACTTTAATCCTTCTTTCAAGTCTGACGACTCTTTATACTTGTTTTATATCTCCCAAAAGTGTGAGTTGTGATCTTTGAGGTTTGACTGCCTGAGGATGCTGTTTCTTACCTGAAAACGTGGCTCCAAATGCACCTTTGGGAAAAGCCCCTTGATGTGCCTCTCTGTTTTTATGCCTTGAACTTATCACTAGTTATTTTATTCTGGTGGAAGCAGCTCATTCAAGCAGCAGCATAAATCTTCATCTCTGCTCTCTGTGGCCCCAGCAGCACTGTGTTGTTCTTGTATGGGCAGAGCAGAGCCAAGATCCCAAAGGGGTGTTTTTGGACCAGGGAATTAGGCCCACCAGCCCTTGGCTCCCCTCTGAGATGCTGAGATGTAGAGGTGGTGGGTCAGGAGCCTGCCCCAGCCTGCCTCCCATCTGGTCCTATCTCCTGCTGCAGAGAAGGACCTGACAGGTCTGGGGGAGCTGGGGGACAATGCCCCTGGTTAGTACATCCCATAGGATGGCTGGTGGCAAGGCTTGGCAGAGCTGCTGTGCAAGCAGGGGGCAGCTGGAGGTTGTGACTGCATGTTGTGGCTGTAGCCAGGGGTACGTGCCATCCCTCCCTGGCACCAGGTGCCAGCTGGGGCATCCAGGAGCTGCTCCCCATCCTCTTCTTTGGGTGACAGAGGGAGCCTGCATGCCCAGTCCTGCCTCCTCCATGCCCCCCCTCCGTGGGACCCCATGGGGAGCTCCTGCCTGCAGCACGTCTCCCCCAGCCCCTCGCTCCTGCCCACAGGTGCCTACTGCCTCTCTGTCTCCGACTTCGACAACGCCAAGGGGCTCAACGTGAAGCACTACAAGATCCGCAAGCTGGACAGCGGCGGCTTCTACATCACCTCCCGCACCCAGTTCAACAGCCTGCAGCAGCTGGTGGCCTACTACTCCAGTGGGTAGCCATGCAGGGTCCCCTTGGGGTCTGGTGGCACCCGGGGTGCTGTGCCTGCTCTCGCTGCAGGGCGGGTGCTGTTGGGAAGCCAGCACAGGGCTGGGGAACCCCAAACCAGTTGTGTGGGATCCTGGTGAAAAGCTGCCTGGGTTTTAGGGCACAGGGTTGGGTACTGGTCCCCGAGGTGTTTGCTGGGAGGATGTGGGGTAAAGACATCACGTGCCTAAAAGCCCAAGTGTCACCTTGCCGTTCCTTTACTAGAACACGCCGATGGCTTGTGCCACCGTCTCACCAACGTCTGCCCCACATCCAAGCCCCAGACCCAAGGCCTTGCCAAGGATGCCTGGGAAATCCCCCGGGAATCGCTGCGGCTGGAGGTCAAGCTGGGACAGGGCTGCTTCGGAGAGGTGTGGATGGGTAAGGAGCATTCCCTCCCTGCTGTCCCCTCCCTGTCACCACCTGCATCCTGTCCCCAGCCATCTGCAGGTGCCCGGAGCCTGCAGTGGGGTGGGGGAGCAGGTGAGGGACACGACCCCCTGCCCCTGTGTCCTGAGCCGCGTGTCCTGTGCCACAGGGACCTGGAATGGCACCACCCGGGTGGCCATCAAGACACTGAAGCCTGGCACCATGTCCCCGGAGGCCTTCCTGCAGGAAGCCCAGGTCATGAAGAAGCTCCGGCACGAGAAGCTGGTTCAGCTCTACGCCGTGGTTTCAGAGGAGCCCATTTACATTGTCACCGAGTACATGAGCAAGGGTGAGCACAGGAGGGACACCAAGGGTGTGGCTGAGGGACACTGCTCCTCCCCATTGCTCTGACCATGGTCTTCCTCACAGGGAGCCTCCTGGACTTCCTGAAGGGTGAGATGGGCAAGTACCTGCGGCTGCCCCAGCTCGTGGATATGGCGGCTCAGGTGGGTTTGTGCATCCCTGGGTGTCCTGCATCCCCCTCCAAGGGCACTGGCTGCCTGAGCCCCTCGCTGGGCTGTCACAGCTGTCACTGGTCAGGTAGTGGGGTGCTGTGCAGCCTTGCTCGGGTGGGTGCTGTGGTCCCCCTGGGTCTCAGCCTGGAGCTGGGTTGCAGTCTGGGACCGTCGTTTTGCCCATTCCTGTTGCCACTGGCTCTCCCTGGCCAGCAAAGCCGTGTCTTCATGGGGTTGTTTGAGCACCTGGTTGTTCCCACACCCCAGCTGGGTGCCACTGCAGAGCTGTTCCCCTCTTTGCTGCTGGGCACTCCCCGGGAACCCTTGTGTCACCCTGTCAGCCTCAATGCCCCATGTGCTGGTCCCCACAGATCGCATCTGGCATGGCCTATGTGGAGAGGATGAACTACGTGCACCGGGATCTGCGGGCAGCCAACATCCTCGTGGGGGAGAACCTGGTCTGCAAAGTGGCTGACTTCGGCTTGGCACGTCTCATCGAGGACAACGAGTACACTGCTCGTCAAGGTGCGTGTCCCTCGAGGTGCCCAGGCAGGTGGCACCAGAGCAATGGCCACTGGTCCCTGGTCCCCAGAGGTGTGTGTTGTGTCTGGAGCCGACACGTGGCTCTGACTGCACAGAGACACTCGTGGCCCCACACAGCCCCTCACGCTACCTCTCCATCCAGGTGCAAAGTTCCCCATCAAGTGGACGGCCCCTGAAGCAGCTCTCTATGGAAGGTTTACCATCAAGTCAGATGTCTGGTCCTTTGGCATCCTCTTGACCGAACTGACCACCAAGGGCAGAGTGCCGTACCCAGGTGAGGGCTGGCACCCACCAGCAGAAGCCCTGTCCCTATTGCAGTGCCCAATGCCAGCTGCTCATGCCCAGAGTTTACTCCTGGCACTCCGTGGCCCTCAGAGTGGAGTAACAAACTGATGCAAAGTTTCTCCTGCCCTTTGGGGCTGAGCTGCCCCTTCCCAGGTCGGATCCTCCCCACTGGGGTGAGCAGAGATTGGCCAGGATGCAAGGTCCCAGCCACCCCGTCTCGCTCTAGCCCAGAGCAAGGTGACAGGCTGGCAGGGAAAAGATGCTCTTGGGCTGGGGGCATTTCTCTCTCCGTGGGTCACTGGGGTTGCCCCTGAGGGGTGTCCCAGCACGGCACCCTTGGTGTGTCCCCTGGGACAGGCACAGTGCAGGACCTGGCCCGGCTCTGATCAATGCCATGTCTCCTCTGGCACGCAGGGATGGTGAACCGGGAGGTGCTGGATCAGGTGGAGCGAGGGTACCGCATGCCCTGCCCGCCCGAGTGCCCAGAGTCCCTGCACGACCTCATGTGCCAGTGCTGGCGGAAGGACCCGGAGGAGCGACCCACCTTCGAGTACCTGCAGGCTTTCCTGGAGGACTACTTCACCTCGACAGAGCCCCAGTACCAGCCCGGCGAGAACCTATAGACCCGGAGTTCCTCCTGGCACCAGGGACGCTGCCGTCCTCGCCGCAGGGCACAGAGGGCTGGCCTCCCCACAGAGGGGCTGTTTTTGTGGAGCAGCCCTGGAGCAGGACGGGGCGTTGTCTGCGGATGCAGCCCGGGGAGGTGCTGGGTCCCCCCATTGCTCATTGAGACTTGTGGCCCGTGCGTAGAGCAGCGCTGTCCCGCTGGCAAGAGGAGCCCGCGGGCGCCGGCGGAGCTGGCTCGGGAGGGCGAGCAGAGCATCTCCTGCCAAGAGACTTGGCTTTTGGGAGACTTTTCCCCCCTACAGCTCTGGGATGAGCCTGGAGGGATTGGGGGACAGCATCACTCCACCTCAGACACATGGCCCCAGTCTCCTGCACCCCCTTTCTAAATCAGCACAAATTTCCCTGCCTCTTCAGCCTCTCCACTGTCTCCCCCTTGGCTCCGGTTCCCCTGAGGATGCTGGCAGAGACATTTCACCACAGATTCAGAATCACAGAATGCTGAGTTGGAAGGGACCCATAAGGACCATCAAGTCCAGCTCTTAAGTGAATGGCCCACACGGAGATCAAACCCACGACCTTGGTGTTATTAGCTCCATGCTCTAACCAACTGAGCTAAGCTCAGTGTCATGATGGCACAATCCCTGGCTGGTTCAAAGGGGGTGATGCACTGGATGGTGGTGCCAGCGTGGGATGGCAGCAGAACTCTGGTGGTCCCTCTGGCCTTGCCATGACCTCAATGGCTAGTGGGTTCTAGAACCATGAAATGTGACTGCTCGTGGCTCTGGTGATGGACACTGTCCCATAGGAGCACCTGGGCACACGATGAAATCTTCCAGCTGTGTCTGTTCCCCCAGGGGACTTGTCTCCCCTCCTGGGAGTGGCACAGGGGATGCTGACAGAGCCCTTGCCCTGTCTGCAGCCAGCCCTGCTGCCCTGCTGTGTTTTCTCCCACCACACACTCCAGGTCTTCCAGCCACCTCCTTGTAAAGTGCCCCTCAGCCTCCACCCCTGGTTCTACCACCAGCTGTCCCACCAGCAGAGTCCCCCGGGCTGGCCCTGCCACCAAATCCACTGCCACTGTGGGGGTTGGGTGCACGGCCCATGTAGCTGTTCAGGGTGTTGGGAGTGTTTTGGGGGAAATACTCATCTTTCACAGATGCTTTTGTTCACCTGGTACGTTTTTAGCTGGCTTCCCTTTGCCCCTCATGTCTCAGCTGCCAGGTTGCAGCCCCCATGCAGCATCCCAAGCCACATGCCACCATCCCAGAGAAGAATCCTGGGAAGTGCTGTGCCACATCTGCATCCTCATCTCCCCCCTGCTTGCTCCCAAAGTCCTCAGCCATGTTTCAGAGGTGGGTGGCTATCCCTGCCCAGCTTTGCCCCACACATATCCCGTGGGGCTGATTCCCAGACTCTGTGTGGCAAACCCCAGTCCCTTCCCTCTTCCACTCAGCGCCTGCTTGTACATAACCCTTGAGTGGTCCCCACACCCTCCCAGACCTAGATTTCATTGCATGGGTTGGTTTTCCCCTCCTGTGGCTGTATCCAGCTGGAAACCCTTCACTGTGGTGGTTCACAAAGCTTCTCTCCCTCACCTCTCGGGTGCCAGCCCCACTCGCTCAGAAAAACCTGGGGGGTCTTCAGATGCTCTCCTGGGCCATGGTGGGATGGGGGCTTGGGGAGTGCTGCAGGGCAGGAGTGCTGGGGGGAAGGACACAGAGAGGGGAGCCAGTGGCTTCACCCACCTCTCAGTCCTCAGGCAGGGGGCTTTCTGTGCCTCCCCATCACCTGTGGGATGGGCTGTCCCTCCAGCACAGCCTCGTCACGGGCAGCAGACCCAACCCTCCTCTTACCAGTCCCTGCCATGGTACCAGTGTCCCAGGAAAGCTGGGTGGGAGCCCAGTGTGGGCAGGGGTGGCCAAAAGCCCCACCCCAAATCTCCACCAGAGCAGGGTTCAGGCACAACACTGCTTCCCGTTCACTCCCACAGCTCCCTGCACGCTTATTTATGAACCAAGGACTTGGTTGGTTGGTTGGTTGGTTAATGGCTCCTTTTTTGAGTAAAACCCTCAAAATCAGCTTGATCAGGCTCTTCAGCTGGATGGAGAGATCCTGCTGGCTTGAAGAACAGCGACTGGATTAATGGATTTGTTTTTAAATCATTTCGAAAGTTGGAACCTTTTCTCCCCCACTCCCTTCCTTACAGGTTTCTGTGTTTGGGTAGGGTCTCCCCAAACCTCCATGTTCTGGGTCTTCCCCTGTTTGCAGCCCTTTGGGATGGGCAGCTGCCATGTCCCCATTGGCACTACCAGGGACACCCTGTCCCTTGGCAGCCCTTCCGAGGGGTGGATGGTGCCTGTGGCCTGTGCCACAGCTCTGCCTGAATTCCACAAAATCCCCATCCCTGGGAGAAGCCAGATTTGGTCTGGAAGCTGGGGAGAGAGAAGGCAGGCCCACGAGTTCAGTTTGGCCTTTGGGTGTCTGCGGCACGTGCAGGCTCTCCTGTGGGCACAGGGGGTCAGGAGCAGCCTGGACCTGCTCACCCGGCAGCTCCAGCTCTGGCTCTCCCTGGAAGCAGCAGGCACAAGGAGCGCCCCGGGCTGGCTTAATGCCCCATGGATTTCGGGAAGCTTTGCCAGAGGAGACGTGCTGGGGACATTTCAGGGCAGAAGACAGTAAGGCAATGCCAGAGGAGCCCTCCTGCACAGGGCTGTGTGTCCTCGTGTCCGTGTGTCCCTCGTGGTTCTGTGCAGCAGCTCTGCTGGGACTCAGCATCTCCAGACTCGCCACCACAACCAGCAGGGCCCGGAGGTCCCGGGGATTCAGAGCCTCCCCTCCACCCCCAGTGTTGGCTGGCAGTTTATTTGTTAAGCCAATAAATTCCAGAGGGGAGCCCCCACTTAAGGATGCTTTTTGGCTTCCTGGACCCCATCAAATCCTGTAAGTCATTCTCCTCTGCTGTTATAATTTTTTTACACAGTCTTTTGTAAAAGATCTCCAACCGACTATGCAGAGAACATGTGGATCTGTGTCTCTCCCCAGCTTCCCTCACCTGCCTTTTTTGATGTCTAAGTAAAATATTTAGCTTTTCTTTTTTTTTTTTTTTTTTTGTTTGGGTCTTTTTTTTTTGGATAATAATAAAACTGGGGAAAAAACCTAAAAAAGGTCCAGCTTTGTGGGTGGTGGGGGGGTGGAGATGCTTTGAAACTCTAACGTGGATGTAAATACTTTGCAATTTGATAATTAAATACAAACAGACCTCACAAAACAAAAGTGTAGCTCATGTGTGAGGGACCTCGTGAGCTCCTTAGCACCTGTGATGGAGGAGCTGCTGGATCCTGGAGCTTGTGCAGGGCCAATGGGAAGGCTGGAGGGGACAGGGCAGGGGCAGTGCCCCATCAGCAGAATCTGCTTCAGCAGCACTCACAAGAAGCAGACCTGCTCTCTCTGGGTGATTAGTGGGTGCTGACTGGGATGATTAAGTAATTGATAACATTTGGGAGCAGTAGGCCCTTTGAGAGCAGGATGGTTGATGTTCCTCCTTCACCACTACCTTTATCATCCACGTGGTCTGTAGTGGCTTTAGTGCCCCAAGTCCCCGCTCTGGCTGCTCCCTCCATCTTGGACTGGTAAGTGACTCGGTCTTATCACCTTCAATGTTTATTGCTTTATGTGTTGTTTGTCTTTAAAAGAATTAAGCGATGGTGCTGGTCCCTTGGTCCCCCTGCAGTGTGTGGGCTCAGGGTGGGCTGGTCACCACAGGCAGCAGCCCTGAACAGCAAATCCTGAGTTGTGCTGAGGGTCTGGGGTCTCTCCCACAGGCCAGACCCAGCAGAAGGTCTCCTGAGGCAGGAGTGGGGTGGTGTTCATTAAAGGGTTGGCTCATGGCAGGGCTGTGCCCCCATGTCAGGCTCTCAGGTCTTGCTGCCAGTGTCACCACAGCCCCTGGTGCTCACTGGTAGCAAGGGGTGAACAGGAGGCTGCCAGCATGTGTTGACTCAAGAGGACACAGCCTGTCTCTGCCCTGTGACAAGATTTGCCTTTGCTTGAGGAGCAGCAAAACCCTCTCATCAGGGGTTAATCTCTAGGCTTGGGAGGGAAGGGCTAAAGTCCTTACCTGACTTCAGCTTAGATCCCACGGCTGGGAAACCAGCTGGTGCCAAAGGGCAATGGCAGGGCTCTGTGCCACTGAGTGATGTTTGTGGCTTTCCAGGGGTTTGGCTGGACCATTCCCAGGGTGACAGTGTGAGGGGAAGAGGCTGGAGGCCATGGAAGGCTGGTGCTATTGGGAGCAGGACTGTGCCTCTGGACTTGGTTGCCATCTCTGTTTCTAGGGATTGGAGCCTGGGCTTTTTTCTGTATTTGTTTTTTCCCTTTACTGACCCTGCTGTGTCACTGATCTGTTATGTGACCTAGAAAAGAAAATGATCTCTCCTTCATATGGAAAGACAAAGAAACAGCTTAAGGCTCCTGCTCCCTGTATCTAGGGAGCATCAGGCAGATGGACACTGTAATTCAGCAAGGTGATGAGACTTGCTCTGTGCCAAAGTGTCAAGTGACACTTGCGGGCAGTGTCCAGGTTCAGTGGGGCCTGGCACAGCACAGCGGCTGTGTTTGAAATCCCACTGCTTTGAGTCCCCGGTGTAGCTGCCTGCCGGTGCAGTCCCCACACATCCCTGGGGACAGAGCCACCCCCCTGCTCTTCTGGCAGAGAAACTCCTCGAGAGCAGGGCCAAAGCTCCGAGCGTCCCTGGGTGCAGCCAGCACAGGCTGTGTCTGCACGGGCTCGGCCCAATCTGCGGTGCACAGGCAGGGAAGCTGTGATGATGCTCTTCAGAAGCCATCGGGTCTGACCTGTTCTGCAGTCACAGGCTGGTTTTTCAATCTCTTTATAGAGGACAAGCCAGGCATTAGCATGGGATGTGAGACCTGGTTGGGTTCCTCACTCTGCCTGAGGCTTTCTGTCTGACCATGACGAAGTTGCTTTAATTTTCTATCTTTAAAATGAAGATGGTATCTCAGGGCCCTAAAGAGGGTAAGACAGTGTGTTGTGGAGGGCTATGTGCACATCAAAGAGTGCTCCTTCTCTGCATTTGGTGTGGGAGGCTTCTAACCCCATCAGTCTACCGAGAGCTCTCCTGCAGACTCCCTCTTTTGAAGTGCTTTTTACTCTGCACTGGGTCTCACAGAAGGGAAGGCCTGAAGCTGCACCTTGTCTTGAACCCCATGTACAAAGCCAGGGCTTGCTCTCACAAAAAGGGCTGTCTGGCTTCGTGGCTAGGATTTATTTAAATTGCTGCAAAGTGCAACTTGGCTAGTGAGCAACAAAAAAGGACTCTTGAAAGAACTGACTGCATTAGCTTAAGTACATTGAAACTTAAAAGTCGCTCAGAGAACAGGCAAGAGTGAGTGCCCTCCCCTCTCCATTTATTTATGCTGATGTGACAGTTACTGGGATTTCCCTCGGCCTGACAGGTGACAGAGCTGTCACATCTATTTTTGATGTGGCACACGCTTTTTTTAATCGTGTAAACACTAATATGCCCTGAACTCTTTCCAACTTGGACCTGGGCTTCACAGCAAGGGTAGAGCAAGCCAGTGTCAGCTCCAGCAGCTCCCACACCCTGTGCCATTCTCAGGTGCTCCTTCTCCCCCAGTCCTACAGCCCAGGCTGGGAAGGGCTCACAGCACCACAGCTCAGCTGGGCTGCAGGCAGGTCTCTGCCCCGAGCAGAGGGACAGTTGGGCTTATGTGGTGTCGTGGGATGGGCTTACATGGCGTGAGCTCCCGGCAGACACTTTTACTGTCGGCACCAGGGATTAGTGGCTTCCAGGGCACAGCTCTGGGGGTTTATTTCATAAGCAGTAAGAGAAGGGGGAATCTGTCACGTAAGTGCAGAGATACACAGGAGGTGCTTCTGGCTGTGAGATGAGCCTGTTTAGGAATTGCCAGTCTGGTTCCCACTCTGCCCATGGTCAGGTTAACCAGTCAAGGAGAAGAATCAGTACTGGGAGCTACAGGGCAAACAGGCTCTCCCTCTTGCTGGAGACTCAGCTCCGGGGTTACTGTGCTGGGAACAGAACAATGCAGAAACACATGATTGCTGGGCTAAGGCATCCACAATGAGCAGCCAACACATCATGCTGGGCAGGAGGCCATAGACCAAAGTTTATAAAGCTTTATTAAACATTTTGAACAGCTGTGCAATGAACAAACAATACTCTGGAAGTTTCACAACCTCATAGCTTGAACTGCCTCAGGACAGCAACAGCCACTTCTGCTGTTCTCCAGCAGGAGACTGAAGGAAAGACGAACAGAGGGCAAAGGGGAGGGACACCTTTAAAGTTTAGAGACGAGTGTTTTGTGTCAACCTCTAAGGCTTCTCACAAACCAACCTCTGCCCCAAGCTTTAGGCTTGACCCACCACCACCTCAGCTGCTTGACATCCTTCTGCCAGAGAAGCTGGAGATATCAGGTGTTTTTCCAGCCTCAGCACTTCTCCAGTCAGTAGCACCAGCACCTTCTGTCACCACTAGCCCAAAAACGCTAACACTGAAAATGGTTGAAGCACTTACTGCTTCAAGCCATGCCTCTACCTCAGGACCCTCTCCTGCCCTGCCCACACCCGGACTCCTGGGCTAGCACAGGTTTTGTAGGGTGAAGTTCACAGTGGCTTCTAAAACCCTGTGTCTTGCAGCACGCCAGTTCTTTATCCCAACAGTCAATACCTTGGTAAACCCTGGACATCTAGGAGGAGGGGAAGAGAGAGTCTCTGCTGCCTGTGAGGCTTTATAAAAGCAGCAGCATAACTGAGGCTTTCAGGCTGGGATCATCTCGGAGCATATGGAGTTCAGAAAGCACTTGGGCACTGCACACATCTCTTTGGCAGGCTGAGCAGGAGGAGGTGACTCAACTGCCTCTGGCCCCAGCAGCTTTTGGCCAAGTGCATCTGTGAGCTGTAGCATTTGCCCTTGATCAGCAAAGTGGAAAGGTGGCTCCCCACAAAGAGAGACTGAGAGAATCTTGTAGCTACTCGAGCAGGATCAGAGGGCCGAGAGCCCTGAGTTAGACCACCGTGGCCTAATGCAGACCAGTGACACAACTCCACCACTGCCACCAGGGGCCAGTGGCTCAGGCCTTCAGCAGTTCTCGGTTGGGAGGGCTGGTGTCTGTTCCCGGTGATACGGGAAGGAAAAAAAAAAGACTTCTGCTTCTAAAAAAGCAGGTGGTGCTGCCAGAGTTCACACAGTAAACGAGTCGAATTTCACAGGCAGAGTGGGAGGAACTTGCCACTCTAGTCCACGCACAGTTACAGGAAACAGGCAGTCCTTATTCCAGTCCCATACCTAACACCCCCCTCCTCCCCAGCCCCATCCCCTATTTAAAAGCCAAACAAGAGCCCTCAGCAGACTGGAAGGTTATGGTTTTCTAGGTGCCCACTATGCTGGGATCGTGAGCTGATTCCGGCAACTGGGATCCTGTGCAGTGATACAAGAAGCAGTTCCCCCAGCAACTGTAGCAGATGAGGAATAGAGCTGCCAGGAAGACCAAGGCACAAATCGTGCAAGGTTTCCGTTCCAGGAGAAAACTGAGCAGGTAGAATCCCATGAACATTGAGTGACTGAACCACAAGGCCGGGTTGAGGGGCTTGGGTATGAGCAGGACAGGGAGCAACCACTGCAGGCAGTACATTGTGGCTGGCTGGGGTCTCGTGGCAGCAGCAGTCGGATGTGCTCCAGAACAGTCTCCAGCAACTCCTCCGGCAGGCAGGCTGTCTGTAGGGAGGGCAAAATGTCAGACTGTCAGAGAAACACAGCAAAAAAAATCAACTGACATTCTCATACAGCTTCGTTTACTCCCAGGCATCATACGCTGATGTTTGACCTCCCAGTACTAAATTCTGGTGTGTCTTGGAGCTGGTGGAAAGTTTCCTGCTTTCTGAACCACTCAGCTGGGGACAGGATTAGCTATTGCTGGTGTAGAAGCGTTTCCTGTGTGCTCTGTTTTTCAGGCTTTCACCCAGGCTAACAATCGTGAGACCCTTTTAGCACAGTGCAGGAACAGAAAGGGAGAAGGGGAAATGAAAAGGCAAACAAGCTGCCACAGCCTTCCTATGCATGTATTTACCCAAGGCCACCCAAAGACCTGAGTGACAGTAAAAAGAAAGGCAATTGAGGGGTAAAGGACTGGGTGCCACAGAGAAGTGTTAAGGGAGCATTGGTGTAGGAAGTGTCTAGGAATTGTTCAGCACACAGACTGCTTCCTCCCAGGCACAGACAATATTCTTCCAGCAGGACAGCAGAGCAGTCCAGCTACACATGTAGCCACCCAGGAAAGCCCTGGCAGTGTCCAGGCTGTGAAACAAAGGGGGGGACAGTCCCTGCTTAAGGATTTATAATCCCTGCCTAACAGCTGAAGTCAGATAAGACAAAGAACGTGAATAGATCAAAGAGGGGATAGGCTCAAAATGGCAATTTCCATAAGTGCTGTAAACACAGGATTTCCTCACTTGGATTATTATAAAACCCTGTGGAAAAAGTGAGCTTTAAGGGCTTTCCTAAGCAGGGATAGCAGCACACTACAAGTCCAGAAAACCTGCTCCTACCTTTAGCAATCACCTCAGCTACACTAAACATGTGGTTCTGTTTTGCCTTTCGAAGCAGTACAAACATCTTCAAGAATTTCAGATGGCTTTAAAAACAATAAATGCTTTACATGTGTGTTTACAGGTCCTGAACTGTAGGAAGGGGGCAGTAGAGTGGAGTTCAGCAGTCTGGGATAGCAATAGCAGGGCAGGCTAGAAGGTATCAGTATGGTTGGGAGGGACTAACTGGAAACTATCCTTCAGTTTGTGCACTAAACCCGTGAGAAGAGGGTACTCCTACATTATTGCCCCAAAAAGGGGAAAAACCATGCAGGAGAATGGTGGAAAAGGGAAGAGCCTTGGAAGCATGTTCTTCCCTGCTATCCTATAGCACTTTATGATGACAGGCAGCAACATTGAAGGAAGCAGCTGCCAGCCAGGGCAGAGAAAGTCAGGCAAGAGGACAGCCTTGCAGGATGACATGGTCTCACCCCCACTAAGGAGAGTCTGGTCAGGACAGCTCCTGGCAGCAATCCTTTTATCTGCAAATACTCAGTGGGGCACTGCTCTGTCAGAAGGATGAAGGGCTGAGCCCAGCCAGTCAGGATTACAGCTTGGGGGTGGGAAGGTTAGTAGGATGAAGGAGTGAGAAGGTAAACAAACAGCACATTCCACTGGCTCCTGTTGGCAGGAGAAGGGATTTCCTGGCAAAGGGAGGGAGAATGAGGGATTGCACAGAAAAGCCAAGAGAAAACCACACATGGTTCTCTTCCAGAAGAACACTGAGGTCAGACTGGGCTCTGCTGTCAGCAGCAGTAAGGACTTTGCCATCACTGTGTGCTGAGCACCAGGAACTATTTTATTTTAATGGCAGTAAGAGAATACAGGCCAACACCCCCACCAGCACAGATTATTTGGGGGAGATATGTTGTGCTGCTGCTCCTGCAGGAGAGTGTTCTCCAGCAAAAAAAGGCAGCTAAAATTCAGTTAGTAAAACCAAACTGCAGCTCAGCAACCAGAGTTACTTTACATTGCAATATGGATAAAGCAAATCACAGGAATAAAGCTGCCCATTTTAGTCCTGTTTTATGCAGGTCATTCACTTGCATCTTTAAGGGCAAGTCTAGTCCCAAGCCTTTTTCCCCATCTATAAGCTGGAAATAGCAATTACTTATACCAAAACATGCTGTCTGCTGGCCTTTGTGAATTGCTCCCACATTTCTGGAGTAAACACATTGCAGAAGGATTGGAGAACTTTTTTTTTTCCAAGGGCAAGAATGGACAGAAAAGATTTAACAACAAATATTTGAATGGGAAGGTAATTAAACCCCACCACTTGACTTTTTAGTTCAGATTGCACTGAATGCAACAAAGTTGTACCAAATCATTGATCTGCAGCCACCTTAATCCTCCTGAAATGTTCCCTCCTTGAAGTTTCCTGCAGTCTTTTCCTCCCAAGTGCTCCAAATATTGAGCATCAAAAATCACTGCATAAACATCATGTCATGTTTTTGCTAGATCCAGCCCTAAGTTGCCTCAGCTTGACTTCCATGGTGGTCTGTGTCACCTCCTCTTGAAGCTCTAGTTTCCAGTGCCTACAGGCAGTTGCTTTAGGCTTTCTGTCTCTAGAGCAAAGAAATGGGTAAAAAAACCCTAAGACAATGTTTCTGTCGGAGTAGCACAAAGCTGGAACGAAGCTCTAGAATCTTTTAGAACTAATGGCATAAATCTCTCCGCTTAGAAAGGGTCATGTGTCACTATTGAGCCTTTAGCCCCCAAACTGTACAAATGATCACAGCCTGAAAATAATTATAATTCATTTCATGGTCTGGTGTCCTTGCTCCTACAATGCTCTTCACAATAACACTCTAAACAGCAAGTTGGTTTTAAGCATCTAAGCTTTACCTAAGCACTTCCTACAAACACAAAGCCATCTCAGAACAAGTTACCCATTTTTAAATATTAGTGTTTCCTGCAAGAGCTAGTTGCTTGTAGCAATAAATGCAGCCACTCTGCAGAATAAAGAACCATTTAACAGGGGTTATTTTTACTATGAAGTTTCAGTGCCAATGCCCTTCAACCTGGGAACCTCCTGGATTTTTGACAAATGCAGATATCTGAACAGTTGCTCTTTGTATCTGTATTCAGTTTGCTTGTATTTTCACATGCCCCTTCGCTATCCACCAGTTAAAGGCTGAGGACCCTTTGCTCTATCCCACAGTTGATCCTAGATAAATTACCCATTATTGGAGACTTCTGTAGCTCTGTTTTCCTCAAGGGACTTTCCACTAGTAAGATACGTGCTCTTCACTAGAGATTTCTTTGTACAGCTGGCAATGAGACTGAGTTTTCTTTCCACACTATTGATCAAAGAGAAACAGTGTCTCTGGTTATCAACCCTTTACTGAGCAGGGAACTCTCTCCTTGGTGCCCAGGACAGGCAAATCCTTCTGGAAGCCAAAACAATGTTCAGTTTTGCCTGGATTCTCAAGCAAGGTGAAACCTGCAAATGAAAGATTCCTACCTTATTGTCTTTGTCCCCTCCTCACGATCTAAGCCAAAGATAACCACGTCTCAGAGCAAATAATCACCTGTCACCCAAAGCACTGGTTTCACAACCGCATCCTGCTTTTACTCAACCAGTTGCTCTTGTTCTCCCCTGCCTGACTCACCTCCCTCCTCAGCCTGCCCCGTGTCCTGCTCTCCTCTTGCCCTCAAATCATCTGACTTGGTGCCCACTCATGTTTACCCGAGGGCTCCTTTCCACCACACCACCTTTGCCTCCTCTCGCCCCTCTGCAGCTCTTGGAGCCACTTGAACTCACTTCAGCCCCCTGGGCAGCAGAGCCGGCGATGCTCCCGCTGCTCCTCCCACAGCCATCGGCTCCGTCCGATCTGCACGTGCTGCCGGAGCCTCTTCCCTGCCAGTTCCTGCAGGCAGAGGAGCAGCCTGGGGAGGTTCCCTGTGCACCTCGCTACTAGTCAGACACCAATACTTTTCCACACGCTTATTAATTGGCTTCCATCGCGTTCCCAGCCCTTCCCTCTGTCATCTTCCTTCCCAAGACTATTCAAAACCAGCTGGTCCTACTGGCGCATGTTTGCTGGGAGGATTTTGGAATTCCAGTGAGAGGGCAGTGGCACACCTTTCCCAGCCAGAAACAAACCTTCAGTTCTGGCAAGCCTAGAGTGAGTAGCACAGTTCAAGCCTGTACTGCCTTCAAATCGATCAGTCACATTCTGGAATAAATCCATCTGAGGAGCGAGTGAGCTGTTCCTCCACATTGTACAAGTTAATTCACCAATTAGGATGTCAAGAGGTGTTCCTACACCACAGGTTTGACACATCAGTATGCCAATACCAAGTCTGTACCTTTCTCAAGAATGTTTTAATTCCTTAACAGTCCATTTACCCTGACAGGGGAGAATAATCAGCTGGCTTTCCTTAAGCACTTCAAAGGGAAGCTGGTTCAGACCTTACTAAGGCAGCCTTTAAGCCAGTACTGCCTGGATGGAACCTCCCCAGCAGATGCTACAGAGTCATCCAGACTGGCAGCTGAAAGGTTTGCAATAAAACATTGAGCAACCTTATTATTGGGGCATGCTGGTGCCATTCTCCCCCTTTCCCAAAAGCTGAAGTTTCTGCTGGGGAATGAAAAGATACATTGGTTAGATAAAAATCTGTCAGGTTATACAGTGCACGTAAACTTAAGTATAAGCCTCAGGTACCTGAACTGTTTCTTACCTATGAGGCTCACCTGTAGTACAGATCTCTTAAAATTCTTTTGATCCAAACCCCTGTCACAGCCATTACTGTGCTTCTCACTGTCAGCACGTGTTCAAAACCAACTCCAGTACCACAGAGCACCCAAAGCAGCTGCTAAAAAATACACAACTCCCAGAGCACCAGGGCCATAAGAGAGGTGAAGAGCTATCAAGTGGCGAGTTTGAGGAGTTCAGCTAAGAACAGTAACAGGAGAGCAGCGTCCCAGATGCCAACCCTCTGTCGTAAACCCAAGAACCACGACTGTTTGAACTCTCAGACCTATTTGCAGTATCAGGGATTAACTTCTTCGGGGCTTTTTTTAGCCTTGCCGCTATTTTTTCAATTTTTATTTAAAGCTTTATCTGCTGGTATGACTCAGCTGGAAAGAGTGAGTCTAAAATTTTTGGCAAAGGCCTTACCCCAGTCTTGGATAAGTTCATGCCTTGAACACTTGATGCAGACTAAGAAGTGGTGCAATATAATTGCAAGCAGTTTCCAAAAGAGCAACAAATCCTTGACTAACCAAGCCTCGGGCTTACAGAGTGCTCTGACTTCTCAAGGTAGAGACAAGCCAAAGCAACTCATGTTGTGAAAAATGAGGGTCTCTGCTGAGCCACTCTTTTCATCGCTTCCATAGCTGCCCTCTGAAGTTTGTTACTCGGGGGGGTGGATGAGGATGTGTCCAGAGGCAGTGCCCACTCCATCTGGACTGCAGTGCCTTCACAGCACCAGGGTGAACAAACCTCCATCTGTGAGCAGGAAGGCAGCAGTATGATGTGTGCTTCTCTCCACAAAAGGTAGAGAAGTGATCCAAACTAAAACTAATTGTTTTTTGGAGAACTTGGACTGAGCCTGGAATTCACCAGGAATCACCGAAGCAGAAGCTTAAGTCAGTCAGCTCTGTGGTGGGATGTCAACATTCATAGTTGTCATCTGAAGTACTGCTAGTTTCATTTGTACTAATTTATTAATTCTCATGGTCCTCATTCCTGCCTTTTGCCCTTGTCTAACATCCAGAGATCAGGAATTCCAGGCCCATTCCCTAAAAAAAAAAGTTTTCATTAGGATCCCTTCTCTAAGTTTTGTGCCTTCAATAGGCTTCAGAGGCCTGAATTTCGCCCGATAAAGGTCAGTTTTTTGTGTCTCCTGTAGAGAGGCAAAAATGCAGTTTGGGCAAGGGGTTATGAGAAGTTATCACATATAGGTTGGAAAGACAAAAGTTATTCAACTATAACAGTATTTGCAAGATCCATTGTAATGTTTCAGTACCAGGGAAATATGGAAGAGTTCAGTGTGTTGTTGGACTGCATTTAAGAGCTTGTTTTCCCTCTTCTCTTGCACTTGCACGTTTGGGATGTCATGAGCAATGTTCGCATGACAGAACAGGCTGTAAACCCGCCCTGCAACTGGCTCCGAGCATGTGTAGGGTCTGCAGTGCTGTGCTCAAAGCACATCGCAGAACATCCCGCGTTAGGAGGGACCCACCAGGACCACCCAAGCCCAGCTGCTGCCTCCGCTGTCCGAGCGTTGTGTTACCCCGGGGAGGAACGGGCCCGGCGCTAACGAGAGCTCCGAGCCGTAACCGCCCGAGAGCGGAGGGACAGCGGGGCGGGCGCAGGCAACGCTGTTCTGTCCGTGCTGGCACCAACCTCGCGGTCGGCTGGAGCCTTCTCCGCACCCCACAGCAGGGAAACCTTCCCCCGTTCTCCCCCGGCCCCCGCCGTTCCCGCGGTCACCCCCGCTCCGGCACGGCCCGCCGGGGTCCCGCCCGCCGCCCCGCGCCCCCCCGGCCCGTACTCACGGCGCGGAGCCGCCGCCTCACGCCGCCATCCCGGGGCCGCCCCGAGCAGGGAGGGAGAGGCCGCCCGGGAGCCGGGGACACCGCCGCCCGCGCCGGCAGGCCCCGCAGGCCCCGGCCGGCCGCCCGCCTGTGCCCGGGCCCGCTGCGGCCCGTGCCGGCCCCGGGCGCGGAGCTGCTCGGCGGAGGGAGCGCACGGAGCGGGGCCGGCGGCGCCTCGGGCGGGTCCGGGAGCCCCGCGCGGCGGGGCCGGGCCGGGTGCGCCTGCGCGGGGCGCGCGGCACTGCGCCTGCGCGGGGTCCGGCGGGCGGTGCTGCCGGAGCGGAGGTTTGCGGGTGTTCGTTGGGTGTTTTCTTCTTTACTAAAAGGTTTATTGTGTGTACGGGGGTTATAGTGAGCCGTGCGAGGGGCGCCTGAGGCCGCTTGGTCTATTCAACCTTGGAGAGAGGAGAATGAGGGGAGACCTCGTTGCGCTCGTCAACACCCTCAGGAGGGCCAGCACCGATCTGGTCTCTGGTGACCGGTCACAGGACCCCAGGGAATGGTCTGGAGTTGTGTCAGGGCAGGTTTAAGTTCGATATTAGAAAAAGGTTCTTCCCCTAGACAGTGGTGGGGCACTGAAGAGGCTCCCCAGGGCAGTGGTCACGGTCCCGAGGCTGCCAGAGCTCCAGGAGCGTTTGGACAACACTGAGGGACAGGATGGGATTGGGGTGTCTGTGCAGGGCCAGGAGTTGGACTGGGTGATCTTTGTGGGTCCAGGAAGTGCCTGGCTCCATCCTCTGGACACCCTCCCTGCAGCTGCTCACAGATAAGATTCCCTCTCAGTCATCTCCAGCTGAACAGCCCCAGCTCCCTCAGCTTTTCCTCACAAGAGAGATGCCCCAGTCCCCTCATCATCCTCACAGCCCTGCCCTGGACTGCCCTCTGAGAGCTCCATGTCTCTCCTCTGGATCCCTTTCCCCCCATGGCGTGGGGCGGCCCAGTTCTAGTTCCATTTCCATCTGAGGAACCATTCCGACGTCTTGAAGGATAGGGAAAGGGAACTCCAGCATCAGGGGTTTCTTCAGGCCCTGAGCCTGGAGGGGAGAGGTGCCCTCCCCTCCTTCCACCCACGTGGTCTCATGGCAGGCACAGAGGGAGTGGAGAGGAGGCAAGAGAGCGTTTATTGTTGGGGGGGTTACATTTATAGGGTTTAGGAGGATTCACAAAGTAACCAATTAGAAGTCTCAAGGGGCTTACAGGAACACCCAATCACAGGAAGGGGTTAACAAGGTCCAATGAGAACACCTTAGGACATCTTCCCAGGACATTCCTGCATGGGATGGGAGATAACAGTTGCTGTGGGGGGTGTTGGGAAGAAGAAGCATGTGTTTGCAAAGAGACCACAAAAAGCCATTTTAAGACATGTTTAAACAGCAGTTTTCCCATATAATGCAGGTTCAGTGCCACACTCTCCTGTACTGAGGAGCCCAAGGGGCCATGCAGGGAAGGGAGCAAAATAGTCCAGGAAAAAAAAAACCACCAAAAACCGAAGACTAAGATTTTAAGATTGGCATTTTCACAGCCATTTAAACCCACCCAGCCGTGTTTGCAGAGCCACCGTTTCCCGCAGGGTTTTGCACTTGGCTGGCCCGTGCATTGATGGGTGTGATAAGACCTGCTCCCCAAGGGCCCAGTGGGGGTGGATCCAGTTTCCCCCTGCTCTGCCATTATTCTGGGCTGACCTCTTTACAGGGTGTTTAAATTCCCTGTTTATGGCACCGCATGGGAGTGGCCCTAAAGCCTTTGGCTGATGCCAGCTCTGATGGTAGATGCCAGCTGATGATTCCCACGGCAGTCCATGGCCCTGGCACTCAGGGCCCTTTCTGGATCCCACCTAACATCTGCAGCAAGCAGGCTACAGCCCGGGAGCTGGGCTGCTCCAAGCTGCTCCCCCACGTGCTGCTGGTTGCAGTCTGCAGGATTTATACTGGACCCAACCTGAAACAATTTGAGGTCTCCAAATCCTTTTGCAAACTGCCATGTGGACCCTCCTGGTTGCATCCCCCTGCCCTGCTGTGGGAGCTGTGTGCTCGCTGAGGTTTTGTTCAGTTGTAGTTCCACCTTTCTATAAAGAAATTCCGTTTTGCACTTGAAGCTTGGCTGGCAGAGCTGTGGCTGGAAGCAGCGTGAGCTCCTGGCCCCGTGGCATCCTTTTGAGCAAGCAGGAACAGAGAGGGATCATCCAAAAGTCATGTGTTTCAGCAGCTCTGCAGGCTGCATGGAGCCATCCAGTGGAGTGGATCTGTAAGGAGCTGCAGAGAAAAGGGCATCTCTGGCAGGGAAGGGAAAGGTAATCCCAGGCCAGTGGGAACAGATTGTTCAGTGCAGGACAGGAGGCAATGGGGTTCTTATGGTTTTTCTGTTCGAAATGGAAGTTTTTAAAGGACTTCTGGCTGTGTTCTGCTTTGGTCCTAGGGAATATTTCTTCTAGTGGTTTCCCTGTGCTTTATTTAGCTGCTTTTGAGCAGTTTCTGTTCTGATCCCTGAAAACAAGACTGTCAGAGGCCAAGCAGCACCACCAGCCTCCTCCCACTGCTTTGTGTGAATCAGAAAGTGGTAATTTCTATTTTGTGAAAATAAGTGTAGAGCAGAGTGGTGCTGGTGTTCCTGCATTCCCAGCCCAGGGCTGGCCACAGCTCAGCACTTGGGGTCTGCTGAGCCAAGGCTCCCCAAAGCTTTGGGGACACCATGGGTGCAAGGGAGCCCCTGGGCAGACATGCAGAAATTATACTGAGGAGAATCTTGTGATGCAGCAAAGGGGTGAGTAGGTGGAGTGGTTTCAAAATGTTGCAAATAGAAGTTCCTGAGAAAAAAAATAAATCCTTGCCATGGCTGAGGGGACAGACATACACTGTGGCCAGCAATTACTTTACAAATTGGCTCAAATGTGGTCAAGTGTGACAGGAGGGAGCTGTGAAACACAGCAGTTGTGGAAGGCGAGGTGTCAGAGCAGATGAATCCTTCTCTTTGCAGCAGATCACAGCCCTTCCCCTGGTCATGCCTGCATCTCCTCCCAGCTCACCCAGGCAGTGTGATAGAGAGCTGGCAGCTCACAGTCTTACAGGGTCAACTCTGCCTGTGGGGCTGAGAAAGTAAAACCAACCAGGAGCAGCACAAATGTACAAAACACTCAAGTTTACTTCCAGCATCATTCCCAGCATGTTACACCTCTCCCAAACAGAAGTCTTGTACCTTTCCCAATCCCATAGCACTGCAGTTCAGTAGTCAATGGGCTTAGAGCCATTTTCCATCTTCAGGATGGAAGCGATCTCTCAGCTTGTTGGATCCCAAAGAGATCCAGGCAGCAAAATGGAGCAGGATGCTTCCAGCCAAGACAAGTGGCATCGGTGCTCTGCTCCCTGGGTCTCCCCACGGAGCCCCACAGCCAGTGCTGGCTGCCCTGGTTCCTCTCAGAGCAGGGGCACCCCCCTGAGCTTTCGGATGACGTTGGCCAGCCGCTTGGCCAGCCCGCCCCGGCTCGGCTCCTCCACGTGGAACGTTCTGGTCAGCAGGTTGTAGAAGGAGCCGTAGCACACGGCCACCACGGTGCAGGTGAGGCAGATGACGTTGTAGGGCATGCTGAAGTCTGGTGTTGGCAGGTTCACCAGCAGCGGCTCCGTGTACAGGCGCACAAAATAGCTGGAGCCATCAGAGGAAGGAAACCTGGGGAGTGGAAACAGGAAGAGGAACGTCAGCCCACACAGGGCCACTGCTTTGTGCTCACCAGATGGGATGACAGTGGCCACAGGCCCCAGGCTGCAGCACAGGCACACGCACAGTGAGGTGAAGAGAGGGCTCTGCTCCACGTCCACGTCCTTCATCGCAATCACACTGGGCACCAGGGCACTGAGCACAGATGAACTGAGGAGACAAAAACATGCCAGTGTCAGTCCTGCCAGCAAAGACATCCCCAGAGACCTGGGCAGCAAGTCCTGCGTCAGGCCCAGGAGGGGCTGAGGAGCTGAGGAATGTCATTACCCAACATAAAAGCCATGATTAGGGTCAGGTGGGTACTCTGTCCACTTCAACAAGGCCCTCTCAAACTGGATTGTGATCTTGGTGACGGAGTTGGCTGGCAGCTGGATCAGCATTTCCAAGAGGTGAGGCCGTCTCCGGTCCTGGGCTGGCTGGTAATGGATGTAACCTAACCCCAAAGAGATGCTGTCAATGGCACCAGGGGGACCTTGTGCAATCTCACATGGCCAGGGCATCTCCCATGGGGTGGGGGCTCCTGATTCCACTGTCCTGAGAGAGTTTTTCTGGGCAAGCGAAGATGTAACCGTAGCAAAAAGCACGTGTTAGAGCTAAATCTAGCTGGTCTTTAGAGCTGATGACCCATAAAAGTCAGGTGTTCATAAGGAAAGTTACAAATGCAAAATAAAACCCACTCATCAGTTTTAAATTGAGCCTCCTGTACTACAAAAATTAATTCACTTTGGTTTACACCCTTGTTGGATTATGAAACACCATCCACGTGCCTCTTATAAAACAGACTTAGTAGTCTCATCTGCTGTGAGCACTGAACTCAAGGACAGGAAAACATCCTAAGATGTTTTATTTCACAATCCAGATTCTCAGTGATCACTGGGGCCCGAGGGAGGGGCTAAACCCTCTCTGGAATGAGCCGCTCATGCCAAGGAAATCGGGTGGCACGTGCTCCCAGGAGGGTTCACTTACTTGGCTTGTTTTCCTTGCCCTTGGTGATGATAGTGAGGGTGTGCACGTAGAGCCGCAGGTACCAGGGCACAGTCTCCAGCAGGATCACGGGGAAGGCCCGGTAGGGGTGGGTGTTGTAGATGAGAGTGCAGATCTCGCCGGTCTGCAGCCCGTACCCACCCACGTACCGCTGGGCGTGGAGCACGGGGATGGGCATCTCCGCTGCGGGGCACAGAGGAACACCAATGGGGGGCTTTAGGCCTGGAGCCCTGGCCAGCAGTGCAGATGGAGTGAAGTTCTGCTCACTCACAGCTGTCTTGGGGCCGCTTCCACTTCAGCTGCACGTTAAGGCTGCGAGATGTGTTGAAGAGCGAGGGGCTCAGCAGGTCATAGACAGCGTAGGTTTTCTTGTCTCCCTGGACAACAGCTTCGTGTACGGATGTTGGAGGGGGTGTCACTTCCAGTAGCTCCTTTTCCTGAGAAAGCAAATGGGCTATGAAAGGAAAAGTGCCCCTTGAAGTAACTGGCAGTGCTGGGCAAAGCCCCTCCAGCTGGCCCCCAGCTTTCCCACCCACCTGAGGTGGCAGCTCAGTGCTCTCATTAACACCAGCAGGCTCATCCCCACTGCCATGGGCAGAGCAAGGAAACTGCCTCCCATTGTTAGCCCTGCAGGGCTCCCAGGGGCTGGGCCGTGCAGGGGGTGCAGGTGGGGATGTTTCAGAGCCACACGAGGGAGCAGGGGGTGCTCTCTGGTCCGTGAGCTTACCTTGTTCTTGGGGGAGATGTCAACGTAGACTTTGCTCTGCGACGCCAGAGGACAGGCATCGGTCAGTGTGCGAGAGAACATCTTGAAGAGGGACCAGTCTGTGGGAAGCAAAGTCAGTGGCAGGCAGTGAAGTGCTGCAGGCTGGGGGCACTCGAGCACCACAGTGCACAACCCCCAGGCTTACCTTTCTTTCCTTGACCGCTGGAAAAGACATCAAAGACCACAGTGAGGGTCTGTCTGAGCTCCCAGGACACAGCCATGCAGGAGGCATCCTGGAAAACAAAGAGACAAGTGGCTCTGATCACGCCTTCTGGAGGGTCACAACACCAGGACAGAGCTGAAACTCCACCAGGACCACCACTGGGATGCAGGTGAGCCCAGAGCAGCAGGACAACAGCTGTGTTAGACACAGTGAACCCACGGCAGCAGAGCTGGGCAAACCAGTGTGTCACCTTACAGCGTGACAAGGAGGCTGTGGATTCTCTGTTGGGATGTTCAGGGAGGGAGCTGAGCCTGCAGCTTACCCTGCAGACGGGGCGGATGTGCACTGCCTGTGAGTGGTAGCTGCTGTGGAACAAGCGCTCGGCCTTCAGCAGCACAGCGAGCCCGGCCTGCAGGGAGCAGAGGAGAGACTCAGCCCCTGCCCTGCCCTCTGCTCCCATGGGAGAAAGGCCTGGCTGAGACTTCATGTTTCATTGGGAGTGACCCAAGGAGGCAGCAGGACTTGCTGTTACCTTTGAGCCACAGGGGAGCAGCTTCTTCCAAGGCGTGAGGTTCTCTGTGCAGACGACTTCCCGGGGCAGCACGGCGTATCGCAGGAGATGGTGGTCTGTCCCTGGGAGGGAGCTGGAGGGTCAAGAGCCTGGTACTGCCACAGGCTGTTCCACCCCACACCCACCACCCTCTCAATGTGCCCCAAATGCCATGAGCTCCATCGGGAATACCTCCCACTCTGTTCAGAGTGATTTGGAAAGAGTAAGGATGTGCGTGTAAGGATGTATCCTAGCAATTTTTTTTCACGAGGGCCTTAAATCCTGTAGTTCTCATTGTTTCATAAAATACTTTTCAGAGAGACAGACAAGGGCCTGGGAGCACCTGCCATGTACTGCTTGTGAGCTTCCTCTGTTCAAATGCAAGGCCTGTTTGCAGGGAGAGGAAACACTTCGAGGAGGAGGTTAACAGACCCTATTGTACCCAGACCCAGAGTCACTGCAGGACCTGCACCAGAATCCTGGCAGTGGCACAGGGAAGAACGAGAGCAAGAGGCAAGAGTGAGAGGGCAGAGCAGGGCTCACCGTTGGCTAAGCCCAGGGGTTTGAAGGATGCTGTTGGAATAACTGTGTTGGTTGAGTCAATGAAGTTGAGGGAAGCACAGAATATTCCCGAGAGGATGTTGCTCAGTTCTTTCCAGGCTTTGTCAACACTGTGTGAGAACAGATACCAGAGTTTGCTGAGCAGCTCAAATCCTTGGAACAACAAGCATTAAGTCAGTAACATTCAATAAACAGGACACTTGTAGGGAAGAGAGAGCTCTGTGAGTCCCCACAGAGCTGCTGCAGCTTGAAAAGGGGCTGAGTGCTACGGGACATGGTGACAGATACTGGATGGGAGTGAAAGGAAGTGAGTCATGGATGAGAGGTCAAGACATAACCCCATCCCATTAGTGCAGTGAGGGGTTTGTCAACACAGAGCCCACAAAGGAATTACTTTAGTGCCCTCAGCACCACATCCTGCCCTGTGCACTGAGTGGGATAAGTTCTGCTTTTTTTTAGAGCTACTCCTGGCATTCCGGGCCCTTTATTCCAGCAGACATTTTCCACCCAGGAGACCAATTCACACAAGGCAGCTGCCTCCTTAGAGATGAGCCACAGCTCCTGGGATCGGTGGCCATGGAAGGACCCGGGGGAACAGATCCACGGCCAGGGTACCTACTCGGTGACTGTGGGCTGGAACCAGACCCAGAGCTCGGCGCCGGCGGGTGCCTGGAGGGGCGGCTGCCCCCAGAACCGCGTGCGCCAGAAGCCCTGGGTGAGGGCGAGGTGGAGTTCCCGCACACCCAGCGCCGCCACCAGCCGCCCCAGCGCCTTCGGGAACAGCCTGTAGTGAGAGACTGTGTGGGCAGCATTAGTCCCTGCCTGCGTCATCCCCCATCCCTGCCCCTGACGTAACACCAGGGCCTGGCCAAGCATGACGTCATCCCCTGACACTGCCCCTGCTTTCACTATCACGTGGAACCCACTTGCACCCCCCATCCCAAGCCCCCTGGGGGTGTGACGTCACCGCAACTCTCGGCCTCCCGCAGCCCTACTGTGCCCTGCCCTGCTCGCCTCTGACGTCACTCGCCCCTGACGTCATAACCCAACGCAAACCATCACACCGCCGTGGCCCCGCCCCTGCTCCGCGCCCCAGCCAATAGCGGCCCGGTCCGCCCCACCGCCAGCCAATAATAGCCCGGTCCGCCCCCCAGGTCAGCCAATAGAGGCCCGGTCCGCCCCGGCGCGGCACGCCCTACCTGCGCCCCGCTGCAGGTCCGCGTCCCACCGCGTGCGGAACTGGAAGGTGGCGGCCACGTCCCCGGTGGGCAGCGGGCTCAGCAGCAGCTCCTCCCGCAGCTCGTCCCGCCGCTCCCGCCCCGTGCCCGCCCGCCCGGGGCCGGGACACGCCGCCAGCAGCAGCAGCAGCACCGCCGCCGCCGCCATCCCGCGGCCCGCCCGCCCCGCGCCGCTTCCGCTTCCGCCCGCCAATGGCGCGGCTTCCGGGGGCCCGTTGAGACGTGGGCTATGGAGGCCATCCATCCGTCCGTTCTCCTTCCCCCCCTCCCTCCGGGCCGCGGCGGCTGCCCCTGCCTGGGGCCGAGACCGGGGACCCGCCGAGGGGCTGCTGCACGGAGCTGGAGCCTCCGCGGGGGAAGCGCCTGCCTGGCTGTGCCTGCGCCCGCCCCCCGCCCGGCAGCGAGCGCCGCTGTTTGCACGGAATAGTCGGAGCTGGAGGGACCACAAGGATCACCGAGTCCATCTCTGCTGGTCTAGGGGGTGCGAGGGGCTCCCGGGGGCTCCCTCCCCCCCGCCTGTGACGTTGGTGCTGCAGGGGCAGCCCCTGAGTTTGGGGTTCCCTGCGGGGGCTGTGCCTGTCCCGGCTCCCTTGCTCGTCCCAGCCCTTCCCGCTGCTGGCGGCTCTCCCCCGCTCCGTGACGGCTCCTTTCCGGAGGGCAGCGTCTATCTGCAGGTGCAGAGCCATCCGGGAGCCCCCCCCTCCGAGCCCGGGGCCACCCCTGGGGGAGGAAAAGGGCAGCCACAGCAAGGCAGTGACAGTCCCGTGGAGCTCACACCGACTCCCGTTCTGGCTGGTTATTCCCCGTGATGATTTGAGAGTACTAATGGTTTGCTCCAGTAGGAAATAAGCATAAAAATTGTGACAACATGGGGTTGTCGCTTACCAGGTGCTACACCTATTCAATTACCCACTTACTTGCTTAGATCTAAGGTCTTCATGCAACATTAACTTGGAATCAAATCCCATTGACTCAGTGTTTGTAAAGGATAAGGAGTTCCTTTATAGCTCTTTTTTTTCCCTCTTGCTTATTTTACAGCTTTTTTTTTCCCCTCTTGCTTATTAGGGGCATCACATGAAACCAAAAAGGTAGCATGCCCAGAAAAAAAAAAAAAACAAACAGGTCAAATTTCTTTACATGTTGCTTGTTGGGTTTCTTTTGTTTCTTTTTTTCAAGCTGGGCAACTCCTTGCAACAAGATACTGGTAAGTAATAAAGGTTTAGATGCATTTTGGTAGGTAATTGAAGGTAAAAACATCCAGCCAGAGCTATTAATTACCCTGTACCTACTTTGGGAGTCCGTGTGGCAGGACCCGAGAAGTCTTGAAGCCTGGCCCTTGCTTCTCTTCTCAACCAATTTCCCATCTAATAAACAGCTGAAGGCAGAACATGCAACATATTCATGCTGCAATATAGACATGGAGCACTCCAGCTGGTGTCAGGTGGGTTGGCTGACAGGAGTGCAGGGGTGTCTGAACACACTGCAGGAAGCAGCCAGGATGAGGAGCATTCCCTGGCTCCTCTTGCTCACCCCTCAGGCTCCTTTCCCGGTAACCACGGCTGTGCTGACACAGCCAGAGCAGGGACAGCCCTTTCCTGGGCTGCAGCCACTGATAGTGGCAGTGCCAGCTTTGTGCCCAACTCCTCTTGGCCTGGCCTGCAGGGACCAAGCTGCAAAGTGGCTTCATGTTGATGCTGTTCCTTCACTCCTCCAGAGCAGCCTCCAGCCAGGGCTGCTGTGCTGGGGGAGCAGCAGCGTCTGGTGCTTCATGTGCTGGTGTTCTCCACTCATCCCACCTGTGTGGGAGATCCCCAGTGTGCTCCTGGCGGGTGGTTCCAGGTCACCATCCCACCAGCCTGCTCAGGTTGTGTCTGTGCTGGCTCCCTCCCTCCTGGAGGCACAGCCCGGGTTCCTCAGCAGGGTGACCTGCTGCACTTACAGCCCTTCTCTGCCAAGGTCTGTGCTGTCTGCTCAGGAACCATCCCTGGGCTGTGCAACAGGAGGTTTTGTTTGCTCCTGTGTGGCACCCTTGGCACGCTGGCTTTGCACTGCTCTCCCCCCTCTGATCCCCTCCAAACCCTCACCCGGCGCTGTTCTCTCCCAAAGACACACACACCCACTGCTTGGTTAGATCAGTGTTATTTCTCCGTGTGCAGTGTTATTTCTCTGTTGTTAAGTGCTTGTCTGGGAAAAACCTTTGTCAGTAGAACAGGGGGAACTGGGGTCCCAAGGGATGGCTTTCTGGGAATGGTGGGGCTGTGGGATGCTCAGCATTTTTTGGGGGGGTGAAGCAAGGAATGTTAGCAGCAAAGCCTGAAGAGTTAATTTTGGGAGCTTACAATACCCCTTTCCTTCTCCTTTTGGCTGCCAGGAGAACCCGTGGAGGGAGAGGAGGGGAAAACCATCTCTCCCCTCTGGCAGGGCAGCAGTCCAGGAAGGGGTTTGCTGAGCACCAGCAGCTTTCCTTCCTCTGGGCTGGCAAGTCCGTGTGGAGGAGGCTGGGAGCCGGGCAGAGCTGCCTGCTAGCTTCTTGCCACCTGCTCTTTGGAACTGTCCTCCTGCAGGTCCTCCTCATCCGACTGCACCACGGGGGTCTCAGCCCCCTCCTCACTGGTGTCCAGGCTGTTCAGATCCGTGGAGGCCGAGGACGTGGAGGAAATGCGAGACTTGCTCTCGGCTGCGTCGGGCACTTGCAGGGTGATCTCCTCTGGGCACTGGCTGGCATCTGCCCCTGGAGGAGAGAGCAGTGTGAGAAATAAAAAGCCTTCTGGAGGTTTATTGCTCCCAAGGCTTCATGGACAGCCCCTCCAAAACGCATGTTTTATTCCTCGGCAGGCTGTGCATTCCTGGCTGCTCCCCGTGCGGCCGCTGTGGCCGTTCCCCACCTCACACCCCCGGCTTGGCTCGGGCAGTTGCTGCACATTCCTTCCCCGGTTTTGGCAGCGGAGCTGTTTCCGTCTCACATGAAGCACAGCTCAGAGCCGTGCTGTGTGAGGCTGCAGCAGGCCAGGAGATGTTTGGCCTGACCTCACTGACCTGTGTGCGTGGAGGAAGGTGTGGCCACCCTGGGCTCTCCCTGCCCTCTCTGGGATCTGGCTGGGGGTTGGAGGGGTTCTGCAGCTTTCCCACTCAGCACAGTGAGCTGCAGCACAGTGGGGGCCTGGGGACTCATGACTAAACACTGGCTGCTCCAGAGGCACTTCAGGACAAGGGAATTTGACCCATGGACAAGGGAGGTGCCTGAGCTCTCCTGTTTCTGCAGCACAAGGTTTTTACAGAGGTCTGTATGTCTGGGCTGTGGAGCTGGATACTGACGTGGAGCAGCCCGGGGTGAGATCCCTCCAACCTCACAGACCCCAGCACCAAGTGTCTCCCTTTGGGTGGGTGTGGATCTGCCTGCAGGGTGGCCAGGGCTGAGGAACCAGCCAGTGTGGGCACTGGGGGCAGGAAGGGCTTCCAGCCTGGCCCACAAAAGGCCAGGACTGCACATACCTGGCAGGGATCCAACAATGCTGCTCTCCTCTGTCCCACAGCCCAGAAACACATCCACTGTGTCCTGGTCTGACAGGTCCATCATGTCCATCTGCTCCAGCATGTCCACATTCACCTCCATGGAGGAAATGCTGCCTAAGGGAGCTGCAAGAGATAGAGCCCAGTGAAAAGGTGGGTGCTAGTGCCAGGTAAAGGGCACCATCAGCACTGTGTAGGTAGGACCCTGAGGAGGGAGACCAGCCTTACCACGGGGAACTGAATTCTACTTGCTGGTAAGGGACCCCCAGGAAAATCATGTTTCCTTAAAACATCCCTCCTGAAGCCCCTGCTGTCTCGCTGCAGTCCTTGTCCCTGCTCCAAACTGCTGTCTGGAGGAGCCTGCCCGAAGCCAGTGACTCTGCAGGGCGCCAGCTTGGGTACCCGTGTGCAAGTGCCTTCAGTTAAGTGGTGTGAGTAATGCACAGCACAGCACACCCACACACAGCCTGTGTGGTCCTGTCTCGGTGCAGGACATGCGTGTCCCCACTGCCTGGGGATGTCCCACCCATCTCTAACCCCTGTGTCATTGTTCCCTGAAACCCCCCAGCCCCGTGCTGGTGCCCACAGCACTTACGTCTCCGATGCTCTATCTGCAGGTGAGACATCGGGAAGAAGAAATCCACGTCATGCTGGAAAACCTCCTCAAAGAACTTCTGCCGGTCCCGTAGTTTGAGCTGCTGCTGCTGCATTTGCTCCGCATCCAGGCTCCGCTGGGCCTGCTCCATGTCGGCTGGGAAGAAAGGGGAGGAGAGTCAGGCCAGACAGGGCTGTCTGAGCCCTTCTGTGCCAGCTCACACCGTACAGCTGTGCTGGGGGGCTGGTGAGTCCCCTCTGCTCTGCTTTACCAGCACACACTGAGTTAGTCACCGTGGGTAGATGTTACACACCGGCACGGCAGCGTCACCAGCACATGCTGTGTGGAGCCTCACTCAGATCCTGCTCCTGAGGTGCAAGGCAGCCAGGAATAGGGAGCTCATATGCTCACGACTGCTGGAGGGAATTATCAGAGGGGAAAGGGTGCTGGTGTGAGATGAGCGCACGTTCGAGTTTCAGTTTCCTTGTTACCAAACCAAGGGCTGTCTGTGAATGCTAACAAGCAGGGGAGCTCTGAGGGACGAGAACTGGCGTTAGTACTCCAGGGTTTCTGGGCTGAGGGATGCATAAGGAACAAAAGCCGCTCGCAACCCTGTCACCCCTGCCCGTGCACACCCCCGCCGCCACCGCTGCTATAAATACGCTGCACCCACGCTCGCAGGCTCCCACTCACATCCCTGCTCACAGCCAGCTTGGCTTCTGCCTGCACAAACATTTTCATTCCTGCAATTCCTCACGCAGTTCACCTCCGGTGCCTGTGTCCCTGGCTCACTGGAGGGACTGGTGGGAGCCCTGGGGCTGTTGCTGAAGGAGCTCGTTGCTCATCCCTGAGCCTGGTAACTCCCTTTTGGGTTGAGTACCAACAACAGCAAGGACCCAAGTGGCACAGAGGGTTGTGGCTGGTGGCCCCGGCTGTTCCCAGGCTGGTGTTTGACCTCAGCCATTCCATATTTCCTCTCTGCTGCTCTTGGCCCAGCCGGCACAAGGAAAATGTGATTACTGGAGCAGGCGGTGCAGTAACCAAGGAAACCAAACAAACATCCTCTGCTCTGCCTGAGCACGGCCCAAACCCTCTGCTCCCCCAGGCTGGGGAGCAGCATCCCCACCCCGTCTGGCAGGAGCAGGGGCGAGCACAGCAGAGGGGCTGGCTTTCAGCAGCATGGAGCAGCACAGGACCCAAATGGGAGAGAGGTGGTGAGCCTGGTGAGGTGTCCTGGAGATCAATGTCACATCTTCCTGAGAGCCCTTCCAGGGTTTCTCTGCACTCCGTTTCTGGGGCATCCTTCAGTGAAACCCCATCATCTGCAGGTGGCTGCCCCTGCGGGCTGGGTTGTGCTGGCAGCACTGCGTGGGGATGCACCATGACTCAGTGCCAGTCACCATCCGCTTTCTGGAAGAGGCTCTGGTCCTCCTCTGGCTGCTCAGCGTCTTCCTGCACCGCCTGGGGCAGCACTCCTGGCTGCCTGAAGGGATCTCTGCCTTGGTATGTCTGACCAAAGCAGTGGTGCCGAGGCTCGGTGTGCTGTGCAGGACCCGGGGTAAGAGCTGTGGTGCCAGGGAAGCTTTCCTGCCGGGAAAGCTGCCTCACCATCATCAGCAGCCCAGTGCCACTGGGGTACAGCAAACACCTCTGGCCACCCTGTGCCATCTGCAGAGCAGAGTGGGGGACAAGAGGGGCTGATCAAGGCACCGATTACAAAGCTGACTCCCTTCAGCAGCTGGAGCCAGCCCTGTGCTGACTGTCCCAGGCAGAGCTGTGTCCCCAAGGCCAGCTGTGCTGAATCCATGGCAAACTTCCACAGTTCACCACACTGAGGAGAGCCCTAGGGAGGCTGGGCTCAGGGCACAGGGTGTGCTGGCTCCTGGATTCAGGGTGACAGACCAACTCTTCGTGGGACACCTTGCCAAAGGGACCCCAGTGTGAGGTAAGGAAAAGTCTCTAAATCCTCCTGCAGTGCAAAGACAAAATAAACCCAAATGCTCTCAGGTGCTGTCCCAGGTGTCATAAGTGTGTGCTATTAATGTTCTCACTGCCCGTATCTCCCCAGCACGTGACCGATACTCGTAAAGGTGCTTGGGGAGAGGGAGGACAGGCAGCTGGAGGCAGCATTCCTGTGGGCGCCAGGGTTTCTCTAGAGGGAGAAATTAGCAGGACCTGTTTATGAACTTGTTTTCGAGCTGTCGCCGGGGAGTTGGGCACGAGCACTGAGATCCCATTATGTAAGGAAGGCCGGCAGCGGGAGGCAGCAGCTGGGGCTGTGCTTGGCCCTGCCTGACCCGTGACCGCGGTAAGAGCCGGGGACGGAGCCTTCCCCCCCTCCCGGGGCTCTTCCGGGCCCCGGGGGAGCGAACAGCCCTGCCAGTGTCGCTGCCTCTCAGCAACCCTTGCCGGGGAAATAAAGGAGCACGGCATTCCCTGCCGCGGCCCTTGCCCATGTGACGGCCGGTCACCAGCCGTGGGGATTGTCTCATCCGGCTGGCATGTTCCCACCGCGGGACACGTTCGCACACACAATGCGGCCCCTGTGCACCGTGGGGGATCTGTCGGTACCTGCTGGTGGCCTGGCTTTTTTGCTATTGTCATGGTTATTACCACAGCCCGCTCGGCCGGGGGGCTGGAGGCTGATCAGCATTCAGAGCCAGGCTCTGCCCCGCTGGCTGAACCGCCCAGCGCGGGCACCGAGAGCCCCGCTGCCTTCGGAGCCTTCCGGCTCTCACGGCTTGTTAGCCAGTGCAGCTTGGAGAGGAACCGGGGCCAAACACTGCTGCAGAGTTTGGGTGGGTAGGGCAGGGCAGGATCCCCACCAGGAAGTGCAGGCAGGGATTTCCTTCTCACCTGCTCCGAGGACGATGGTCCCGCTGGCCCCTCTGCCCTGCCAGGGCCACCCCTCACGCAGTGTGGGCTCGTGGCTACGCTGTGGTGGGGAAAGGTGTGGGAGGGCTGGCTGAGAAGCAAAGCTCTGCAAGCTGTCCCATCCACACCCTCGCCCGAGTGGGCTGGGAGAGGAGCAACTCCAAGGTGCAGTTAGCACGGGGCAAGGGTCAGGCAGGGCTGGAGGGTGCAGGGAGCACCAGCTCAGGGTGCTTCTGACCCTGCATCCGGGCCGGGAGTGGGGCACGTTTCAATCATCTGGCTGTGTTTCCACTGGGAGTGGATGCACTTTTCATTCCTCCTTGGCCCATGGGATCCCCCCTCTGTGCTGGTAGATAGGAGGGGTGTATTTGGTGTGGGAGAAAGCTTGTCAGTGAAGGCACAAGGCCAAGAGAGGATGGGGATGGCCTTTTCCTGAGGCCACAGCTCTGCAATACCTCACAGAGATTTCAAAGGATTTAAAAATAATCTGGGCTGTGAAAGGGACAGCGGGGTGCTGGGGAGGTGAGCAGAGTTTAAGTATGGGTTGCTCCAAGCATGGGCCAGTTCCCTGGTGAATGAAAGAGCTAGAGTAGGCTGGCTTTTGCTCTTCTCCCTGAGCTTTCCTGGAGCCCAAACCTTTGACTCTGCTCCTCCAGAGAAGCCTAGAATGTCCCACTGCTGCCCAGCTTGGCAGAGTGCACCTTGCCCTCCTGATCCCTACGTGCAGGGCTGTGAGGAGATGGCTGGGGGACGATGCAGCTCCTCAGCTGCCACAGCATCCTCTGGGAGGCTCTGCAGAGATGGCTTTTCCCTGTCACCCTGCCCCAGCACAACCCCCGTGGGACAAGGGTAATTCCCAAGGGCTTTCAGCTCCTTCAGTCTTGGAAGAAGTGGATGGTGTGGAGAGCTGGGAATGCCCCAGAGAATCACTCGGGGGCAGGCCGTGCAGAGACGGGATTCTGGACGCGCCGGCTGCCTGAGCGTTAATTCCCTGCACGGTTCTCCATCGGCACGTCTGACCTCGTGCTGCAGCACAGCAAAAAATAACCGTAGCCCTGGTGAGAGGAAATGCACCAGGCGAGTGCGAGGGAGGCAGTGGTTTTGGCAGAGCTGCTTGCCGGGAGAAGTGGGAAGGGGGAAGAACTGGAGAGGGAGGACATGACACCTCGTAACCCCTGTGTGTGCCGCGGTTTCATTGCCTGCACTCCTCCGAGCGATCTCCAAATCCCCTGCATCTCTGCACTAAAAATATCCCTCCCTGCCGCCCGGAGCTCCTTCCCCGGCAGAGGCTGTGTCATAAGACCCTGCTATTTGCGGGGCGCTGCTTCCTTTCATGCGAGAGAAGCGTGAGAACGGGGCAGCCAGGCGGGCAGCGCGGTGCCCGAGGCACGGCGGGCATGACCCGGGCACCGTCCCTGGCTGGCTGCCCCCCAGCAAGCCCCGGTCCCCCGGCTGCCGCTCGCCCCGCCACTCGCTGATGGCTTTGCTCTGCTCAGCATCCTCATACCCTCAGCCCCGTGGGTGCGGGGGGACTCGCTCCTGCCGGGAGCCCCCGGCACTCCGAGGGGTGCCGATGCCACTCCGCAACAGGTCCCCGATCTCAGGCCCTTCCCAAGGAAGGTGTCCCCCAAATCCCCCCGTTCCCCGAGCATCCCCGTCCCGGGCACGGCGCTCCCCGGGCAGCAGCCCCCGGTTCGAGCCTCCCGGGCAGCAGGTTGGTTCAGCGGCGGCTCGGGGCGGCCGGGCCGGAGGCTGCGGGGACGGCAGGGGGGTCACAGCGGCTTTGCGGGGCCTCAGGTGGGAGCTGCGGGGTGGTGGAGGGGATGTGGCACCCGAGCCCTGCCCGCCCGGTTCGGAGCCCCGCTCCCGCCCCGCCGAGCCCACCCCGCGGCCGGCACTTACCGGGCAGCCGCCGGCTGCGGCTCTGCGCGCCGGGCCCCGACATGCGGCTGCTGCGCCCGGGCCGTGCCGGGGACGGGGCTGGGCGCGGGGCTCGGCCGGGCCCCCCCGCCCCAGCGGCGCTGCGGGGCGGCGCTCGGCGCTGCGGGGCGGGCCCGGCGCGCCCATCACCGCGGCACCCGCTCCGCTCCTCCCGGCCGCTGCCCCGCCGCTGCCGGAGCCCCCCGGGAGTCCTGCGGCGGGGATGGGGTCTCCGGTCCCCATTTAGGATCACAGGCGCCCCGTGCGCGGCCCCTGGCCCCCGCGGAGAGCAGGGGCCCCCGTGCGCGGTACCCGCTCCTCACGGAGGGTCTCCACGTTCGCCGGGACGCACGGAGAGTCCCCGGCAGGGTCCCTGGCCCCCAGGGAGGGTCGCTGCAGCGGGGTCACCCCTCCACAGCCCCCTCGGGCAGAGCTCGGTACCCGCAGTGTCGGGCTGCGGTCTGGCAGGGGCTGTGCCACGGGTGGCAGGAGGTTGGTGGGGAGAAGGCGGGGGGAGGCAGGGGCTCTGCCTGGGCAGGGAGCACAGTTACCATTCATGCTTGTTTTTCCTTTGCTTTTCTTTACTTTTCTTCTCTGAACGCCCAACTCACGCGTTCACACGGGAGAGGACAGCACACTGCACGGATGGGTAAGGGGCTCCCTCCCCAGCTCACTCCTGGCCTTGTGAGACCCTCATCCCCAGCAGACCCCACTCTGGGGTGTTTTCTCCCACGTTCAGCCCTGCACATCAGGGCTGCTCCTTGGCAGAGGAGCGGACTTGGCCGCCCGCCTCCTTCCTGTGTCTCAGCAGGGTGAGTCAGTGCCTCGCAGTGCCCAGCGCCAGCTCTGCCCACTGCCTGGTCACTGCCAAGCCGGAGGGGGGGGCATCCACTGTGCCCTTTTACTCTGGCTGGAAGGGAGTTTCCAGTGTCTGTGGCGTGTCCCGCCTGTCCTGTTCTGAGTGTGTTCCTCTAACTGTCTGCATAACAAAAGATAACTCGGTATTGTTTGTGTCCCAGCTCTATTTTGGCTACTGTTGCTTTGCTGTCCCCCTCTACACCCCCTGGGACCTCCTGCTGCCAAAAACCGGCTTTGAGCTGGGGACCCGGAGCCTGCACCCTGTGCGCTTGCCCGTAGCTGCTGCCTTCAGCAGGTGGTTTTGTCCACCTAAATGTTGATCCCTATCTATAAGCACCCTCAGATCTGCCTGATGGTTTCCACCACAGTGTGGGATGCCAGCACTGTGGCTGGCAGGGACCAGGCTGGTGTAGCAAGAGTGGGGATTTATGGTCTCTGAGGAGCTGCAGCAGCAAATCTCTGCTGGGTACCTGCCAGCGCTGGCTTGCTCACAGCTCCCTGTGGCCTCCGGCTTCCCCACCGTCCCTGCTGCCCCCCTGCCCTGCCCTGCCTTGCCTTGCCAGCAGGGAGGCGAGCAGGCAGGGCCGCGGGATTAGCTCAGGTCTCTGCTATGTGACATGTCTGTGTCGATTGGCACCAGTTACTGCTGCGAGGCGTGGGGGCTGTTTGTGCACACACGAGTTTCCGGAGCACCCAGAGTTCCCTCGGGCTCACTGCATCCCAAATCCCCGCTGTGGGGACAGCACATGAGGGTGCTGCCCGTGCAGAGTGACACGTTCCCAGGCCCCTCACTGCTGTGGCCCCTCCGTCCTGCCTTCCTGGGAGGGTGTTGGAAAAGCAGTGATATCATCTGCACGGAGCCTGACTCATCCTGGCTCTCCAGCACAAGCCGTGCCGCTCAGCGGGGCACACATTTTATTGCAATTAAACCATTGCAGGCAAGCCAGCTCCACGTAATGATTTTTTTTCCCCTCATAGCAAAGCGTGCCTGCCCCCGGCCAAAAGGTGAGAGGGGACAGAGGTGACGCTGGAGTCAGTGGAGAGTCTCCACTTCTGGTAGGGAGCCCTAAGAATAAGCCTTGCCAGGTACCTGCAGGGTCTGTCTCAGCTGCTGCAGCATCCCTGCCTCCCTTGTGCCTCCAGTGCAGGCTCACAGCACTGTCTTGTGTCAACAACCCTCACCCTAACCACAAGTGTTCAGGTCCCTGGGTCACCAGCCTGGGTTGGAATGACACCTATTGTCTCCACGACACAGAGCCCAGCTCCTGCCCATATCCCCAGGGGACCAGCATCGAAGTGCACCTGTCATCAGGAGAAAATGTAAGGTGACATGTTCCTCCTGACCTTCCCACTCAGGTTTTTCCCGTCTCTTAGAGGTTTGGGAGGTGAGTCAGGAGTTGTGGGGTGAGGATGGAGCTGGGGAGAAATTGGCTGCTCAGGGAAAGGCAAACCAGTTCCCGGTGCAGGTGAATCATTTGCTGGTGAAAATAGATCTTATTCTCTAGGAGGCGTGCGTGGATGGGGCTGGGAGTGAGCTGCAGCTTGACTCCACCAGGAAATTGTGGAGTCAAGAGAAAAACAAGGGGCAAGGCAAGGCAAGGCTGCTTTCCCAGTAAATGAGGCGATACATCTCAGGGAAGCAGCCTGCAGCAGGCAAGGCTCCAGCAACTCATGGCCCTGTGGCTCCCTTAAAAGGGGCGATTTCAGCCTGAGATGGTGGGGAGACAGAAGAGCCGTAAACACCCTCGAAGGAATGTGGCTGCTGAGAAACGGAGCATCTCCGCGGGTGAGGAGCGGTGGGGGGAGCCTGGATGGCGTTCACAGCACCGCCCTGTGCCAGGAGCCAGCCGGCTCCTTGGCCATGCCCTGTCCCAGGGGAAGGATCCCAGTCCCAGTGCTAAAGGTCTGGAGCCTGGGGGAGGCTCCTGCGAAGCCCTGGGATTTCGTGTCCCCACATCCTGGGGCCCCAACCCATGGTTGCTGCTGGCATGGGAGCTGCTAGAGCTGGGAGGGGGTGTGCAGGCAGCAGAACATCCAGCTCCAGCTCTGGGTGAAGAAGGGGCATTCCTGGAGCACTTGGGCAGACACCTGAACAGAGTGAGGGGAAGTCCTGCATCAGGCTGGGCTGAGGGAAGCCCCCTTGCCCTGCACTCTTGCCTTCTTGCCCCATAGTTTGGGCAGGCTGGATCCTTCCCAGCCATGCTGCAAGCCATGTTCAGCAGTGATGTGTTTGCCCCCAGTAAATGCACCAACTTCACTGGGCCAGGCAGCTTTTTTTAATCCTCCTGCATCAACAGAGGTGATAAAGGCCTTGCAGCATGTCAATGGCAGAGCTGGGGTTCACCTGTTCCAACCCTTCCCAGCCATTGAACCCCTTTGTTGAAGAAGTCAGGTACTGATCCAGCCCTCAGGAATCCAGGAGCCACTCAGGGCTGGCCAGTTCTGCTCTGCAGGAACATTTCCAGGGCTCTGGAGTTGCTTTGGGTAACAGGGGCTGTGGTAGTGCAGAGGATGGTGGCTTGTGTTGGGGACTGCCACATACCCTGCGTGTGGGGATGCAGTGGCACCTCTGGGTCAGACACTCCCCTGCATATCCCAGGCTGGTGGCACATGGAATGTGCATCAACAGCCTGACTGAAATAACTGTGCCACTTGCTTGTCTTCCAAGACCAATGGAGATGGGGCACGTGGTGCTTGTCTGTAAATAAATTTTTGCCAGAGTGACACGGATGCTGTGTCCCCATTCCCAGGGTTTGCTTTGGAGCCTGTGCTTGTTGGAGCACAGGGATCTCTGAACTGAGATGGGGGATGGCCCCTTGGCCTGGCCCAGGCACCCCATGGAGCAGCTCCAGGGTGGGTGACCAGCCCCTGCAGCAAAGCCCCCAAAGCAGGCAGGAAACCTCCTGCTTCCCTTCCTGTGGGAGCAAAGGGGACTCCTGGGGTGAGAGCCGGGATCAGGCCGAGGGGATGCAAAATCCCAGTGGATGCCCTGAAGGCCATGGCAGCCTTGGGAATGGCTGGAGGCAGGATCTGGACAGAAGGTTTTGGAGCTGTAGGTGCTGATGTTTAAGGCTTTGAACCTCCAAGCTCTCCGGGCTTTGCTTCCCACCCTGCATTGACTTAACCTGTGCCAGTCCAGAGCCCAAAGCCCAGTGAGGAATCCTTGCCCTGCCTGGATTCCTGCTGCTGGCAGCGGGCACAGGCCCATGTCCCCCACTCGGGGGGACACGTGGGGTGGGCAGTGCAGGCTGTGATGGGGAGGGGCTGGGGGGCTTTGGTGTGAGGGTGCTGGTGCCGGGGTGCCATGGGCCCCATGGGTGCAGGGTCCTGGAGGGGGTGCAGGGGGTGGGAGCCGTGGGTGCTGCAGAGAGCGCCGGGGGATGCGATGCTGGGAGGGGCAGGGGTGCGGGATCCCGGAGGTGCGGGGGCTGGGCCCGGGGATGCCCCCGAGCGCTCGTTAGCCTCGGCCCAGCCTCCTCCTTAATTAGCCGCGGCCGAAGCCGCTTATTAGCGGCGACCGGGGTCGGGTGCCCTCCCCGCGGAGGCGGGAGAGAGGGGAGCGCTGCCGGCCCCGGGGGTGCGGGCACCGGCAGCGGGGCTGGAGCCCGAGCCCGGGCGGAGCCGGCGGCGGGATGGGCCAGCGGAGGGGTCCGGCCGTGCTGCTCCTCGCCCTGGGTGAGGGGGTGTCTGGGCTGTCTGGGAGGGGGTCGATGCCATGAGGGCTCCCTTCCTTTTCTCCCTCCTTCTCTTCTTCCCTCCCTCCCTCCTTCTCTCCCTCCATCCCGGGCCGGGTCCTTGCGGCTCTCCCCGGCCGTGCCCCCCGCCGGTCCCTGCCCGCCGCCTCGGGCCGGGAGCTCATCCCGGGCAGATTGGGCGGGGGTCACCCCGTGCCCACCGGGCTCTCGGCGAACACCGGCAGCGCCGGGCTCGGGCGGGGGCCGGCGGGGGCTCGGGGCCGTCCGCCGTGGCAGGGGCCGGGACACCCCAGGGCGGAGGTGGGCTCCATCCCCAGAGATGCCCTGCTCACTTGGCCCCCCGGTGCTGGCAGGGCACCTGGCCGGGCTGCTGGCAGCGGGACCCGCCTGCGCCGACGCTTACCGGGGCCTCTCGGACTGCGTCCTCAAGCTGGGGGACAGCATGGCCACCTACGAGGAGGAGGAGGGCATCGAGCTGCAGGGGCTGCACCGAGTCTGCAGGTGAGTACAGTGCATGGCCAGCGTGGCTTTTGGTATTGCCCTTGTGTGAAGTCTTCTCCTCCAGCCCTCCCGGGTCCTGTCGTGCCTGCACATACCCATGTGTTCCACACCTTACTCTGCTTTCAGATAGACCTGGTGAGCTCCCTTCCTTTGTCTGTCCATCTGTCCATCTCCTGCTTATCTCCCACTGGAGTTTGTCTCCCTGGTCAAGGAGCTCCAGCCCCTAGAACTTGTCCTGCCAGCCTCTGCACTCCTGCAGCAGGGAGGAGCAGGGCTGGTGGGACCTGACCCGCTCTGCTCCCCAGGAAAGTCTCCCCTGGACCCCGGGTCTCAGGCAGCGATGTGCAGGTGGCTGCTCTGCCCCAGGGCCCAGCGCTACCAGGAGCAGCCTGCACCCAGCCCCTGGTGGGTCCTGCTGCCAAAGCCAGCCTTGTCCCTCCCGGCCCTGACCCTTTGTCTTTCAGGCTTGGATTTGCCCAGACCTGGTTTTCCTAAGTTTGTAGCGATGCCCTGAGATGATGGTGTCAGGAGAGTGTTAACTTGAGCAGAACTGAAGAAGGGCTGGGTAAGGAGGGGTGGTGGTGGGCAGGTTTGGGGAAAGAAGCAGCAAGGTGGAAGTGTTTGCAGAGATGGAGGCAGCCCTGTGTCCCCAGCAGTGAGCTGTGGGGAGTGAACAGGAGTTACAAGGAAATGCAGACAGCAGTGAAGGGAAAACCCACATGCCTGGGGGCAGTGGAAACCTGGCAGGGCCAGGCAGAGGACTGAGTGCCCTGGGATCAGGTTTTCCAAGCTGCTGGAAACCATCCTCTGGGCTGTGACCTGCTCTGTATTCCCCCTTCTCCAGGAGACAGCCTGGCTCAGGATGAACAGTGTCTCTGGGACGTGCCTAAGGCTGGGTTGAAATGGGGCCTGCTCTGGTTTGGACAGCAATTGATACCTTTTTTGTTTTGTTAAATGAGGCTTCTTGGTATGAAAACACACCTGAGCAGGCAGCCCAGCCCGTGCTGCTGTTGACTGCTGGAGGAGCAGCAGTGTGAAGCTCCTGTGAAATGTGCAAATTGAGGTTTTCTGACAGCTCTGGGGCACAAACCACTGAAGAACAGGTCCTGGGATCTTCCTTGCTCTGCACCTTCAGGGACATGCCAGCTTCTTCTCCTGGTCCTAATGCACTGCTAGCCAGGCTTGCTGTGCCTGGAGGAGCAAGCTGATGATGTCCCTGCTCCCTGCCAGGTACTTCTGAATTATTTGCCTTTGACCCTCAGTCTTATCCACCACTGTTTGCATTCCTGGTGCTGTGGTCCCCTCTCCAGGAGTGTGGGTGAGGAATGGACACGGAACCAGGAGCTGCCGTGGGAGCTGGTGGTGTCTCAGCTCTGTGTGGTGCTGCCCTAGAGCAGCAACTCGCTTACCAACAGTCTGCCTGAGCAGATGGGGGCTGTGAAGGGTGAAGCACTGGGAATTGCCATCCTGCTGAAAGCCGATCCAGGCAGGAGCTGCCATCCCCCTTCACCTTCCTCCAACCTTCTCTTGCCTGAAGACATGGGCCAGGTTTAACTCTCACCTGGCAGAGCTGCCTTCTGCTGCTGCAGCTCAGGAGTGCCAGAGTTTGCCTGGGTTGGCACCAGGTTTTCCCATTATCTGGGAACATTTATTCTGCCACAGTGACTCGGTTTAATGAACTCTCCCACAGCTGGTGTTCCGATGTGAGCCCCCGTAGGACAGCTAAGCAAGCAGAGTGTTCGTGTTTGCCTGTGTGCACAGGGTGTCATCTCCAGCACAGGGCACCCACACAACCCCGAGCTGTGCCCTTCCAGTGTGCAGGGTCCCCACTCATCCAGCTGGGCTGCAGCCCCTTCCCCAGGGGTGGGACATGTGCCTGGTGTCCTGGCACACACAGGGAAGGTGACAGAGCAATTGCTCCTGTCCTCTGGGCAGTCCCAGCTTGCTGGGGGCTGGAGATGGTGCCAAGCCCCAGCCCATGTGGACAGGACAGCAGAGCTGAGGTGCAGGGGAGGGCAGGGGTGTCTGGGGGTGCAGCTTGCTCTGGGCTGGGGGCTGGCACAGCCTGGGAAGCCCCCTGGGAGTCAGGGGGTGCTGCCTGTGGCTGGTGCCTGCCTTGTCCCAGTGTTGGGTGTCAGGGCATGCACTCCTTTGAAGATTTACTTTTCAGGTATAAGAAACTCTCTCTGAAAGAAATCATGGGGGAAGGTCAGTGGCAAGTGTGTCATAGAGCATTATCTGTCCTATGAGGAAGTTTTAACTTCGGAGAGGAACCACTTCCAGAGGTTCCCGTGGCATTTCCTAAGACTTGGGCTCCTGCTGTTTTATTTCCTGAGTGCATACCTACAAAACAGAGATCCCGACTGTGAATTCAGCTGGGTTGGGACTTACAGACGTGCTCGGGAGGACACAGAACCTGCCAGGCCACGGGTGCCCTCCCTGTCACAAAGCAGCACCAAGAGCAGCCTTGGGGAGTCTGGTACAGAGTCTGGTTGTCCCATATGCAGCAGCCAAAAAAACCGAGGAGGGTGCTTGTTCTGGTCCTCCCTCACACCATATAGGGGGGACATGGCCCAGCCTGGTCCCTGCTGTCCTTGTCCCAGACAGCTGGAACCCACCCCACCCTGCTCAGCCTGGCACTGGTGGGCAGGGAGCTCACTGGAAAGGGCTCAAAACCAGCTGCTATAGAGCCCCCACGGGGCTTCACCAAAGGTAAGGAAGGAGCTCAAGGAAGGGATAAAGCCTTGGCTGGCTGGATACTGCTCTGGGTGAATGCATCATGGGGTCACCCCGTGTGGCACCGGCCCCTGTGTGTTGGGATGGGTGGGGTGGTGTCATTGTGTCCCTCCTATGAGAGTTTTCCTGGGGGCTGTGGTTTTCAGCCCTGTTTCTGCTGGGGCTTTTCCCTGCCTGGTTCTAGTCTGGAAGAGAAAATAAAACCCAAGTAGCTGTCCACAGGAGAAGCAGGCAAAGGGGTCTTCAGTGAGCAGCTCCCAGTTTATTCCTGCAGGACTATGGGTTATCTTTGCCTGTCTTGGTTTTTTCCTCCCAGAAGCCTCTGTACACTGAACATCTACTCACACAGGCAATACCCAGCAGATAAACAGAGATGATTCTAATGAGAACACAGTGAATAACTCCTCCTGCCCCTGCTCATACCTCAGTTAATGCTGCAATGCTCTGTGGGAGCTGTGCTTTGTGCTCCCATTTGCCCTTGACTCCTCTTGGAGAAAGCTTGGAGAAAGCAATGAATGAGATGCACTGGGCCTTTGTTTGCAGCCTGTGTGAGATACTCAGGGTGCTTGGTGCTGAAGGGAAACATTTGTTGATGGAAAATAATGAATTTTATTGACTTCCCAAGATGGGGGGGGGAAGATTAAATAATTTCAGTGTTTTGAGGTTTGGAGTTTTAGCCAAGATACTCTGGCAGATGATGGAGGGGATGAATAGTCTGGGCAACTTGCACAAAACACAGGGGTTGTTGCTGCTCAGAGGGCAGATTGGGGCAGAGAGGCTCTGCCTGGGACTGACAGTGTGGTGTCTCCCCTGGCTGCAGGTACTGGGATGAATTCCACACCTGTGCCCTGACGGCACTCTGGGAATGCCAGAAGGAAGCAGCAGCTGTCTGGGAGACACTGAGAAGGGAGTCCCGAAAAAACAGATTTCAAGGCAGCTTGTTCGACCTCTGCAGCCCCAGCATGGCCCAAAGCTCTGCCTGGACCCACGTTCCCAACGTTTCCATCCTCAGTATCCCCCTCATCGTCACTTGGGTGAACTTATAAACTGCAGCTCCGTGAGTATCCCATCAAAGGCAGTGGCAGTTTGTGCCCTGGCATCTTTCTGATCCTTTTTCCAAACCTGAGGAATATCCTGTGCAGAGCTCAGAGACACTCGGCTCCATCCTGTGCCTGTGGGACATGGGAGAGCTTGGCAGAATCTCCTGGGTGTTCCTGTTGGTCTGTAATTTGGAATAATGCCTGTCCACTTCTGCTTCAAGACACAGAGACAGATCTGGCTGTCTGGAGAATTTGGGAGCTTATAGGTATGGGGCAGAGGATTTAGGGAAAAGTGATAAATTCTGGAAAAATGGCAAATGTTGGACTCTTCCCACTCTTCTATGGCTACTGGAAGGAAACCTGTTTACTTTGCTGACTCTTTCCACCAGATCAACTCTCCAAGTTTTTGATTTGGGCACTGAGAACAAGATGGGCATTTTTACCACTGTTCTGTGAGGTGCAGGGGGGTGGTGTCTGTCCTGTCACAGGCATAAGGGAGACCTGCCCTGTACTGGCCCTTTTGCTTTAAGGACACGGTGAAACCCCTGCTGAAGAATAATCACAGTTGCATGACTTGTCTTGCACACATCTGGATTCCTGAGTAACTCCTGTGTTATGTGTAAATCCCTTTTCTAAGGACACAGAGAGCAAAAATATTTTGATTGAGGGAGAGTGTCAAGGCAGGACAAAAGGGATTTATAGCAACTCCTGCTTTGAAGCTTTCCCCAAGGTACCTGTAAGCAGCTCTGTGGGTAGAAGTGTGTAATTCCAGAGTATTAAAGTGTGTTGTAGAGCTTACAGCATGGTAGAAGTTGTTTGTCCTGGCTTTTGCTTGACAGCACAATTTCTTCTTTTGTGGTTCAGAATGTTAGTTTTGCAGTTTCAGTACAAGCCTGCAAGTATTTGGAACAGAGGGGTGTTTGCAAGTGATTTCTGAATATGTCAGAGAAACACAGCAATATTCTTGGGCAGTCCAAGGCAGTCTGTGTTTTAAGGATGCTGCTGGAGCTCTGTGCCCTCCTGGCTGCAGAGGGACATGGGAGCTGTAACTAGTGGGGGATGTGCTCTACAATGTGAGCAGGGGACCCAGGGCCCTGCCAGCCCCACAGATCCCACTGGATGGATTCCAGGTGGTGGGCAAGCTTCTACAGCAAAGGATGTAGACCCAGTGGTGCTGGGTCATACTGCTCTCCTTTGGCAGTCAGGTGTTCTTCCTCTTACCTTCACTACCATCAACACTCTGCTCCTGCAGCAGCAGGAGGGAACAAATCCATTGAGGCAAATTCCAAGAAACAAGTCAGGGAGGAGCAGCTGGTGTTCAGAAGGGGCAACTTGACTTCCTGCAAACAGAGTTGTTACTTATGTACTCAGTACTGAGCATCTGGGGCACAAAGCCTTAGGGTGAGCAGTGGAGACAGGGGAAACCAGAGCACGGCAAAACCTGGAGTGAACCACTCAGGTGCTTCATTCTTTAATTCTTCTTCCACTCCAACAGCAGTGTTTGTTGTTTGATCCTGTTCCCCCTGCCCTGTTATCTCTTGTCCTGCCTGTGGCTTGTAGCTGGGGAAAGCTGAAGCAGGTGGGCATCATGTACAACCAAGGCTGGAGTACTTTGGATCCAAATCCTGCACTTGCTCGTTGTTTAGAACAGCTGTTTAATGCCTTTAGGAAAAAAAATAAGCACAACCCCCCCAGTATCCCACAACTCTTACCTTCTCTTTGAATTTGGAGTTCCTCTCTGTTAAAAATTTCTACTCTAAAACAGCTTTGAGGAAAGGGAAGGTAAAATTCTTTTTTTGCAAAATCATGGATGCCAATGGCTGGCTGACACTGCCACTGTCTTTGAGAAGAGCAGGTGTTGGGACACATCTTCCCTGGAAGCAAATCCCTCAACTATTGCACACAAAAAAACCCAAAGATTCATTAAGAAACAAAGACCATCTGTCACTGTTCTGGTATGGAGCAGCAGATTTTTTTTAAAGCCAAAGGTGCTTCTAAATCTGACTGAAAGCATGTGAGAGAAAATTAGGTCTCACAGTATGGGAGTGATGAGTTTCCTCAATCAATATTTCATTTTTAGCAGAACTTCCTCTATGACTAGGACAATTACAGTAGAATTCCTTTAAAAAAAGTAATACCCAGATACAGTCCCCCTGGGCAGTCAGCAGCCTTTCAGAAAGCATTTCTGACCCTACAGCACATTCCTGCTGATGCAGTGCAGCTCCTGGGGTGTCCTGGAGCCTCAGTGTGAAATCCACATTTGTCAAGGATTCTTCTCCTGGTTCAGAGAGACTCTCTGAGCCTCTCCGGATGCAAAGTACCCACATTTCACCCCCCAGGGAGGCTGCTGAAGCAGTTACAGCATATCTTATGCATTCAAAAAGAAAGGGTAAGTGTTCCTTGGTCCAAAGTCTTCATCTCTGTTCTTGCAGGGGAACAAAGGGAGCAGCTCTGTTAATATGGGCTCACAGCAACTCTGGGATCAGCTGGAAGAATGTGGCTTTCCCTCCTTGGTCTCATGTTCACTGTAATTAGTCTTTAGCTCCCACTTACCCTAAGAACAATCCCAAAGAACACAGAGTTCACACCATGCTTTGGTGTGGTGTTAAGCCTTGAGGTAAACCTGCAAACTTTCCCTGTCCCTGCAGGACTGGGATGTTCTTTCTCAAGAATAGCAACAAAAAGCAGGAGAGGACAAAATGACCCTGAGGGAGTCTTAAAAGATGACTAACAACACTGTCAGTGCTCATCACCCCGAGGCAGAACTGCCCTCTGCTCCGCCCTGATCCCAACCACAGGCACGCTCCTGCTCCTCTTTTCTGAGGGAGATACTGGCACCTACTGGAGACCAGTTTATATCCAGGCTGAGGTGACTGGGAGAAAGACAAGTATCCTTGTATATGAGAACTGAGCTGATTTTGAGAAGGGATGGACTGTCTTGCTGCAAGGGCAGCCCTAGGAAGTGACCTCAGGGTGGCCCTCCAGGCTGGCTCCTGCCCAGAAAAACACTTGTGTAAACTCTTCCCTTTGAAAGGCTGCTGCTGTTTGAAACTCTGCTTACAGGGGGTTTGGTCAGGAAGGGCTCCTGGTGAAATCCCAGAATATAAAAAGTGCTGGTTACATTTGTTTAGACAGAAATCCTGCTCTGAGGCAGCCCTGCCGGGTATGTAAAGCACAGGATGTTATCCTGCCTCAATTTACAGTGTCTGAGTGTGAGAGCAGGGACTGAAATACAGCTCATTCCCCAAGAACAAAGTCAAAAGAGCAGCTTTAAAGAGTTTATCAACTTCTGTATCTCCATATCATCCCACCACTTTTCAACAAGTTGAATTAGCAAATAACTTATGCAAGTTAACATTACAAATATTAATGTACAAAGGGAAGTTACTGCAGCAAGATGCTGCACAGGAGAAAATCTGTCTTTAGACCTGGCTTGGTCCTTGTTTGGGATTGCACGAACTGGTCATCCCTCAGCAGAATCCAGGCAGGATGTGAATCTCCTTGCTTGGGCTGTGGGGTCTGGAGGAACCACCGAGCCCTGGCCCCTCAGCAGTAAGGGGGTGTCACTGCCTGGTGAAGTTTCTTTGAAGTGTCTCTAAATAGAGGCACATCCTGTTATTTCGAGAAATAACAGCAGTCTCTTATTTAACATCACCTCTACCCAAACCAGATCTGTTGCTAGAATTCTGAAGCCGGGCAGGAACACCCAGACAAGTGGGAAGAGCAGCAGGTGGCTCCAGGATACCTCCAGCCTCAGGTTGAACATGGAGAGACCCTGGACTGCTGGCACTGCTCCCGAAGTGGGATTATGCCAGCTGACTTCCCAAGACAGCACTCACTGATGCCTTCCTTTCAGAGCAGAGGTATGCAATGTTTATTGTAGGAAATGTTATGTGCCCCAGACAGCGGGCATCTCACAGCCAGGTGTTCTCTGGCTGCATCCTTCTGTTGCCATGATACAGACACTCGTGGTACTCCTTGAAGGGCTCAGCTTCCCAGGAGAGCCATAACACACTCACAGCAACATAATGTTTTTATTATTACAAAAGGTTTCTTCAGCAAACTGCCGTCTGTCACCTCTATGTATCAAACATGGAAACAGCAAACAAACCCATCTAACGTTATAGGTTATTTAGTGACTCAGCTGGTGATTCAGGTAAGTACAACTATTTTCCTTTTCCCCATCCATTCACTTCTTTGACTCCTTTCCCAAACAAAGCCCAAATCAGTCACAGATTGGAAGCAGCAGCTCCCAGCCCCACTGCTCAACGTCCCAGCTCCCACAAGAAGAGCGAGCTGACCATCGTGTTCCCCACACAGGGCACTCCCATATCGTTAGATTCCAAATGCTCCTCACGCACCAAGTTTTGCTACCTGGCTTTTAACAGTCTCTTGAGCGAAGAGTTTAAGGGCACACTCTCCACACAGTCACATTAATGCTTCGTGTTAACAAAATAAACATCTGCTCCTCCCCCGCTGCCAGCTGATGCCAGAGGAGATGCTCACACTCATGCAGCCACCGAGGCCCGGGGGGAAAAAAAAGAAAATTAATAACAAAGTCTCAACAGACCTGCTGTGCTTCTTCAGGGATGATTCTGAGGCATGTCGGACGCACTTGTGCTGGAGACAACGGCGTTAACGCAGCGTGTTTGTCGCCAGGGGAGTCTATACGTTGGACTTGGGGGCGGAGTTGAGGGGGATCTCCCGCAGCTCTATCCGCATGCACAGGTACTCCCCGATGGCCGCCATCAGCGCCGTGCACACCACGTGCACCAGCCACCACGTCAGCGTCGACGGGAAGCGCGAGTTGTAGATCCAGCAGCCCAGGAGGTGGAAGAAGTGCACCGTGACCGTGAAATCCAGGCACTGCTTCCCGCGGCGGATGAAGTACAGCAAGGCCAGGGCGCTGCAAAGGTAAAGGCAGGAGGTGAATGAGATGCGCCGGGCCCGTGGAAAAGGGGGTGCAGTAAGAGCTGTCAGCAGTGCTGGTTATTTAGCGGTTTTAAATCTTCTTCAAATGTTTTAAGAATAGGTTGGGTTTTGCCTCTCTCCCGGCCACTGCAGCAAGACTTATATTCTTACAGCTTTTTAATTACGTGACGGCAGGGAAAAGAGATTTTAGTGCAATGAACAGGCAGGAATTTTTAAACTATCTCCCCCAGTAATCTCTGTGCAGTGGCAAAATTCATAAATCTTTACAGATCAGTGTTTGCTGAGATCCATTAATTCTAACTTTCAGTAAAATCTCTCACAGAAGCAAACCTCATTCCCAGCTGGGAAATTGAGGCAGTGAAGTTAAATGACTTTTCCAGGTTCTAGAAAGCCAGGAGTCAGCAGTTCCCAACTGCCCTCAGCAGACATGCTCGACCAGGCACAGGGATTTTGGGAGATGCTTTCAGAGAGGCAGGACATCACACTGAATTCTCTTATGGTTCAACGTTAAGGAAGGACAAGACGCAGGTGCTCCAGCTGGCTGCAGACTTACCAGGTGAGTGCATTGAGGATGAAAGCCATCATGGAGAGCCTCCCCGGCGGGGTTGAGAAGCCTAAAATCTACATGGGACTATTAGTAGGAACCCGCGGCACAAATCGCAGCCCAAAATCTGCTCCCGTGGCCCAGCCACATCAGCACGGCCCCACACGGATCAGGAACTACACCAGGAGCCTGGGCAGCTCTGTCTGAATGTCTGGGGGAACCTATGGGAAAGGGAAAGGTCTAGTTCTATGCTGAGGGGAACCTCTTAAACCGGGGAAGGGGGGTCCATACTGGGGTTACCTATATGGGCAGGGGCAGTTGCCTTTATACTGGGGTTCCTATACAGGGTGTTTGTCTCTATAAGGGGGTATCCCCTATACAGCGAGGTGGTGTTTCTACACAGGGGTACCAACCTATACAGGGAGTCTGTCTCTATATGGGGGCACTGTCTCTAACCCAGGGTACCATCTGCACATCGAGGTGCTGCCTCTACCCCGGGGCACCCTCTATTCAAAGGGAGAGCTCTATTCTGGGGGCACCCACACAGACAGCGGGTCTGTGTGCTGGGGGGCAGCTACACGGGGTTGGGGGACCTCTGCCCCAACACCGGGGTGCTCCGTGGGTGGGGGGCTCTCCCTAACACCGGGAACACCCACACCGGGAGCGGGGTCTGACTCCCTCAGCACACCCCCACCCCGCTCCAGAGGCCTGTGTGCCCACGGCGGCTTCCCGGGGCGCGCCCTCACCTCGTCGCTGAAGACCTGCTGGAGGGAGGGCCCGGTGCTGCCCAGGGTGCCGAGGAGGGCGAGCCAGAGCCCGAGCGAGCTGTAGTAGCCCGCCTGCAGCAGCACCATCTGCGCCACGATCAGCGCGGGGTCCCACACGTAGCTGCGGAACTGCGCCGCCATGGCCGGCCCGCCGCGCGCCGCGCCGCCGCCGCAGCGCCCCCTGGCGGGCGGGAGGACCCGGCGCCGGCCCCGCCCGCAGCCCCCCGGGCACGGGGAAAGGCGGGGTCGTTTGTGTGTTCGCCGAGGGTTTTGTTGTTTTCGGAAAGGCTGCTTGTACTTAAGGGCTGTTATAATGAGCCACTTTGAGGGCACTTTGCCTGTTCAGCCTGGAGAAGAGGAGGCTGTGGTCTCCGACATCTTCACGCGGGGCAGCGGAGGGGCAGGGACTGATCGCTGCTCTCTGCTCGGGGGGGGAACGGCCTGAAGTCGTGTCAGGGAAGGTTTAGGTTGATGTTAGAAAAAGGTTCTTCTCCCGGAGGGTGGTTGGCACTGACCAGGCTCCCCAGGGCAGTGGTCACGGCCCCAAGGCTGCCAGAGCTCCAGGAGCGCTTGGACAGCACTCTCAGGCACATTGTGGGGTTGTTGGGGTGTCTGTGCAGGGCCAGGAGTTGGGCTGGATGATCCTTGTGGGTCCTTCCCAGTTCAGACTATTGTGCGTTTCTGTGTTTGTGAGCACTGGGGCTCACTGGGGGCTGGGGCATTGCCCCGACCCCTCGAGTGCTGCCCGGGTAGCTGTGGTGGGGAGGGGATCCCGGGAGTCCCAGCACTGTTTGGTTTGTGACACGGAGAGGTTTGTCAGCAGTGGGTGGTGCCCGTGTGCTCTGTGCCTGGTGACCAACACCGGCTCTCTCACATCCACCTGCCCTGGGCATCCCCTGCCCTGAGCCAGTGCATTCAGTAACTTGGCTGGCCAGCCCTTGCTAAAAAGACAGAGTCCCTGATGCCCTGCCATACCCCTTGTGTGATCAACCCTTGGCCGATGGGTCTTCTTCTGGTAGCCTCAGTGAGCTGTCCTGCTTGCTTGGCTTCAGATATGAGAATTATCAATGTCTGAATAGTAAAATCCCCAAGGCTTCGTGGGACAGTGGAGCATTTTGGAGATAAGGCTTCCCCAGACCCCGCTCCCTGCCCATCTGCGCTGGTGTCAGTGCGTTCAATAACTTGGCAGAGCAGCCCTTGCTAAAAAGACACAAATACCAAACATACAAGAAATTATTGTCCTGGGGTATTTCCTTTCATCTCTAGGGCAGTTCCTGTAGGCACCAAGGCTATTTGGCAGCTGCTGCCCAGCTGTGCTCATTTTTTAGCTTTAGGCCACTGGGCACCAGGATGTTGTTTTGAGTCCTGGTATGCCCTGGCGGCACCTTTCCGTTACAGGGCTGTGTTGTGTGCAGGGCTTGGTTTCTTTTGGGAGGTTTCTTCTGCAACACTGTGGCTTCTTCTCTTTAGCCTCATGAAATGGCCGGGTGCCAGAATCCCTCATGCTCTACTGTACCCCTTCTGTGGTCAGCTCTCGGCTGCCGGAGCTCATTTTGGTGGCCTCAGTGAGGCATCCCGCTTGTTTGGCTTCAGGTATGAGAATTGTGACTGAATAGCAAAATCCCCAAGGCTGTTTGAGACAATGGAGCATTTTGAAGATAAGTTCTTTGCTGGAAAAGGGAGAGGAGGCAGCCCGGGGTGTTTCGGTGGATGGGGGAGTTGCCACAAGAGCCATTGTCACCTGGAAAAGAGAGGAGGAGGACCAAAGGGGATTCCAGCTTCTCTGGGAGGTGATAGGCTCACATCAGTCGTGGGTGTGGAATATTCTGGCTACGGGAACTCAGATTATGATCTCTGACAGTCTCTCATGACTTTTTTTCCATGCCTCATATGGGAAGTTCCCTAAGCGGCTTTGCTGCATGTTTTCCTTTCCTCATGCTGTGAATTTCACGGTGCCGAGGCAGTTTTGACACATTTTGTTCCTTGTTCCCGGACCTGCTCCTGGAAAGGATTGTGCAAGGCAGAGGCAGTGTGTTGTGGATGTGAGCCACTGCTGCTGAGTTCTCACTTGGGCCTTCAGAGAATTTATCTTTGCAGAAGCTCCAGCTCAGCCAGTGCAGAAATGAACACAGGAAAATCCCGGCCCTGTCAGGGCTGTCTGCTGACAGCACATTGCTGAGCATAAATTGTGATACTCGACACTTCCTCTGTTAATTCTAGGTAGAAAATTGGTTTCCTTTCCTGAAATCTGCTGTGCTTGGCTCTCATAGATGTGCAAGCCAGCACTTAGATATTAATTCTCACTTACTTCTTTCTTTTATAGTCCCTTATAGGACTGACTTTCCTATGCCAGCAAAAATTTTGGTTGTTTAGTCATAGCTGACTAAAACTCCAAGCTAGTGCGAAGTAGGACTGTTGGTATTAATTGCTGTGTGTCTTTCCACAGCCAAATAACTGATTTATCCAAAGGTCCCTGGGATCACAAGATGTGAGCTGGTGTTTTAGGAGGGGTTGACTTGAATTCCTTCTGAATTTGAGGCTCCTCCCTGTTTGGTTGCTGGCCTGTAACTGAAGGCATCGCATGGGCACAGCAGCAGCTGAGCCTGAGGTGTGATTTGAGGGTCCTTCCTGCCCTGGGCAGGCAGAGAACTCCTATGATGTGGTGAAGTGCTGTGGCACAAAGACATTTGTACTGAGTCTCGGCTGCAGCCCAGTTTGTGAATTTGTTTCCTGGCTGACCTTCGTGAGGGCATGGTCATGTTTGTTTGTCTGTGCTCCTGATTCAGCTGTCCCTCCTCTCCAGGCTGCTCCAGCTTAGGGAACCATGCCCTTCTCCTGGAAAAGAGGGTGTTCTTCCCATGAGGAGCCTTGCCCCACACCCCTGCTCTGTGGAAGAAGGTTTAAAGTGGACCTGGAAAGTAAACTGTATTGGGGGATTCTCAATTTTCCTTTTCTTCCTCTTTAGTTCAAACAGAAGTCGGAGACAGCTGTGAAGAGAACATGTGTTAAAGGGGAAAAGGAAATACTGAGATCATGATTTCTAGGGTGCTGCTCGCTTGGCTTTTGGTTAGAACATCCTTTTTTAACCAGTGACTGTTTCGTGTGTGACACCTGCGTGTTGCAAAGAGCAGCAGGGGAAGGAGAAGTGGCAACGTGCCCAGGACACAGCAGATGCCCCCGGAGGGTGTACCCGGATCACGTGCAACTGTTGTGGTCACTTCTTTATCAGGAGCCTGGAAAAAGAATGCCCTATTTAGCCAGGAATTCTTTCAGTAAGAAATAGCTGTCTAGGAGGGTATTGTTTTTCCTCCTCAGAAATCATGGCCTAAAAAAGGAAGCTGTTTATTTAGGTGCTCCATATTTTAGTAGCTGGTGTACAAAGGGTGGTGCTGTCTGAATGATCCTTGCTGGGGTTGTTTCCCTCTTGCCAGGCAGGTAGGATTTGTGCTAAGGTGACCTTTGCCGAAGGGACAGTAAGGCTAAGAGCACACATTTCCAGAATAAGTCGGCATGAAGTGGCTCAAAGTGCGGGATGAGAGTTTTCAGTCACTCCTCTTCCTCCACCCATGTGGTGTGCAGGTGTGTTTTTCCAAAGAGTACAGAACGGGCTTTGGGAGCTGAGATTTTTTTAAAACTCTACTTAAGGTTTCTTTGTGCTCAAGAGTCCTGCTCCAAGCTCGGTCTAAAATCTGCTTGTAGGAGCTGTGCTGAGCTTGGCTGGAGAATCTCTGTTCCTGGCTACTACAGCAGGATTTATGATCTAGAATTGTCTAAAGGGCCCTGTGTGTGGCCTTCTCAAGATTATCTAGACGTTTCTTGATGTGTCATGTAAAAATGTGATTCCCTCACCTTCCAAATGTGTTGTATTCTGACACTCCCTTCCACTTCCAGGATGTTTGCATTGTGTTGGTAACTGACAGCTGTTTATTTTTTATTTTCAACACAAGAGTTAGGTAACCCTTCATATTGAGCACTGGGTTAGGAACAATGGTGGCCAGCCTGTGTTATTTCTCTGCCAACTGCAATTTTTAAAGGGAGAAGGGAACTGACACACCTTGAATGTTAGAATTCGTTGCCCAGAACAAATGTGTTTCTCAACATGCATTTTATTTTTCTTCTGCTTCTCTCCCTTGTAGTTTAGTAGTTAGTCATTTCAGGAAATGACATTTCAGTGGTGCCTTTTTGCTTGCTGGGCCCATTTGTCCTGTTGCTCTCCGTGAATGTGATATACCCACGGATTTTCTGCATTAATCCAGGCAGGAGAATGTCGGCATTTTGAGACTGAACATTTGAAGGGCAAAATGAAGGAAGCTATTCTATGGCCATGGGTTTACAGAACCATACTATGATTTTTGTGACTGCATTTCCTCTGATTCTCTTGAGATACAGTCACAGAATGTTTCCACAGAACGTGGGGAAGGGAGGTGGATCTACACAACGCACTTTGAAAATGTCATTAGTAAAGCTACATACATTTGTTCTCAAGGTTGGAAAGTACATTAGGGTCGAGTTTAATTTTCTTTTCTGTTTCCAGAAGCCCAAGATCAGTTTGCTTGAGGGACTGTGCATGCAGGTGTGACTTGGATGGACAATGTGTGGTCCCTGGGCCAGGCAGACTGACTCCTCTCCATTCTATCAAAGCAGAACTTCCCCAGGAGGGAAAATGCTGTGCCATGCAGGGGAAATTTTTGGTGGAGTGGGTGTGTGTTGAGGGGAATGACAACCAGGAGCATTTCAGTGTAATGTGCTTGTTTGGAGAGGAAGTAATCAGGCGAGTGAGCAGGGTTTGTAGCCACAATACAGAAAGCTGGTTTTGAAAGCATCTTTGTGGTGGCTGCTTTACTTGGAAGGAGGTGTATAGAGGTCATGGCCATATGCACATAAATCCAGGTGGCATGTAGAGGGTTAGGGGCCATGGAATGCTTCTGGCCACCTTGTGTTGCCGAGGCTGTCTCCCGTCTGGCAGATGTTGTCATGGTATGGACCAATCCTTGCACATTCTTCCTCACCATCTCCTGCTGCCCACCTCAGCTGGGTGTCCAGAGCTGGAGATTCACTGGAGCTGGGCTCCCTGACCGCACCAGGAGTGACTTTCATCAGCTCCTCTGTGTGATGAAGTGAGAGTAATAAGGAAGGATAATAACTCAGCCCACAGCACAGATCCCTCCCTCGTGGCCTTGGATGCTGAGGTTAACTAGGGGGTTAGTGGTACATGGCTGTCCTGAGCACAGAGGGTCATGTGCTACAGCAAACTCCCCCACAATCTGCTCCAGGCTGCTTCCTACCCTTACCTGCACGTGTGCTGTCTTCAGATCTTACTTTATTTTTTTTAAGCCCAGAGCAGTGCTCTTTGTCACTTTATATTATGCCAACCAGCTCCACAGCCAGCTCAGCATGGCGCTGCCAGGAGATCCTCCTGCCAGTGGTCATGTGTGCAGGCACGGTCCTAACAACACTGAGGACACCTCTAGACCTCAGCCCACACCCTCTGTACCTGTTTATTCCCAAAGGAACAGGCTGCTTCGTTTTAGGGATCTTTTTGGCTTAAGGTGGGACGGGGGAAGGCTACAACTTCTTTCAGGATAGCTTTGTAGTGCTGGAGCAGGTGGAGGTGGTGTCCATACCTGGCAGGTGGGATCATGGCACATACACTTTGTAGTGTGTGAGTCGCTTTCCTGTTCAGAAAATGACTTTATACTCTGCAGACTTAAAGCCCAAGTGCAAACTGATGTGACTGCAGTGTGAGTGAGGGACTGACACGGAGGTTGTACTGGTGGGAGATTTCAGGTACCCTTCGGGTTAAGGGACTGTAACAGATGCTTTCAAGCAAATTCTCATGGTCAGGCAAAGTTATTAAATATGATAAGAGAAACGGAAATAATTAAAGTGTGCTGTTGAGTTTCCCTCCTTCCTCCCTTATCAGTGTGGGGATTTTGCCCTTGCCGCTTACAGAGAAGACGGATGGAGCGGTTTCGTGTTCCACCTCCGACGAGCTTCGAGTGATGTAACACCGGCCATCACCGCAGCGGTGACGCGCTGCCAGGAGCGGGGACTCGCTCTCACCTTTCTGTCACTTGTGGAATGCTGCGAAAGCGGATGCTGCGTGCCCGCTCCCCCCCTCTTTCCCTTTCCCTTTTCCCCCCTTTTCACTTCCCCCCCCTTTCTCTTTCCCCCTCCTTTTAACTCCCCCCCCCTTCCATTCTTTTTTCTCTTTCCTTTTCTCCCGACCCTTTTCTCCCCGCCTTTTCCCCCTTCCTCCCCCTCTACCCCTTCCTTCTCTTTGTTCCCCCTCCCCTTTTTCATTTTCTCCCTTCCCCCCTTTCCTTTTCCCTTTTTCCCTTTCCCCTTCCCCCCTTTTCCTTCCTCACCTTTTCCTTTCTCCCCCCCCCCCCTTCCCTTTCTCCTTCCCCCCTTTCCCCGTAACTCAGTGACTGCCGCCGCCGGCAGGACAGGGGTCCCAACCATGCAGAGCGTGTTCCACACCCGCACAGACGGACCCGGGTTCCGCCGTGTCCCCCCGCGATGCCTCGGCCGTCAGCCCGGCAATGTCCCTGTGTCGGTGCGGGGCGGGTCGCAGCCCCCCTGTCCCGGCGGTGCGGTGCCGGTGTGGGGCGGGTCGCAGCCCCCCTGTCCCGGCGGTGCGGTGCCGGTGTGGGGCGGGTCGCAGCCCCCCTGTCCCGGCGGTGCGGTGCCGGTGTGGGGCGGGTCGCAGCCCCCCTGTCCCGGCGGTGCGGTGCCGGTGTGGGGCGGGTCGCAGCCCCCCTGTCCCGGCGGTGCGGTGCCGGTGTGGGGCGGGTCGCAGCCCCCCTGTCCCGGCGGTGCGGTGCCGGTGCGGGGCGGGTCGCAGCCCCCCGGTACCGGCGGGTGCGGTGCCGGTGCGGGGCGGGGGCCGCGGGCATTCCCGGCGGGGCGGGGGCAGCGCCGCTCCGCCCCCGCGGGGGCTGTGCCGGCCCTATAAGGGCCACGGCGGCGACAGGAGGCGGCTAGAGCCCGCTCCGGTCGGATCTGCAGCTCCGGCGCCCCGTCTCTGCCGGTACAGCCCAGCCCAGCCCAGCCCAGCCCAGCCCAGCCCGGCCATGCCGCTGCCCCGTGTCCCGCTCCGCGCCGCGCTGCTGCTGCTCGGCCTCCTCCTGCGAGCCGCCGCCGCTGAGTCGGTGAGTCCCGCCGGGCCGAGGGAGACGGGAGGGAAGGGGGGGATCTGCCCCGCCAGGGAAGGGCTCCTGGTGCCGGCGGGTGGGTGACCCGCGGGTCTCAGGCCCCGCTCTCCAGCAGCCTGAGAGCCGATGCCACCGCTGCCCCCCGGGGTCTGCCCCCGCCGCTTGCCCTTCTCCGGGGGAGGGGAGGGCGGGCGGGATGGGTGGCCGGCGATAGGGCCGTTCCCGTTCCTCCCCCGGCTCTCCTGGCTCGCACGCTGCCTCTTCCGTCCGATGCCAGAGCAGCGCCGGCTGTGCTTGGCTGTGTCCCGGCGATGTCCCGGCCGGTGCCCGGCGATGTCCCGCTGCTGTGCCGCTGCTCACGTATCCCGTTCTCCCCGTGTCTCCCCGGTGCTCAGGGCTGGTGGGGTTAGAGCGTTACGGGGGTACCTGGTGGAAATGAACTGCGCTGCATTGCAGCTTCGATCTCCAACTGCTCATCGTGGACTTAAGTCCTTGAATGCCTCTTTTATTGTGAATATGTGGCGGGTTGGATGCGTGCGGTGCATTACAGCACCTGGATGGGCTTTCCAGCCTTACCTGAGTTTGGTTGTGCCGGTGCCTGGGGTTTTTCAGTGTGTATCAAACCTTCCTTACTTTCACATGGGGATGAAAAATGATGCATTGCCACGGAGGATTTAAGAATCTCTTAAATATATAATGAGGTAGAACATTTTGGATGCTTCAAGCCGGCACGTGTGGGGTCTTCGTGGTGAAGCAGAGATTTTGAGATTCTGGCTTCCCTGCTGTTTGTTTTTGTGTGTCTGTCTTGCTGATAGTGCAATCAGGGCAGATTCCTCTGCTGGTCTGAAAAGAGCTGCTGAGATTAAGGTAAGCTTGAGCTGCAGGACATCGGGGATCCTTAAAACTAGATTTAATCATCCACTGATGAAGGCTGGGTGGGCAGATCTGAACTGATAAGACTGTGCTGCTTTGTAATAGGGGCACAGGGTTGGGGGGTTGCTGATGGTAGAGTAGGGAACTCCCATAGAGAGCATCTGTAGTAATTGCCAGCTACTCTGCTAAAACCAACCAGCCCAAATCCACTTTACTCTAATCTGGTGTCCTTATCCCTGCTATTAAGCACGTGAATCGGTCGTTTGGGAACTGGCCCAAACCAGTAGGGCAAACCTTTGGGGCAGACAGCATCTGGAAGTTGCACTGACCATGTTTGGTATGAAATGCAACTTGGTGTCCCTGGGGACTGGACTGGTCTGCAAGCATCGGATTTCTGCAAAGACAACAAATTTTGCACAGATGTGGTCTGTAGATCCCCATATAGAACTTCTACGGAGTATTTGTATCTTTTAAGCTACCTAAGATGGAGTGTGTGCTTGAGAAGTAACACTGGCCTACTATAAAGCCTTATCCAAACAAATTGTTTGGGTTACAGGCTGCCAGGGAGGAGATGAGGATGACACACGGTTTGGGAGAGTTCTGCTGGCACTCTTCCCATATTATTTTTTTTAATAGCACGGCCAAAACGTGCAGAGCTGCACAGCATGTGGCTCTTGGTTTTTCTGTGCGGGCAGGGTGAAGACAGGTAGCTGTTTCTTAACAAGACGGGGATTGTATTTCTTGTGCTTATGTAAGAGCGTGGATTTTGAGAGCGATTCGGTGCTTGAATATTTCCCCAAGCCTGTACAAACAGAAATGCCTTGGCTCGTTTCCCCTCGCGCGGCTTTCTGGTGTAAATGGGATTTCTCTCCGTGTGAAGCAATCCTGGGATGTGTAAGAGGGTGGGGAATATTACTGAAGTGCCGAAGTGTGACGTTTGTGCTCCTGCTGCGGGTGGGTGGGTTGTGTTACAACAGCCCCGCAGCTTTGTGTGAGAACATCCCCCTCTTCCCCGTGGGGCGGGGGGGAGCCTGGAGCTGATGCCTGATGTCACCAGGTGGTCCCCAGCCCTCTCTGGATGAGTGCCTTGGAAGGCAAAGGCTGTGTGGGCAGGGTGCTCCCCTCTGCTGTGCAAGGATGGGGGTCCCGCAGAAGATGCTTTAGGGGGGATGGACAGAAAGCCCCCAGTGCAACCAAGACGTGGAATCAGTGGAGCTGACAGAGGACTTGAGGTCTGCCTACTTGAGCAGAGTGGCATTGCTGAGCTCTCCCTGTGCTTTTAGCATCTAAAAGTGCCCCTGGCAGCACAGGAGGAAAGCAAGGGGTATTCCCTCTGCTGCAGGCTTGGGCTCTGCTCAGTTTGGGCTGCAAAAGGGCTGAGTGCCCTGAGCTCAGCAGGGCTGTAGCAGTGCTAGTGGGCTGCAAGCTTATTGCAGATGTTTTACCTTTGAACTATGCAGAAAAAGTCTCCATGCAGCACCACATCGTGTTCGTGGGTCCCCAGCAGTACAGATGAGCACAAATCCAACCCAGAAGCTGCTGGCAGAGGATTGCTCTAGGGGGAAGGGGGAGGCTTCGTGCTGTTAGTGGGCTCTGTTTGCTGGTTTAAAGCAACCATGCTCGGAGGCCTCCTGATTGGCAAAGCTGGTGTCTTGTTGATGATAGCTGTGTTTGGAAAGTAGTGCAGCATTATTAATGTTAAAACCGGTTTGGCTTGTCCTGCTGCCATTGATCCCCGAGGCCTGTTCTTTCTGCTCTTTGCCCAGTTTCTCATCTGTCCCTCCCAATCAAATCAAGACATTGCTATCTGCACGTTTTACTTTATTTTTTACCTGGACTTGGCAAGCTCACATGTAGAGCTAAACCCTGCTTTGCTTCAGCCTTCTTGAAGCATGGTGTTTATATACAGTGTTTAAAGCAATGTTCCTTAGCCCTGAAGGGCCAGGAGCCCATGACTTCTGGTAGACAAATCTAGAGATGTCTGTTGGGAAGAGACGCCTGTAACACGTAGGAAGAAATAACCTCTCTAGCACCTTGTACCTTGTCAAACTGCATGCACAGTTCACGGGGTGGGAGTTCAGGGCTCTGTGGTCCCTCCGTGGCTCAGAGCCTTGTTCACAATAGATGTGGAGGTTCCCAGGGGTGGGAATAGTCACCCCTGCAGTGCTTGGGGCACAGTCAGGGAAACGGTGCTGCTGCCCAGTTCTCATCTGTCCGAAGTGCTGCCAGCTCCCATGCTGGAGAGCACTCTCCTGTGGTTGAGTTTTCCGAACAGCTTACGCAAGAGGCACATCGGGGCTGAACTTGGTACTTTCCAGACTCGAGATACCAGAGGTTCATTTGCTCTGGGAAGTCCAGCAACAGCAAAAATGTTTTTCCTATGTGTTTTCGCCTCTCCCTTCCCCTCCAAGCCTCTGTTAATGGCATTACTATTGCCTTGAGCTGCTCGAATGGTTGGGGTGGGGAGGCCATTTGCTGCTCTCAAATGCCTGAAATGGAGCCTCATGTGACCGTGCCATGGTTTTCCTGTAATGTCATACTGTCCCACTTCCACCACAAGCTGGAAGCTGCCAACTTGACTTTCCAGGTGACGATGGAGAGGAGGGATGCTGGCTGGCTGCTCAGCACGTGGACTTCAGCACAGCTCCTGCAGCTACTTTTCCCTTCCCTCTGACTCCTGGTGCTGGTAAATACTCTGTTAGACATATCCTGGCTGCTTGAATCCCCTTGGCTATAAGTTACCACTAGGTTGTGTTACATTCTGTGTGTGTTGTTCTCTCTCAAATGAACAGACTGATGTTTTTAGAGTTAAAGATAAACTTTTTTTTTTAATTAGTGATATTAACTGTACCTGTAAGAGTGGCATAACTGTGGTTCCATGGTCTGCAATGTAAATTACTTGGGTTGACTTGTGAGATTACTTGATTAAGTTATCATGGCTCTCTGATCCCACAGAACTCCCCAGCTATGGCTTTGGCTAGACAAAAGGAGCATCCATCCTTCAAAACACTTCCTAGCTCTTGAGTTAACATTTATCCTCTTGAGCCTGCTCTTAGATCTTGCAGCTGCATTCTCCCCCTTCACTCGGTACACCCTGTTCCTTTATGCCCTGTAACAACAGCCGGGTTGTGCTACTTTTGCAGCCTCAAACTAGAGGCTGATGCAGTTGAAACACTACAAAACCGAGGGGACAAACCCTGCGCACGCCTGACCTCCGGGCTGCTGTTGGGGAGCATGTGTGGCTGTTTGTTTGAGACTGGCTGGAATGCAAATGCTTGAGATTAAGGATTCAAATGATTTGCACTAGAATGAGACTCTTGTGATGAGACTGGGCTTGGTGGCTCTGAATAGACAGGGCAGCCTAGTTAAAGAGTTTAACTTGTAATAAGCCACTGCTCTGAGGGACTGTAAAAGATCCTACATTAATGAGCTTCTAGGGCTGCACTTCTAGGTTAGTTCAGGCTTTTATTTTTTTGTCTTTAAGCGTGTGCCTGAATGTTTGTCCAGTGAATGCTGCTGGTCAGAGGACCAGCTCTGCCGTGCGTCGCCATCGGCCCTGACTTGCAGCAGTCATGCTCTGACTCAGGTTTCTGGCACTTGCCTGGCATCACAGCTCCCTTAGACACTGCTGTCACCCTCTGAGTAACAGCCTGGCCCCTTACCCAAAGCAGTGACTCAGACAGACTTCCGAGGCTCTGCAGTGTGGAGGTGGATCTCTTCTTATGGGGTTAGGAAAGGGGTGACAGGCAGAACTAGGGCTTCTGCTTGGCACACGGTCTGTGCTGGCCGAGCGCCTTCTCTGCTGCCTCCTGTTTAATCTGGTTGTGGCTGTGGTGGGCAGAAAAGCTGTCGGGCTCTGACATGTGACTGCTGCCAGTAGCTGAGCTGGTGTTGGCAAAGGCAGATCAGAAAATGTCCCTGTCTTGAGCAGCTGTAACTCGCTCTGGCAGTTCGGTGGTTCCTTCATTTCCAGGCAGAAACAAGAGCTCCATGGGAGAGAGGAGAGCAATGGTATTAGCCAAAGTAAGTGAAAGTGTTCAAAGCAAGCTAAAGGAGCAGAAAGCCTCAAAAGAGGGGGTTAAATACTTAATCCCAAATCTGGAGAAAATGTCAGCGTAGGAGGGGAAAACATGCAAGATGTAGCTGTGTCCCTCTCAGTTTCTGAAGGCTGACTGACTTGAAAAGTATGCTTCTTGTAAAAGTCTTTATTTTTGCTGGAAATGTGCACTCTTGTCAGTTTTGTCCTTAAATCCTTTGAGGCTGAGAATCTGCTTATAAGCTGCCAAGAGGCTGTTGTTAGACAAATTATTGGGATAACTTAAAAATCAAAGCAGTTAATTAAAATCTCAGAGAGACACTCCTTGGGGCAGGAAGGAGACTGGGAGACCCATAGCACTGTTACCCAAGCGGCTGGTGTTATGTCAAGCAAAACCATGGCTGCTTCTTGCTTAAACAAATTGTGTTGTGTCAGGGACGGCAAAGCCTGCCATGGGAAGGATTTCTCTCTTCTGATGTTGCTCTGCCTTAGCTGCTGTAGGGGAAAAGATGTCTCCACCACGGTTCCTCTAAAACTGTGCTGCTGTCAGACTTGAATACGAAGCGATGTGCCCTTGGCCAGCTTACCTTGCTGTGAGGCTCACCCTGCCTCCTCCCCTTTAGCTGCTGTTACAGTCCAACTATAGCAATAAAAAGCAGTGCTAACGTGCAAAAATGACTGTGAAAGCGCCTTGGACTCGCACTGAAGTGGCTTGCGCAGCACAGTAGCCAGAAATCTCTGTGCAGAAGGTGAGGTGACTGAGGGGAGTATGGCTGGAAGGAGGGCACCTGGTCTGGTGGGGTGCTGCTGTGCTGACGTGGAGAAGAGTGGGACCTGTAGGTGGAGGGACAGATCCTGGCCAGTATGGTGCTAGGAGGATGGCAGAAGCCTCTTTAATGTCCCCCTTTAAAAATAGAGAAGCTTCTACTCTCCTCCAAATGGAAATACAGTCCTTACTGATGTCAGGAGCTTTTGCTTGGAATACTCTGTTCCCCAGCGAGGTAAATATTTATTGCAAATCCACAGTGTGCAGTGGAGCAGAGTCTGGAGCCAGGATCTTGCAGGAGACTGTTTATGTGCGGGCTGTTCTTGGCGCTAATTCCAAATTTCCTGAGGCTGAGTATGAGGAGCAGGTCCTGCGTGTTGGTTACTCAGACTTGCTAGTCCAGCTGAGCGTGGGCTTTGCAGCGCCAGGGAAGGAGTGACCCAAACAATGGCTGGGTCCCTCTGCTCCTGGCTGTGACAAAGTGGGTACAGAGACATGGTCAGGGAGGGCTGGAAAACTGCTGCCAGCTGCTCACCCCCTGCTCAAAGAGGCGAGGGAGCCTTACTGGGAATCCAGAGCCCGTTGAGAGAGGAAAAATGCCCCGGGAGTGACAGGTTTCCTGAAGTACAGCTGCATTATTCCCAATAGCACACACTGTGTCTGCTGCTTTCTGGGCCCAAGCCAAGGCAACTTCTGCACAAGTAGGGAACGTCTTTGTTAAAAAACAAACAAACAAACCCAACCCCAAACTCCAGGCACTGAAAACCCAGCCTCTGCTGCTGTAGCAGCTAGCTAGGAAAATGCCTGCTGTTGAAATGTTTGTTTGTATCAATGCTCACACGGGTCTGGCTGATAGTGGAGTGCTGCTGCTACGCTGTCTCAAGTGCTTTTGTGCCGATAACTTCCTCTGCTGCAGTTCTTTGCTGGCACCTTTGCCAACAGAGCAGCATAACTGTGCTGGCAGAGCTCAGCTGCCTGGGCTAAGCCTAAATCTTTGGGCTACTAATTCTGATTAGATTAAAATGGATCGTGGGAGGGGAAGCATTTGTAGGGCGCAGCATTGGGAATCTTGACTGTACAAACAAGCTGAGATTAGCCGCATGGTGAGCCAGATAGCAAAGGCACCCTTTGAAGTTGGGTGTCTGCCTGGCTTAATTTTGTGAACACGCTGGCATGAGGGAGCACAAAGATCCCAAAAAGGCACGTCACGCGTTTCTTGCCAAGTGGAAATTCTGCTTGTGTACGTGTTCGGGGAAATATTGGGGTGTAGCTGTATTCTAGGAAAGGGCAGTGAGGGCAGGCCTCTTCCTGGCGTCAGGGGGAAGTGTGATACATGAAATATCCCAAGCCTGAAGCATCAGCATGAAAAATCATCCTTGGTGGAAAAGCTGCTTTGCTGGGGCCTTTATATCCTTTTTTCCTTCCACAGACAAGGATGCAGTAGAAGTCTCTATTATAGAGTAGGGCAACTCAGAATGAGTCGTGAGCTGGAAAAACTGAATTCCTTTTTTTACCTTGGATTTCTCCAGCTTCTGAGCTGAGCCCAGGGCAGTGAAGTGTGTGAATTGCCTACGATTAGGTTTGTAAATACAATAAAAAATATAATCTCTTTATGAACTAGGTGTGTATCACTGCTGTGACCAGGAGAACCCTTCAGGGGTGTGAAATCCTGCTGCAGTTGTTTTCCTCTGAAGTCACATGAGAGCTCCTGCTTTTTCCTCCTGTAGTTTTCCTCTGAACATTATCTCTATTTGCTTCAGGGCAAGTGATGGACACACAGCCATCTGCAACTGCCTGCTGAGCTTTATCTCCTCTAGCTGGATGGGAAGCAGTCATCTCCTTCCCTCTCTGGCTTTGGAGCTGGGCATGGAGTGTTTAGAGCAGCTATTTTGCCACCATTGCAGTAAACAGATCCCAGCATGTGCCTGTCTGGCAAAAGACTCGATCTTTATGGCTTTGCTCGTGGCTGATAATCAGGGAAAAGCAGTTAAACAAGAGTTCATTCCTTGGTAATCTCTCTGTCCTCCTGTGGGCCGGAGGGAGCAGGCTGTGTGTGTAAGCAAGCGCGCAGCGGTTCAAAGGTAACCGAGGCTTGACTTTGTGAGCGCAGGGAAGCCTATTTTGAGCAAGCAGAGCCCGGGAGGATTCATCCCTGCTGCAGGGGAGGCACCCGTGACAGCGAGTGGCTCTGCAGGGCCCGGGATTACAGTGTAATTGTCACGGGGATTATGGCTCCGCTGCCGCATGAGCCCCCAGGAGAGCTGCTTGTGGCGACACGGCTTAAAGAATCACACGGGGAACGGGGGCGAGGGGGGAGCGGCCCGGGCTGGGGCTGGGGTAGTGCTGGACGTGCCTTCTGCTCTTCACGTGGGCTGTGGAGTGTGAGCACAGGGGCTGGGGATGTGCCTGCAGGGAGATGGATACCTGGTTGGACAGGGACTGGGCAGGCTGCTGCGGAGTCACCTTGAACGAGCGATGCTTTCACCAGCCAGACAGTTCCCCAGCCTGCATGATGCTCCTGCTCTGTCTTATTAAGCAAAACCCTACTCCCTGCCTGTCTGTGTTACTGAGCATAATTCAAAAAATAATGCATTTTTTTCCCCTCTTTGCTAAGAGGCACAGAGAGTGTGCAGTAAGTGGTGTGGGCACTGGAGATGCCCGCATGCTGTGGTCAGTCCTTCAGTCTCTGATTTATCCCTTAGTCCTCAGGGGTGCCTTGGATTGACCTTTGTGGCTCACTGTGGTGGGAGTGCTGGATAGTGGCTGTCAGAGAGGAGATGGGCAAGGCTGGCTGTGGCTCTGCTCTAGGACTGCTTGGAAAGTGTTGAGCAAGGGTAGTGTTTATCCATGTCTGGAAGCCTCAGGTGATCCTGTCATGCAACTAAATACAAACATGTGCGTGGATGGGAGATGTTTAACTTTTGTCCTTTGGCACAAAGGCCAATCCAGGCCATGTGTGCTGAGAGTTATGTGGGACAGACTGACCAGAAATGGGTGGTGAAATAGTACCACCAGGCATAGGCACAAGAAGCTGGGAGAAGTGGTGGTT